>NC_041386.1:263046796-263132551 GCF_002162155.2 Triticum dicoccoides | reverse complement strand
AGCACAAGCGACGGGCGGCGGTTTAGGGTAGGGCGCGGCGGGGGGGGGGGGTCTGGGCCGGTGGTTCGGCCGGCGGCCCATGCGGTGTTCTGTAGGGGAAGAATCAGAGACGAGGAAGAAGAAGGGTTAGGAGACGTATGATCTTTAATAGGGATGGTAGTTTTGCCCATGGGTATGGGTACCCGCGGGTACCCTACCCAAAAACAACGGGTATGGGCAAGACTTTGAGAGATTGTGTACCCATGGGTAATGGGTATCCATACCCACAAAATATATGGGTAGGATATGGGTATGAAATTGCGCCCATGGGTAACCCAATGGATACCCAAAAAAATTAATGAATGAAAATAACTTCTATGACATGTGTGGTCATATTCCAACTCCTATGACCTACCCTAAGTCTCAATTCGTTAAATCGGCCATAGCTTATAAGCCCATAATCACCTGCTCACCACTGCTCGTACACCCCGTTGAAATGATGAAATCTTGACTCTTCGCTACAAACATCATGTTCAAAACTCGATCAAGCGATCGCCCATTCCGACCACCACCTCCCACTATATTAGGCTTCCACCAACTGCCGCTCATACTCCCTTGATGCGTCCAAGAGGCCACCCATCGTAGCAGCCTATGTCAATGATCACTTCAAATTTAAACTCATTTCTTTATCCAACCACCTGAAATGGTCGACTGACCCAAATGACAAAAGTCACGCGACCTGCATGCAGACATTCCTTTATGTTCAGTACCATCATCGTAGCTACTTAGCACTACTCCTCAATCCATCAAGCTAAATAACGTGCCACTCATAATACCAAACTTGTTGCTCAAATACAAATCTGATATGATGCTGATATTACTATAGCAGATAACATTTTATTGATCAGCTAATGTTCCTACTTTACTTTCGAAAAGCACGTGCACCACATATAGAGAGACCACAGGGAGTTGCATTCTTAATGCGCTCTGGTTCATCTTGTGTGGGCACTGCCCAACGAACATTTTATTATCCAAAATCTTATTTCTCTTCGTTAGCATGTTCCTCTTTTGTTCTTCTTTAATAGGTACTCTCTCCGTTCCCAAATACAAGTCTTTGTATAGATTCCACCATGGACTGTCTATGGAGCAAAATGAGTGAATGTACACTCTAAAATGTATATATATACATCTGTATGCGATCCATAGTGGAAATATCTACAAATACTTATATTTTGGAATGTAGGGAGTATGATAGTAGTACAGTATGTTCCTTGTAGTGAAGAGGAGCAGGGAAATTTGTAGTGTAGAGGTCTATTCGGTCGGTTGTGATGGACACTTTCAACTCTTCAGGCCTCTTTGATTCGTAAGATTTTGTAAACATAGGAATAGGAATTGTAGTGGCCTGCCCACTTGAATCCTATAAGATTATCAAGGAAATGAGGGGAGCTGTGTCGCCTTTGAGAGTTACACTGATATTAACAGTGTCGCACCGTCAGTTGAAGAGAGCTGGTATCCGAAGCCTTTCTAGCCGTACCGGCAATAGTAACCCATATTTTCCAGCAAGTTCCACTTTCCTGATTTTACTTGTGATGCTTACAGTTTTCCCGTTATATCTACACTATGATTTGTGTAGCTGCTTTGTGTCGCACTAGCAGCAGTCCACTCTTGAAGCTAAACAACACACCAATCATAAGTCCAAAGCTTACTTCTTCAAATACAAATTGTGATATGATACTGATATTAATTAGTTAACAGACACACATTTAATTGGTAAGCTAATGCTCCCACTTGATTTTCCAAATGCATGTAGCCACATATAGAGAGCCAGCATGGAATTGCATTTCTTTGGGCGTTGTGATTCATCATGAGTGGGCAACCAACATTGTATGCAAAGAAGCGGAACCTCAAGAATATCCTTCCTCTTCTGTTCTTTAACATGTTCCTCTTTTGTTATTATGTATCTAGTACGTACAATATGTTCCTTGTCAGGAAGGGGAGCAGGGACATCTGCAGTCGACAGCTGATAGAGCTGGCCTGTACGTGATCGATAGGCTTTCAATTAGTAGCGGCAATACAACACCGTATTTTCCAGCCAGTTCCACTTTCCTGATTTATATATGCTGGTTATGGTGTACCCCTTTTATGTACACTACGATCTACCTAGTTGCTTTGTGCTCTTGTTATCATGGTTTGACAATAAACTCTCTATACAGTATATATTATGAACCTATCATCTGCCAACTATACTTACTTCTAGAGCCTATTTTTTGTGTACTTGTTCCATATTATATTAATGCACACACCATATTACAACACACATGGGCTCTCTCATCAGAATCCAGTGATAGCACAACAAGGGTTTAGAGGGAGCCCCTATATTAGAATATCCTCTACATTACAAAGATAATCTCACTACTATTAGCTTTTCATGATTCCCAAATATTATACGTAATCACAATGAATATCAGAATCCGCGCATCAGAAGAATATTGTGGAACACCACAACGACTTACAAAATTGGCACCAAGGCATTGAGTGCCATTCTGGATGTAATGAAACTCATATGCTCCCCACCTGTAGATTCTTGTTCCGAATATGATCCTAATGACTATTCTGACCTCGAGGAGTCGAAGGCAGATGGCTTGTCTTGTTCACCAATCAAGGTGCATGTTCTAATTTGGCAAGGTTTTATCGATTGTGCATATCTTGCATAAGGTGTCTTGCATTTCTTCTACTTTGTTCCACTGCCTCCTGCTTAGTTTGCTTATCATATATGTCAAGATGCCATGCCCATCCATTATCAGTACATATTCCATCTGTCATCATACCATGTTTCCCACTCAAATGTTGTTCTTGTGCATCAGACATCAAAAAGGTAGAGGGTGATTTCCGAACCTGAAGGAGCACCAGCAAAGTCCTTGAAAAAAGTGGTGGTGCCGGAGAAATCAGACAACACCCCACTTATATTGGCTCTACAATTAGTGCAAAAAATGTAGGACCAATTCCAGCAAACTGCACCCATACTTCATTAGCCATAATACTAGCCCCACCATATAGGACCCACACTCCAGCAAAATGTATGCCGATTTCAGTTGCCATAGCACCAGTCGTACCACAGATAAATCCCACTCCAGCAAAAAGTACATCAAGTCCACTGGCCAAATACCTATCCCAACTGTAGAGACGGCCAATTCCTGCAGATTGCAACCCCATTCCAGTTATTCCCAGTTTAAAAGACAAAGCTTTCAATGTTTTTAGGGAATACATGCATATATTCCAATCATGGGAAGATTATAGTGAAGACGAACACCATTTTCACATCTTCCTGTCCCACTTATGTGTAAGTGCTATTATTCATGGTGATTATTTTCTTGTTTCTGCTGATTGAACACATCAATGCTTTACATTGCATTGTTGTAAGTAGGCGATGGTCAATCTGGATAGTCATGACAAGCAAAGCTTGCTTGCGCTTTTCAAGGAAGCATTGCGGCAGTACCGGTGTTACATGAGGAAATCACACTTTGATGGCAAGTCTATAAACAAATTTCCGGTGAAGTCTCCTATGCTAAATTTAGAAGACATTAAATGGAAAAACCTTGTTATGCATTGGTCTCGTTCATAGGATGAGGTACTGTCTATGATATCACATGACAATTTGAACTTCTACTTTTCCGTATGTGCCTTATGGATATCTTTTGCAAGAAATCTGCTCGAAGAAGAATTTCGGTTTGAAAATGACAATAGGATATCGCAAATATGCTGCCCGCTGCTTTGCTCTTGTTAGTACCTGTTGTCCTGTATCACTGTACTTGCATTCATGCCTAGTTCATTATGTGAAGCAGTATGCATGATAGCTTTCTTATCAATTGTTCGCTCCAAATTATCTGATCTGTATGAATGGTTACATTAGTGTAGAATATATCCAATGCCAATGAAAAAGTTTAGCTCTGCATTGTTCTTGTAAGTACCTGTTGTCCTTTATCAGTGTACTTATATTGACAACTAGTTTTTCATGTACCATCACTCTACAGCTTATTTTCCTTTGCCCTCCATTTTCCACACATCAGATCTATATTTACTCTTACCATAAGGTTGGATAACACTGATGGTACTGAAGAAGTTTAGATCTGCATTGCTCTTGGTTGTACCTTTTGCCTTTATCCCTATACTTACATTTATAGCTACTTGGTTATGTAGCATCACACTTCATCTTATCTTACATATTCTCCATTTTTTTCTTATATTATCACATCTATATTTACTCTTAACAAAATGTAGAATAAATGCAATGTTTATGAAGAAGATTCTATGGTAAACTTCTTGAATCCCCCCCCCCCATCAGCATGGACACGGGCTTTATAGAGCCGGTCTTCACCACTAATTAAGTTTGTGCTTCTCAAGACTTAAAACTTTGTTGTGTATATTTGGTTAGGCATGACTGCAACAACTGTTTATGTTTGGTGTTTGCATCAAATTGCATGTTTAAAGTTTATTATGTAGTTCATAAACAAAAGTTTGTCCTTCTCAATTTAAGATTTTAGTTGTACAACCAAGTTCCTTCTTCATACCATGTAAATTAAACTATGCAGTGCAAGTGATCTTCTTTTACACTGCATATATGCTTTTGTTCTTGATTCGTAATCCAGTGGTGTGGTGAACCTACCCACTACAACACAATGTCATATTCTGCAATGTCTTAATTATGACGAATGCCATATCATTCTACTATTATTTAAACCGTCTCTTTATTTGCCAATCTGAAATGGGATAAATTGACATCACACTAACCATTGATACTTATGAGTTCTTGATCTGTAATCTAGTGGTGTTGTGAAGCTGCCAACTCCTTCACAGTGTCATTTCTTGCCATGTCTTAACCTGAACAATACCATATTGTGTTAATGCTATTTTAAACTGTGTCACTTTATTCGCCAATAAGAAATGTGATGAATTGTCAGCACTGATACTTATATGTGAAAAACCTGTCATCTGTCTGCTTGTTTCTCTTTCAGAATGAGGAGGATATAAGCGTCAAACAAGCGCAGTCTCATCAACTTGCTCAGCTGCTTGCGCTGCAGCTCCCGAGCAGGGCTAATCTTTCTTGAACTCTATTGATGTGCTGTCAGTTTTGTATATTATTTTGTCGGCGTGTTTATTTGCACTGGTGGCGATCTTTGATGTCCAGTGTATGTAATCTGCTGTCTGCTTCTGCTTTATTATCATAGTGGCGAACTTTGATGCCCAGTGGATGAAATATGCCGTAATTTCTTTATTATATATTCTAGATTTTTTTTCTTATTCATGATGCTGCAATTATTTTACTGTACATATATCCTGTCTTCGCTCCATGAAAAGTAAACCGGCCAAACCGTAAAATTACGGTACATAATCGGGCCATTATGCAAATCACTATGCATGGGCTACGTCATGGGCCCAGTCATCTGGGTCCGTTAACATGCCTAAATGTAAACTGGCCCACTAGTAGTATCGGGCCTTTAATAGGCCGAGTAAACCACCAGCCCTATTTTCGCAAGAAAATTTAATGGGCTTTTAATAGGCTAAAAAGTAGGTTGGGCCTGAAACATGCTGAATAGCTCACGGGCCAGCAGCAAGCAGAAATAGACCCCGACCCATGATTGTGCCAATCACATTATGGGCCGTTAACAGGCAAAAATTGTCTGGGTCCTTGTTTGGTCCAATCAGATTATCGGCTGTGAGCAGGCTGGATGCAAAGCAGGCCATAGTTAGGCCTAACTATATGACAGGCTTTTAACAGCTCGAAATAAATATATGGCCAAAATGTTAAACGGGCCTTTAACAGGCCGAAACTAATATCAGGCCGTATTACTAAATGGGCCTTTAGCAAACAGAAATCCTAACCGGGCCTCAAGTGGGCCCAAAAGCACAACGTCCAGATGACGGGCCAAATATGATATGGGCCATAATTTAGCCCAAAGGCTCTTAAATTGCCGGATCCGATATAGGCCATAATATGGCCTAGAACGTGGTAGGCTGTTAACGGGTCAGATCTCATATCGGTGCTTATTAGGCCCGGAACGTGGCCGACTGTTAATGGACCAGATCAAATATGGACCAGTATTTGGCCCAAAACATGGCAGCCTGTTAATGGGCCGGCCCACTAGTGTCTTCAAAATCTTGTGGGCCTTTAGCTAGGCTGGCCCATTATGGTCTGCAATATCTTGTGGGCCTTTAGCTGGGCCGACCCATTATGGTCTGCAAAATCTTGTGGGCCTTTAGTTGGGCCAGCGCATTTAATATTTATGGGCCACTTTTCAGCCGGTCCACATGTCAACATATCATAGGCGCATCTCACCCATTGGGTAAGTGACATCTGTGCCAACGCGGAGCTGACACGTGGTTCCGTCGGTCAATGAGATTTTTACACGTGGAAAATCGCCATTAGTCGTGGCCGTTAGCAGGTTATCGGATCCAAAACTGGACCCAATAGCTTAACTGTGACCTATTATGATGGATGCCACGGGTCGGTTACCCTTGACGAAAGCACTTCGATGACGCGCCATTTCTCGTCATGGAAGTGGACACTTCCATGATGATAATTTTGGTAATGTCATGGAACAGTTCTACGAGAACACATGTATGACTATCTTGATTCTGTCTTAAAATCGGCATGGATGTACATGCATGACAGAAAATGTGACCTACTGTGACAAACATGTATCATCACGGAAGTGTGTTTTTTTTGTAGTGATGTGATGACCGGGTGTGTTAGACTCTATGTTCACATACAATGGGTGTAAGACAGTTCTGTACATGCAGACTACTTGGTTTCTGAACCCTGGAGACATGGTCTCTGAACACATATAGGTTCAACCACGAATGCATAATTCAATGCACAGGTACATATACTAAAGAACTACAGAAGCACCAAGTAAAGAATGATGAACCACATTTGTACTAAAGACTGTAAAGAGAGAGGCGAAAGACATTCTGGTTGCTGGAGCAGGTGAAGCAGAATGCCCATATTGTGCCTTCCTCCATGCGTAAGGCGCGCACGACTCTAGTCCAACCCCTTGTGATGGTTGCCCGTCCATCCTTCACTGTCTTCATTAGGCCTTCTCGATGCTCATTGTAGTCTGGATGAAATACTTTAACCTTCATTGCGTGTCCACCAATCATGTACTTTGCAAGGTAATCTTGAGTGAACTGCTTCGGGAACCACTAGCACTGAAGAAGATTCAGACATTGTTGTCTAACAACTCATTATGGGCAGTAAAAAGAGAAGGCTATAGAGTTTCTAGTTACCATCCTACAGCTCACTGTTGTGTTGGATAGAGCACAAACAAATAATTTTCTTGCCACCATTCGTATCTTTTTGCTAATAATCCTTATCAGTTTCCTCACTTGATGCTTCTTCATCAATATCTCATTGCCCCATACGCAAAAAGGGTCGATGCATGGATCCTTGCCAAGGGCATATGTACCTACAAGCATGAAGTCAATATTAGAACCTAACTAGTGTCTAGGCCTGGATCTATGTGCACTACATTATGGAACGACGGGGGAGTACAAGGAGAGGGATGAAGCTAACCTCGGCGGAAAATGGTGGCCACTCCCGTTGTTGTCCTGCATAAGTAGTGGAAAGGCATGATAAGTACAACGATCTTAACATCAAACAAATATAGCAAAGGTAAACAACATCATCTCCAAAAGATAGCTTGAATGTCTTGGTTTCAGGATGCTGTTAAAGCAGATATAAAATGGAAGGCGATGTTACCAACAGCAGGCTTAACAGCCATCAAATATTGCAATTCAAACTGGTATTGTTGAAAATGAATAGAATGTAGGTAATGCTTAATCATCACACTGGATAAATGTGTAAAATTGAAAATAAAGGGCATGTGTTAACTACACCAGGAATAACTGGAACCAAATATAGCCGTTCAAACTGGTATTGATGTAGTCAAGTGGCACAGTTCCGACTTGCACATAATGAACCACACATTGTGAATTACTGAAATAAACAAGGCATAAATGAGCATTATAACAACCAAATATAGCCATTGAAAACTGGACAGAGTCTCACTACAACCAACCTAACAAGCAAATACAGATAAACATGGCATATGCTTGAAAACTGGACAAATGCTCACTGCAACCAACCTAACAAGCAGATAAAGATAAACAAGGCATCTGCTTGATAACTGGAGAAATGCTAAAAAAGGAACCTAACAACCAAATATAGATAAACAAGGCATTTGCTTCATAACTGGACAAATGCTAAAAAAGCAACCTATCAACCATATACAGATAAACAAGACATCTGCTTGATAACTGGACAAATACTCACTTCAACCAAACTAAGAACCAAATACAGATAAACAAGGCATCTGCTCAGTAACTGAAAAAATGGTCACTCCAACCAACCTAACAACCAAATATAGATAAACAAGGCATCTACTCACTATAAACAACTAAATATAGCCATTCGTGAAACTAAAGTGGACAATTAATACTTAAACATCACATTGACCTATTGAACAATACATTTTTGCACATTTAAAGCACCACACGGCAAATGCTACTACAACAAAGGGTACGGCTTGGTAAGCTAGAAAAGGTAATATTTGCTGATAGAATGTTGCCTCACATTTCATGGAGGGGATCCTTCCAGTTGGAAAAGCACAGACCCATGGTGTGCTCTCTAATGTCACAGATGGGCTGTTTCACCTTGGAAAAACCTTCGTGGGTGCCATCCTCGTGGTCGTGGTCGTGGTTGATGAGATCTGACTTGGCAATTGAGGATCCCAAGCCGCCGCCATAGAATGTGTCCTTTAGAAGTGACAAAATGGGCTCGATGGTGTATAAAGCTCTCAAATCCTTGACCGCTTGGCGGAGCAGATCAGGGGCAGGGTCGTTGAAGAGATTGACGACGGTTGAACCAGAGGGTTTGGGGATGGACCACTTAACCTGTGGCATGGCCCGCGTGAAGTCGTTAGTGTGGACGAGCTTGATGTCGTAGCCAGCTTTCCTGAGATACAGTAATACGCTAGCCCATTGACATGAAGCCTTCGGCATGGCAATGTAGTCAAAGTCTTTGTCGGCTTCCGCGGCGACGTGTTGCTCCGGTATCGACAGGTTGGGGCGAATGGCGGCCACCTCTCCAACGTCCGTCGGGGAGGCCATGATAAACCTCTTCTTGGCCGAACGCTCGTCGGGCTCCCCTGGATACGTGGTGGAGCTCAGGCTGCGACATTCTGGAGCAAGGGATGTGGGTCTGGTAGGGAGGGACACTGCAGGGCTCATCTAAATACTCATGGGAGTGGGGGACGGTATGGGAATCGCTGGATAACCTGAACTTCATTATCTAAGCTTGGAGGAACTGGCAGACCGGCAGGGTTGGCGGCGGCGGCCGCGAGCTAGGGTTCTAAGGGGGGGAGAGGGTGGGTGGGGGACTGTGGAGGGGGGTGGTGTTTGAGGATACGCTGCGGCTACTGAAAATTTTAGTAATGGTGGGTGGAGATGATGGTGGGCGAGGGAGGGCGATGGTTCAAATGCCTCGGCTGCTAAAATTTTACTATAAGGTCGGTGCTAGAGGAGTGTGGGCGACGGTTGAAGTACGACGGCTACTAAAATTTGGGTAAAGGAATTGATACGGGGCGGGAGTGCCCAAGATCGTGCACGGTCCAATAACAATATGTGTGTATGATAATAAGGAAAAGTGGCACGGATCCACCGATTTTTGCAACACTCAAGGCAGGTAGTTTGTTTTTTATATTTCTGGCTAGCTGGTCTATCGCACACGGTTTGTCCTAATTTCCAAATAAACTTGCCCACCTTTAGCTTCCACAGGTGGTGGTTTTACGGCGCACTTGCATCGCATACAGTTAAGCCAGTACCTCCACCCTGTGCTCGCGCTTGCGCGGTCGTGGTGATTTCAGCGCACTTGCATCGCACACGATTGGGCCAGTACCTCCACCTTAATTTTCTCATGCTTGCACGGTCGTGGTGATTCACATCACACTTGTATCACACACGGTTTAGATATTATACCCCGTGTCGGTTGAGGATCATCAGAGTCTTTGCAGCAAAATATAACGTTAGGGAGGGTCACAAGACAGCCACACCAGCATGTGGCCCAAATATATATGAGTGAAAAGGGTGGTATGTGATGTTCAAAATTCCAATGCACAACTTTGACCCCGAGGTCCCATGGTTGGGCGCGTCATTGAAGATCGATGAGAGGGGCTAAAAGTCAAGAACCACCTGGAAGTGGCCAAATATATGTACGGATATTGAGGATGTTTAAAACTTCAAATACACAATGCATAACTTTGGTGGCACCTTCCTCGCAAACCCGAGAGCACCCTAACAACCACCTAGCTAGGATATATATAATGACATAATGTCGTACCTAGCTAGGATGCTTGGCCCACCACCTCCCACTTCGTGTCAGCGGGGCGGATGCACGTAATGATCGATACTTTGGTCATACATGCATGTCGACATGACCTACCATAAGACGGACCAATGACTCTTTCGTTTGGTCAAATGATAGTTATTTTTGTCGATAAACCACTTGGGCCAATAGATTGAACCATCATAAATATCACACGAGAGGGACCACAAAACCAACACCTCTTGCATGCGGCCCAAAATGATGTACGTTGGGAAGGAGTGATGTGTGTTTTCAATATAGAATAATGTACAATTTAGATGTGGTGCCTACCTCCCAATACAGACAACAACCATGAAGGCAAGGTAGTTAAGGAAGAGATACGTCCGCAGGGTTTGATGTAGGTCGAACCCAGCAATCCGAGCATCTGGGAGGGAATCCTAACAACGCATGAGCTCAAGTTTTGGTTGACCGACATTTGACGGTGACCGGCCCTAACATGAGCCAGGAGGAATCCATTCATGGCAAACACATACCCCTCATTATCAGTCAATGGGATGATATATATACACTCGGGGAGCCCACATATATCTGTGTCGTCACAAAAAACCTCACAAGGGAGATGTGGTCGATCAGAAGACCCCGTATACACTGCATGCGGCCCGAAAATATGTATGGGTACGATGGTGTATGATGTGTTTAAATCCCAAATGCACAACTTCGATGGGCCACGCCAAGTACATTACAAACCGAACACCACACCCGACTCCAAGCCTGGTTCAATACCTATGATGTCAGTTTCCCAACTTTGAGGCGGCAGTGGGGTGGGGGGGGGGGTCGTCCCATGCATGCGCTCAAAATTTATTTTGTCTAGCAAGGGGCACATTTATATATATCTATACATCTATACATCTATACACATATATAGTGTGCAAATAACTATGAAAGTTGCTCGTTGGATGAAGCCAATCCGACGATACAGAGATGACAAATCCAAGCACTACTGGCTGTTGGATATCATCTACATTCCACCAGATTCTGTCACATGTACAATCTAGAAGACTCCATGGTTGAACTTAAGCATAATGCACAAACCTCTAAACACAAGAAATTCTCCTTTGTTCTCTAGAATCTTCCATATCTTAATTGCCCAAACCTTTTTTTCTAAATGAATTGTCACTATTTGTTTTTACCTTTACAATGCACAATTCCATGAATCTTAAAATAGTTTTTCTAAAACTAATTGATTTTGGATGAGATGAACTATAAGAATTCAACGAACATCTACATCATGCATATCTGGGAGAAGAGGCGGGAAACCGATGTGAGGAGTGGCGAGAAATGATAGCCTTTTTGAGTGAAAACCTAGTAGAGAAGGAAGCGTGAGCTACATGATGCATGCGCACAGTGCTTACCCATGTACTGCATGTGCTGTCAAAAGGGCTCAGGGTTGCCGTTCGATCTGGGAGCATCAACGATGCATACGTACGATCCATGGGGTTTGGGTTCTGGCCAGTTAGAACGCAGGACTCAGATCATGCGCGCAGCGGGGGGATATCATACGGAAACCAACATTCGGTGCAAACCGGTGAAAACCATGATAAAAAGATGTTTTAGAGTTTCAAAAAAATGTGGGATGTTTAGACGATGATGTTTTATTGGCACACAAAATTTCAAGTTGAAACACATTAACAGATGTGAGCTATGAAAAAGACAAAATCAGTGTTGAATAGTGCCGAATAGTAATGTCACTATTCAGGGCGGAATTTGTCTTTTTCTGTCGGGTTTCGGGTTTCGGCAGACCCTTGAGGTTCGAACACTGGGGTGCGCGCGGAGATCTCTCCCCTACCGATCTACGTCTGATCCTCTCGTGAAGACTAAGATGAAAATGGTGAACAACGCAAGAGACACGAGGTTTATACTGGTTCGGGCCACCGTTGTGGTGTAATACCCTACTCCAGTGTGTGGTGTGGTGGATTGCCTCTAGGGCTGATGATGGACAGTACAAGGGAAGAACAGCCTCGCGAGAGGTGTTCTTGAGCTGGTGCGATGAACTGGTAGGGTGAGTTCAGTCGCATCTCTCTCTCTCTCTCTCTCTCTGCTAGGGTTCTACCAGATCTCTCGATGCTCTTGGGGTGTCTCGATGTCTCTACTCTTTGGTGGCTAGCTCTATTTGTAGAGGTCCTGGGCCTCTCCCCAAATAATGAGCGGGAAGGGCGCCAACAATTGGCCATTTCGAAGGGGAACACCTAGTACAAGTTATCCTGACCAAAGGTGGTCTTCGGCTGCCAAAAGCACTGGCGATGACGCCGTCTTGGGCTCCACGGTGACCTCCGTCCTGCCGTACGGCTGGTCTTGGCCTCGTTGCACCGGAATGGTAACCTTTGCTTGATGCCTTGGCCTGTGCTTGCCCCCTTTGCACCAAAGGGGAAACAACGACACTGCATAGGCCGGCGCCCGCCTGGTCTCGATCGTCATGGCTTGCGTCACGGGTTCCTCGCGAGGTACCCCTGCCTTGATCTCTCCGCCTCCTCGCGAGCCTGCCTGATGAGGCTGCCTCTAAGGAAGCTTCCTATCGTCTGCCCCGCAAGGCTTGGCCCCTCGCGAGGGTCTTGAGCTTGAGCTGATGAAGATGGGCCGCGTTGGGCCCCTGCTTGAGCCACGCCGCAGGCCGCAGGCAGGCAAGTCTGGGGACCCCCGTTCCCAGAACGCCGACATTTTCATAGCTCACATCTCGTAATGTTTTTCAACTTGAAATTTTGTGTTGCAATAAAACATCACCTTCTTAACATCCCACATTTTTTTCAGATTTTTATGGAACTTTAAAATATGGTTTCCATGAAGTTTTCATTGAATATCGACTTTCGTGAGTGTACTGTGTGCTATTTGAGAACATTTTGTGAGAAGAATCTCGGTTTTTAAATCCCTGTAAATCCAAAACTAAGCTGAAAATCGTGAAACCTGCCATGGTGTCACAACATCGCACTTATATGTCGAGGATTTTTTTTCATCCATTGTGGCACAAGTTTTATTACAAGCCTCTTACAAACCGGAGCTTATCTCAAAGAAGCCTCGTGGTTCTGATAGGGAAACATGTCCCCTTGTGGGCGAAACATAATCACTGCCTCTTTTCACCTTGTATTTTGTTCTACGGGCAACATGGAACGACAGGATATCCGTGCTGAAATTTAAACTTATTCAGGGTTCGCTTGGCCTTTTTATACACTAATTGAGTTTACTAGGCATTTATTGTCCATAATTCATATCTGAACTACAAATACATGCTCCAGTTCACCAAAATGGCTAGAAAATTATACACGTGTCCTTGGGTGCATGTTTAGGTCCCATGCCAGGAATGGGAACGAATTACAACCGTACTGGTGTCATGGCTCATACTCAAACATTTTGAATCTTGGTTTTTAAGTCCCCATAAATCCTAAACTCACCAGAAAGTCATCAAAGGTGGCATGGTGTCACGTCATGGAACATATATGTCGTGGTAAAAACATTGTCCAATTTGGGCCAAGCTTTATTACAAACGTCTTACAAAAACAGGAGCTTCTCTCAAAGAAGCCTCATGGTTCTGATAGGGAAACGTGTTCCCCTTGTGTGCGAAACGTAATCACTGCCTCTTTTCGCCTTGTATTTTCTTCCACAGGAAACATGGAACCACATGATATCCATGCTGAAATTTAAACTTATTCAGGGTTCGTTTGGCCTTTTCATACACTAATTGAGTTTCCTAGGCATTTAATGTCCATAATTCAACTATGAACTACAAATACATGCTCCAGTTCACGAAAATGGCTAGAAAAATTATACATGTGTCCTTGGGTGCATGTTTAGGTCTCATGCCAGGAATGGGAACGAATTACAACTGTACTAGTGTCCTGGCTCTTCCTCAGACATTTTGAATCTCAGTTTTTAAGTCCCCATAAATCCTAAACTCACCAGAAAGTCATCAAAGGTGGCAAGGTGTCATGTCATGACACATATATGTTGTGGTAAAAACATTGCCAATTTGGGCCAAGCTTTATTACAAACCTCTTACAAACCAGAGCCTGTCGCAAGAACCCTCGTGGTTTTGATAGGGAAACGTGCCCCCTTGTGGGCCAAATGATAATCACTCCCTCTTCTAGCCTCATATTTTCTTCTACACTCGACACAGAACAACTAGAGATTCGGGCTGAACTTTGAAATTATTCAGGGTTTGTTTAACCTTTTTATTCACTAGTTGAGTTTTCTAGGCATTTAATGCCCATCATTCAAATCCGAACTACAAATACATGCTCCAGTGCACCAAAATGGCTAGAAAAAACATAGATGTTTCCTTGGAGTGCATGTTTAGGTCCCATGGAATGAATGGGAACGAATTCAACCGTCTCGCTCTCCTGGCCTGGCCACAAACATTGCGAAATCTCGGTTTTTAAATGTCTGTAAATCCAAAACTCACCAGGAAATTATGAAACTTGGTATGGTGTCACTAAATGGTATATATAATTGCCCAATTTGGGCGACGCTATATTACAAGCCTTTTTACAAACCGGAGCCTGTCGTAACCCTCGTGGTTCCGGTAGGGAAACATGCCCCTCATGTGGGCGAAACGATAATCGATGCCTCTTCTCGCCTTGAACTTTGTTTTCTACTGGCAGCATAGAATAACAGGAGTGTCGGGTTGAAATTTGAAATTGTTCAGGGTTCATTTTGCCATTGTATATATATTACTAATTACTAAGTTTTCTATGCATTTAATGTAGTCCATAATTCAAATTTGAACTACAATCACATGCTCCAGTGAAGCAAAATCTGTGGGAAATCGTACATGTGTCATTAGGTGCATGTTTAGGTCTCGTTTAAGGAATGAGAATGAATTACAAACTTGTCGTCGTCCTGAAACAATGAGAATCTCGGCTGATGATGGACAATACAAGGGAAGAACAACCTCGCGAGAGGTGTTCTTGAGCTGGTGCGATGAACTGCTAGGGTGAGTTCAGTCGCCTCTCTCTCTCTCTCTCTACTAGGGTTCTACCAGATCTCTCAATGTTCTTGGGGTGTCTCGATGTCTCTACTCTTTGGTGGCTAGCTCTATTTATAGAGGCCCCGGGCCTCTCCCCAAATAATGAGCGGGAAGGGCGAAACCAATTGGCCATTTCGAAAGGGAACATCTAGTACAAGTTATCCTGACCAAAGGTGGTCTTCGGCTGCCAAAAGCACTGGCGATGACGCCGTCTTGGGCTCCACGGTGACCTCCGTCCTGCCGTCCGGCTGGTCTTGGTCTCGTTGCACCGGAATGGTAACCTTTGCCTGATGCCTTGGCCTGCTTGCCCCCTTTGCACCAAAGGGGAAACAAGGACACTACGCAGGCCGGCGCCCGCCTGGCGCCCGCCTGGTCTCGATCGTCATGGCTTGCGTCACGGGTTCCTCGTGAGGTACCCCTGCCTTGATCTCTCCGCCTCCTCGCAAGCCTGCCTGATGAGGCTGCCTATGAGGAAGCTTCCTGTCGTCCGCCCCACGAGGCTTGGCCCCTCGCGAGGTTCTTGAGCTTGAGCTGATGAAGATGGGCCGCACTGGGCCCCTGCTTGAGCCACACCGCAGGCCGCAGGCAGGCAAGTCTGGGGACCCCCGTTCCCAGATCGCCGACAATAGCCCCCGGGCCCATGGCGCACGCGGGCTTGGCTTAGCAGAGAAGCGAAGGGGCAAGCGCGAAGAGCCGCGGGCCCTAACAGCCTGCGGCCTTGGGCGCCATGTGGCGGTTGATTGGGCGTGGGTGCGGGCGTCTGCACTTCCCACGATGCCTCGGCAACTGCATGACTTGACAGGTCCCTGCATGAAAAGATATGGGTCACGATTACCTGAGGTCATGATGCCCGGCGGTTGGCCTTCCCTGGCTATAAGTACGGGGCGCGTGAGCTCCGCCGGTTCACCCCTTTCCATCACTCCTCCTCTTCTTCTTCCTCATCCTTGCTTCCTCTTGCGCCAATGGCACCGATCTGCCGGTTTTCAGCTGAGGAGAAGGGAAAGGCCCCCAGAGAGGGTCTTGACCCCCTCCCGCTGAAGAAGCGGCCAATCCTTTGTCACCGGGACGAAGGCGCCTGTCAGGTGGTGTCGAGGCTGTTGTACGAGCGGCCGCCGCCTAGGTTTCTGCTGCCCTTGCACGCCCGCATCGTAGGCCCCAGGGGGGAGGGCGCCGGGCAACACCGACATCGTCCCCGCTGACGACGGCGAGTCACAGTGGTGCGCGTCGTCCCCCTGGAGTCCACACGGAGCGCTCCTCTCGCGAGTTTGTGCTTCATGCCAACATGCCTCCAACTTCGTGGATCTGCCTTCCTCCCTCCTTCTCCTTAGAGATGCCGCCGAGCGGGGCCCTGGAGCTCTAGCTGCAGCACGCCGACTGTGGCACACCTGCAACCGGAGCGGAGGTCCCGGTCGTCGCTCCGGGCAAGGTCTTCGTGACCCGGGGCTGGGATGAGATTGCCCGGGTCTGTCGCGCGGACGGCGCCTTGGTGATCCATCTTGAATACGACGGCACCTCCTTGATGTTCTTAAAGGTCTTTGATGCAGAAGGACGCCAGCTGGAATGCTGCCCTAAGGGAAGCGGCAGTGGTGACGAACTGGTGAGGACCAGCCCCGCCCGTTGGTCTTCCTGCAGCTCCTCAGGCAGCAGCGGAGGGACTGCGGGCTTCAGTGGCTTCCCCGAACTCCTCGTGACTCCGGAGATGAGCGACGACAGCTGCGAGCCTCCAAGCTCGCGCCGCGCTCGGAGTGAGGCAGCTGCCTCGGGCCGCCGACGCCACTAATCTAGATGGGGTTGGTGCCGGCGCTGGGCAGCCCACTGTTGATGATGGCGTCGCCTGGGGAAGTGCTAGCAAGTAGCGTTCCTTAGGGTTAGCACCTTTTGTTCCCTGCAAGGAATAAAGGCAACACCCCACGGGGGTATGTAAGGCGTCTGCCGTGCTTTTGTAATTACTATATCCTTAATATGAATTAGCATGAGGTGTCCGTTCTGCTCCGGCTAAGCTCCCCCTTTCTATCCTCACGAGGACTTGGCGCTCTACGGTGACAGGTCCCAGTCCCCAGGCAAGCTTCAACCGTCGCTGGTATGCCAGGTCGCGATGCCGTGGTCAAGGCCAGGAGGTGAGCGGCCCGAGGTCCAGTAAGAGCCCCCAAGTCGCGATGCTCGGGAGCTCCCCTTTAGCGCTCAAGCAATCCTTGCTGGGCGAGAAAGGAAGGTAGCGTCGCCGTGACAGAGTAGCACTGGGCGTTGCCGGAGCCCAAAATCCTTGATGTCCGCCACAGCCGACTGGAGACGCTGGAGCGGTTGCTGAAGGCGGAGAGGACCGAGCTGGACGCCAAGGCAAAGGTCCTGACGGAGGACCGGGCGGCCTTCGCGGAGCTGGAGAAGAAGGCTCGAGGCATACTGAAGACGTTGTATGAGAGTGGCCTGGAGGAGCCGTTGGCTGGTGCGGAGGATGGCCCCGCCAAGCAGCTCCCCTTCCTGGTTGATGCACTTGAGGACGTCGCAGACGGCCTTGGCCCCACGCTCGAGGCCGAGGCGCGTGCCCTATCTTCTGCTGCGCTGACGTGTGTCCTCAGCCATGTCTATCTACGCGACCCCAACATCGACTTCGACAGCCTGCTGGAGCCCGTGAGCGGTGACCATGCCGCTGCCGCCGCTGGGGCCGTGAGGGGCCGAGCCGAGGTTTTGCTGGGGAAGTTCTGCTCCCCTAGCGTCCTGCCCGGGCGTGCAGCCGCCGGCCTTGCGACCTCGGGTGGCGAAGCCATCCAGCGTGACTCCACCACCGGTGACGGCGTTACTAGGGAGTGATTCCTTTGTGACTTCCATCCTGTTTTATTCCTGCACATGCACCATGCCTCGCGGAGGCGTTAAAACTTGTGTTTGGCGTTGTGGAACAATCTTATGACTTGTGATATTTGCTTTGAATTTCCCGGAATTTGCATTTTCCTCTCCTACTTGTTTACGCTCTACGTCGGAAGGGCCCGACCGCGCGTGTACCTCACCCAGCGTTAACCCCGACCGGAAACCAAGGACGGGACTAAGGAGTGAGGGGCTACGTGGCAAGTTAGGCTCCTGAGTCGCGATGCTCGGGAGTCCCCCTTAACGCTCAAATGGGTTTCATACCTTGGCTCCGCTTGGGGAGTGGCGCGGGACGACCATGTCCAAGGGACCTGGCTGGGTGGCGTGCGCTCGGGCGAGGCCCAGGCGTAGCCCCCATGTCCAGCCCCCTCGCGCGGCACTCCCGAGGGGAGGCGTTGCGATGGTGCCGGACACTGCGCTCTGGGCTCCCTGAGGTTGGTACGGCCATGGGCCGCCCTCAGTTGTTTATCACCAGCGTGGAGCATAGCGCTTCCGTATGTGTACGGGCATAGCCGCTCCTCAGCAGTGTCGTCAGCCAGCACGGAGCATGGTGCTTCCACTGGTGCGTGGGAGGGGGCTCCCCTCCGGGAGGAGCCCCCGGGGCATGTACATCCCCTCCCTGACACATGGCTGACACGGTAGGGCTAGGAGAGGTGTATCTGGGCACCCATGAGCCAGCGCGGGACTCACGAGGCCCTACCTCGAGGCGGGTTGCGCCTGGCTCTAGGCCTTTATCAATTGGTGTGTTCCTGCAGAGTTGTTAGAATGCAAATGCTCTACGTCCTCAGGTCCCGGCCCTCGAGCGAGCTCAGCCACCGCTGGTATGACAGGTCGCGATACCATGGGTCAAGGCCAGGGGTGAGGGCTGGAGAGCCAGTAGGAGCCCATGAGTCGTGATGCTCAGGTACCCCCCTTTTAACGTGCAAGCGCTTTGCACGACGACAAGCAGTAGGTGATAATTGTGGGAATCAGATTAAGCGTGAAAGAACAACTTCATCCTAGGGTAAACGATGGAAAAGCAACTGCCGCTGGGTCGGGCCCGAGCGGTGTGGGGATGATGCAGCCCGAGGGGCGCCCCCAACAGGGTAGGTAAAGAGCATAACCAAAATGGATACATGCCGCAGGGACGGACCCACGCGGCCTGGGAATGGCGCAGCCCTGTGGGCGCTCCCAGCTGAAAGTAAAACTCTGAAAGATGTCACCTGATGCTGTTGAAGACGAAGCGATGCTGAGGAAGTGAGTGATGCACGGTTAAGACGTCGGCCCTCATGCGCCCCTAGGCCCAGGGGCCTCGGGAGGCTCTAGTGGTACGTGCAGGTCTTCGGGGACCATCGCCACCTCCGCCAGGACTGCGTGATGCCTGACCTCCTGAGCCTCCAGAATGCTCCTCAACGGGCGCTGATGTGCGGCGACCACGCTCAGCAGGCCGAAGGGCATGCGAACGTAGTTGTGGGGTGGTCCCACGCAGCTCCCTATGGCAGAAGGCCATAGGCGCTCCCGGGACGCAGCTCGGTTGAGCCCTGGTACGTCAATGCAGACGCGCGGTCCTCCATCCTCGCCTGGATGTGGGGCCACGGCAGGTAAGCGGCGGCTGCCGCGCATGACTCTGGACTGTTGTAGCTCTTGGGTGTTCCTTGCGATGAACTCCTGAGGGTTTTGTCTCCTTTGACTTGTACCTTTCTGAGGGAAGCGTGCCTGAAAGCACCCCTCCATGTGGTGCCCGAGCGCCTCCCCCGCGACCTTGGCAAGGTCGGTGGCTCTCCAAGAGAGAGCCCCCGAGCCCTGCCTGAGGAGGGCACAGGGCGCACCTTCCTATGCGCGAGAGGTTGGCGCTCCCTGATCGGGCGCGAATACTGACGCAATACCTCCAGAGGTGCCTTCTTCCTTGTGGGTCTGGCCAGGTGAGGTCTTCTTCTTCTTGAGGGTCGCCTCGGGAGGACTCCCGCTCCTACGATATGGGTCTTCGATTGCTGTGGCTTGGAATGCATGCTCGAGCAAGCACACTGCACCCCTTTCTTCACAGGGTACGGTGATGACTCCACTGCTTCCTGGCATCTTGAGGACATTGTAACCATGGTGAGTCACTGCCATAAACTGAGCCAGGGTCGGATACCCGAGGATGGCGTTGTACGGCAGGCGGATGGGAGCGACATCGAAGTCGATGAGTTCGGTGCGGTAGTTGTTGCGTTGCCCGAAGGTGACCGGAAGGCGAACCTACCCAATTGGAACAGTGGAACCATCGGTGACTCTTGAGAAAGGCTTGGTCGGCTGAAGCTGGTCGTATGGCACTTGGATATTGTCGAACGTCTCAACGGACAGGACGTTGAGTCCTGCCCCGCCATCGATGAGGGTCCTGGTGACCTGCACGTTGCTAATGACTGGGGAGCAAAGCATCGGGAGGACTCCGGCCATTGCCGCACACTTGAGCTGGTCTACGGAACTGAATGTGATTGCGCACGAAGACCACCTGAGAGGGCGCGTGGCCTTAAGCTTGGGAAGGACTTCATTCACCTCGCGAGCAAACTGCTTGAAGATGCGCTGTGAGGCTGGGGCCTGGGCGCCGCCCAAGATGCAAGCAATTGCATGCGGCTCTTGGAAGCCCCCAGCCCCATCGTCTTTGTGTTGGTCTTCGTTCCTCCTTGGTGGAGGCGGCAGAGGAGGGAGGCCTGCGTTGCCGTGGGGATAGTCCTCACGAGGCTGGTCCCTCCAGCCGCCCTCGCGAGGCTGGTCCTGCCAGTGGTCCTCGCGAGGGTGGTCATGCCATCCCTGGCGAAGGCCACGGTCTTCCCATCGTCCACCGCCTCTTCCTGGGCGTCGGCCGATTTTCCTATCTCGCACAGCTCTGAGCTATTGACATTCATTGGTGTTGTGGGTGTGGAGGTCATGGTACACGCAGTACCGTCCGCCCTTGGATGACTCAGGTTGATCCCTGCCTCGCTTGGTGTCCGGTTCCGCTGCTAGCACGGCAGCCCCCTTGCGCTTCACGTCCTTGGCCTTGAGCTTCTTTTCTTCTGGTCGGCTGCTGGGAGCTCGAGGAGGGAGAGACGCCCTTCCTTAGCCCTGGCGCACTTGGTCGCCAAGTTGAACAGCTCCAGGGATCTACACAGGTCTTCATGGATTGCTAGCTCTTCCTTCCTCTTGACATCGCGCACGCCGTCGGAGAAGGCTAAGATGATGGCTTCTTCAGTCACCTTGGGGATCTTGAGGCGAGCGTAGTTGAAGCGCTAGATGTACTTCTGCAGGGTTTCTCCTGGTTGTTGCTTGATGCGGCATAGGTCTCTCACGGCCGGGGGCCGGTTGCGAGTGCCCTGGAAGTTGGCGATTAAGCGGGTGCGCAACTCGCTCCAGGAGGAGATCGTGCCGGGAGCCAGGTTCAGGAGCCAGGTGCGGGCGCCGTCCTTGAGCGCCATGGGGAACCAATTTGCCATGACCTTCTCGTCTCCGTTGGTGGCTATGATGCCCAGCTCGTAGAGCTGCAGGAACTCCGCGGGGTCCGCTGTGCCATCGTAGCGGGGAGGGAGGTCAGGCTTGAACTTGCCTGGCCATGTGACGCCGTGCAGCTCCGGGGTGAAGGCGAGGCAGCCTACCGTGGCCACCGGCGCCCTTTGCTGGTGCTGGACTCGTTCTTGCGGGTCACCACGCGCCGCCACTGGGAGCAGCACGGGGTTTTGTCGTGGAGGCGCTGGGGCGCGATCTTGGCACGCCGGCGCTAGGAGCACGCGAGCACCTTCCCGGGGATGTGGGATCTCTTGGCAGCTCCCTTCTTGCTGCGCAGGCGCAGGACGTGGAGGGTCTTGCCCTGGGGCTGCGCGCCTTGGAGCCAAGGCATCTTCTTGGGGAGGAGGCGGCAGAGGCGCCCCTTGATCCTCGCCCCCTGCATGGGACGGAGGGCGAGGCCGCGAGAGGGACCGTGTCGATGTCAAAACTGGCGGATCTCGGGTAGGGGGTCCCGAACTGTGCGTCTAGGATGGATGGTGACAGGAGGCAAGGGACACAAAGTTTTACCCAGGTTCGGGCCCTCTCGATGGAGGTAAAACCCTACATCCTACTTGATTAATATTGATGATATGGGTAGTACAAGGGTAGATCTACCACGAGATCGAGGAGGCTAAATCCTAGAAGCTAGCCTATGGTATGATTGTTGATGTGTATGTTGTCCTACGGACTAAAACCCTCCGGTTTATATAGACACCAGATAGGGTTAGGGTTTACATAGAGTCGGTTACAATGGTAGGAGATCTTCATATCCGTATTGCCAAGCTTGCCTTCCACGCCAACAAAAGTCCCTTCCGGATGCGGGACAGAGTCTTCAATCTTGTATCTTCGTAGTCCAGGAGTCCGGCTGAAGGTATAGTCCGGCTATCCGAACACCCCCTAATCCAGGACTCCCTCAGTAGCCCCCGAACCAGGCTTCAATGACGATGAGTCTGGCGCGCAGATTGTCTTTGGCATTGCAAGGTGGGTTCTCCTCCAAATTCCGTGCACCTGTTTGAATAAAGTCTGGTTTCTTGTAGATGTTGCGCTCCTTGGCTTCTACGCCCAATAATGGCCGCTTCCCACGTGTCAAACGAATATGAAAAGTCTGAGTGTTTTTACATTCACACCCCTAGCCGCGTAAATGAGCCGCCCTATTTAAGGGACGAGGATTTAGATCCAATCCGCACCTTCTCCCCTCTGCGAGTGTTCATCAGAGCGCATCTGACAAAGGTCCATTCCACCATGGCCAGCCATCGCAACTCCTCCCCTCGCCCTCCCAGCCCTAAGCCTGGATATTGGGAGAGATGTTCCACCCCGCATAGCGAGCTAGTGACGCTCCAGACCAAGAGATTTCTCCCCCTGTCCTATATGGTCCCAGTTCGAGCCGGTCTTGCCGTCTACAACGGCGGAGAGCAAGCAGAGAATGCCCCTAATCCCTCCAAAGGAGAGCGGGTGTGCCTTGTCCGTTAATTAATAAGGGGGCTCGGATTTCCAATCCACCCATTTCTCCGGGGGCTGCTGGAGTTCTACGGCCTCCAGCTACATCATCTCATGCCTGCCTCAATATTGCATATCGCGGGCTTTGTAGCCCTCTGCGAGCTGTTCTTGGGTGTTGAAGCTCATTTCGGGCTGTGGAAGGAGCTATTTTGCCTCGTGCCCCATTCCAAGAAGGGGTCAATGTATCAAGTGGGTGGAGCCGAAGTGTGCCGCATCGCCGGGACCGGATATCTGTCTGGAACCCCAAAGAAGGCATCCGAAGACTGACCCTCGGAATGGTTCTATATAGACGATGTCCCGTTGCCGGATCCTGTCCAGATCGGCCTCCCTGAATTCAACAGTGCTCCCTTAAAGAAGCGCCTAAGCTGGCGCCCACGGAGCCCTCATAGGGAAAGCGACAGGGACATCATTTACCTGATGGGCCGAATAAGATTGTTAGCCCATTCCGGACTAACCATGATCGGGGTTATGGCCGAATGCATTATGCGGGGGGTGCAGCCGCTTCAGTATAGAAGCCACCCCATGTGGGACTTCAACGGGGAGGACGACGCCACCCGCTACGGTCGTAAGGGGCCGGATTCAGCTGCCGCTCTACTAAAGATCTTCTCCACTTTGTATAAGGGAGAAGAGGAGGAATTTCTCCGCGTCAACCCTCAGGGTGGATTCTCCATGCACAATCCCCTGAGCTGGGTAAGCGACCGTATTTACTTGTCCATCCGTTTTGTATTCCCATTGTTAAATATTCAGTCTGACGACTTTAACGCAGGAACTGCGTCGGGCTGTTAAGGGAATAAGCAGCCCTCCTCCACAACCCGAGGACCCAGGATGGTCCGTCGACCCGGCCTCTCAAGAGGATCCAGACATATCTGTGGAGCTAATTGATGGAGTGTTCCATCAATTGAGCTAGGACAACACCTTGGTGGCCATTACGGCCGATTACCCAGGGCTAATCCTGACGCCCCAGGTATCTGAGATTGAAGTCCCAGTACCCCGAATAGGTGTCCGCCCACTCGTGTTCAGTTTCATGATTGCAACCGAACTTTGCAGGGGAGGTTTTTAAGGCGGAAGGCCGAACCTGCGGCGACAAGCCAACGAGGGGCCGTAGGGCCCCGTGGGCCGAAAAGAAGTGTAGTCCGGACCGAGGCGTCAGCACAAAGGTATGGCGCGCCCCTTATCCCAGGTGTTATATCTTTGAGGCACATTGACACTCGTGCTTTCTTCAGGACAAAGAGACCTTGCCGGACTATACCCGGAGAGGCTGCCAATCGCGCCTCCACCAGCCAGGCTGCAAAGCCTGGTCCGGAGGTGGAGGCGAACGCAAGGCACGCACCAGACGCTCCTCCGACGGAGGATGTGGACAGGTTGTCTGCCACCAAATCTGAGGTGGAGAGTGCCATGAACTACAGGCGTCACCGGACAATTCTTCGCAACGCTTGTTTCTCCCAAGGGGCGTTAGATGCCTTCACCTTGGAAGATGCGCACCTCCGTGCTGCTCAAAATGGTCTAGCCAGAGCCACGGAGCAATATGCAAAAGACATACGGGTAAGAAAATTTTGGTAATTATATATAGCAGTAGCCCCCGAGACTTGAAATAGTTAGAATAATTGATTTAAGGATCATTTGATATGCAGGTTCTTACAGAAAAGAATTCCCTACTGTCCAAGGAGTTGGAAGAGTGCAAAGCCCAACTGGAGGCCACACTAGCCGTGGCAGGGGAGCCTTAGAAGACCCCCTCTGGTAATATACACTTTGAAAGATAAGTATTTTGCGAAGCACGGCTTTGGTGCAAATCTGACAAATGAAATTGCAGATGGCACCGGATTGAATCCGGAAAGGCAACACCTCCTACGCCAGCTAAAGGCTGGTGAGAGGGTGCTGCTAAAGGTGATGGGGGAGAAGAACAATCTCCAAGATGCCAACACCAAGCTGGGTGTCGAGCTGAAAGATGTTCGTGCTCAGCTGTCAGACTCCGTGAAGGAGAATTAGCAGCTTCGGCGCGGCATATTTAGTAAGTGCTTGAATGAACCTTTTGAAAGAAAGTTCAGTGGGGAAGTCGACTAACAGAGCAATGTCTGTAGGTGTGCTAACAGGTCGTCCTGCAGAGGAGATGCCCGGTTCTACGGGTGACCTTCTTCCCGAGCTCTCACAACTGCTCGATCGAGTTCGGAAGGCAATGCGAGGCGTCACCTAGGCCCTGTGGCCATCCGTCTCCATGCCCGAAGGTCTTGGAGAGCTTGCGGAGAAGCTAAAGGGAGCACGGTGGTGCTTCTGATTGTGGAAGATATCAGCCTGCCGTCAAGGCGCTAGGGAGGCCTGGGCCATAGTGAAGACGCGGTACACAAAGGCTGACCCCAACCACATGGCCGAGGTCGGTCCTGTAGGGCCCGATGGGAAGGAGATCCCTGTAAGCTTAGTATATGGCCAAGTAGAGTTGGCCGGAAAGTATTCCCAGCAGGACTGTAAATTAGACAGCCTGTTAGATGGTATTAAAGAGGAATACAACCAGTCAAAATGACTATGTAATTTAATTGACATTTATAATGCCTTCTAGCCGGATTGTAGATCATTTGTCATGGCCGACCTTTTCGCTTCAGCCTCGGGACCTGACGGTCTGGAGTGTGTCCAAATTCCCATGCGGTTATATAGGAACCGGGGAATGCATGGAGACCTGGCGTAGGGGTCATTAGGGCGTGAACAGACAAGTGCCCGACTAGGTATGTGATATTACATGGTTAGTAAGAAACATCTTCCAGCGAGAATAGTTCTGTTAGGGGTTCCTTTCCCTGGGAGGCATGCCCTAAGGTGCATGTCCATGCTGCGAAAAGAAACGCAGGAAAAACATCTGGGGGCGTATAGATAAAAATAAAAAAAGATCATCTTTAGTTCACCGACTGAATATTCCCTTAAGAACGCTAGCTTTCGGCTTCACCCAGTCTGAGGTACACGTTCGGCTGACCCGGCAGTAACAATCGCAGAGGTGCTCCCTTTACCACCTAGCCGAACAATCGGGAACGTAGGGGTAAGCACAGGAGCCAGGAAACCCAGCTTGGCCAAAACTTAAGTCATATTGATGCATATAATGGTGAATAAAAGGTACATGTGGAAGTGTGACACATGTGTTGGGCATGAAGCCCGCATGAATAAGCTTCTGTTTAAAGAAGCCCCCAGGTTTAATGAGCGCGGATAGCGCGTCACTTTATGAGCCTTTAGAGGCTATAAGAGAGAGAGAGAGAGAGAGAGAGAGAAGAGAAATGTAAGGCAGAAAGTATAAAAAATGGACAGAGGAAGGAGACGAACACAGAGTCCGGCGCTAGGCATAGAATCTTCGGAGACGGGCTGCGTTCCATGGGTTTGGCTCGAGTCGGTTACCCGATGCATCCCGCAGGCGGTACGCTCCACCAGTCAGGACTTGGTCAATTATGAAGGGACCTTCCCACTTGGGCTTGAGTTTGTCCATTTTCTTGTCCGGTAGTCGTAGAACTAATTCGCCAACGTTGTAATTTTTGGCCCGTACTTCTCTGCTTTGGTATCTTCGAGCCTGCTATTGATAGAATGCGGAACGGGCTTTTGCCACGTCACGCTCCTCCTCCAATGCGTCCAAGCTGTCCTACCGATCGAGCTCGGCTTCTCTTTCTTAGTACATGCGCACTCGAGGTGAGTCATGAATTATGTCGCAAGGCAAAACTGCCTCTGCGCCGTACACCATAAAGAATGGTGTGTACCCGGTGGTGCGATTCGGCGTGGTCCGCAGCCCCCAGAGTACGGAGTCGAGCTCCTATACCCAGTGCGTGTTAGATTCCTTGAGGGACTGCACTAATCTGGGTTTGATGCCGCTCATGATAAGACCATTTGCATGTTCGACCTGGCCGTTAGTTTGTGGGTGATAGACGGAAGCATAATCGAGCTTGATGCCCATGTTTTTGCACTAGAGTTTTACCTCGTCGGCCATGAAGTTTGTGCCGTTATCAGTGATGATGCTGTGGGGGACGCCGTAACAGTGTACAACCCTGGATATAAAGTCTATCATCGGTCCGGATTTTGCCGTCTTAACAGGCTTGGCTTCTATCCATTTGGTGAACTTATCCACCATGTCAAGTAAGTATTTTTGCTTGTGGGTTCCGCCTTTAAGGGGTCCAACCATGTCAAGCCCCCAGACCGCGAAGGGCCAAGTAATGGGGATGGTTTGGAGGGCGGTGGGTGGCATATGGCTTTGGTTTGCAAAGAGCTGGCAACCGGTGCATCGTTGGACTAAGTCCTGAGCGTCTGCCCGGGCCGTTGGCCAATAAAAGCCTGTACGGAAGGCCTTGCTTACAAGGGACCGGGCTGCAGCGTGAGGACCGCCGAGTCCGGCATGAATTTCAGCCAGGAGATTCCGCCCCTCCTCTTCGGAGATGCACCTTTGAAGGACTCCGGTAGTGCTTTTCTTATAAAGCTCTCCCTCGTGGACTCTGTAGGCTTTGGATCGCCGCACTATGCAGCATGCCTCATTTTGGTCCTCGGGGAATTCCTGCCTAGTAAGGTAGGCAAGGAATGGTTCTGTCACGGGGCGATGACGGCCATTATTACGTGGGCTGAAGGTGTTATTTCATTGGCAGAGCCTCCGATTGTGTCAGAATGTTCGGTGTCGGGCAGTGTGGTTGGGTCCGGGATGTTATTGTTCGGCTCCCCATCCCATGCTACGGATGGCTTAAACATCCTTTCCAAGAAGATGTTGGGGGGGACTACATCGCGTTTTGCACCGATGCGTGCCAGGACATCTGCCGCCTGATTATTTTCCCGGGCTATATGGTGAAATTCAAGCCCCTCGAACCGAGCTGACATTTTTAGGACGGCGTTGCGGTAAGCTGCCATTTTTGGATCCTTGGCATCAAAGTCTCCATTTATTTGGGATATTGCGAGGTTCGAGTCCCCGCGCACCTCTAGGTGTTGGATGCCCATGGATACTGCCATCCGGAGACCATGTAAAAGGGCCTCATATTCGGCTACATTGTTGGAGTCCGTGTACATAATCTGTAGTACGTATTGAACTGTGTCTCCTATGGGGGACGTCAAAATGACGCCAGCCCCCAGTCTGGCCAACATCTTGGAGCCGTCGAAATGCATGATCCAATTTGAATATGTGCCATACTCTTTAGGGAGTTCGGCCTCCGTCCATTCTGCGACGAAGTCGGCCAAGACTTGTGACTTGATGGCTCGTCGTGGCTTATAAGTTATGTCGAACGGGAGGAGCTCGATGGCCCATTTCGCAATCTGGCCCATTGCGTCACGGTTGTTTATAATATCGTTAAGTGGTACTTCCGAGGCTACTATTATTGAACACTCTTGAAAGTAGTGTCGTAGCTTCCGGGATGCCATGAATATCGCATATGCAATCTTTTGATAATGCGGGTACCGTGATTTGCAGTGAGTGAGGACAGTGGACACATAATAGACTAGCTTTTGAAGGGGGGATTTGTGTCCGTCCGCTTCTCGTTCCACGACGAGCACTGCACTTACAACCTGATGTGTTGCTGCAATTTATAATAGCATTGGTTCGCCAATGTTTGGC
This sequence comes from Triticum dicoccoides, assembly GCF_002162155.2. NCBI lineage: Eukaryota > Viridiplantae > Streptophyta > Magnoliopsida > Poales > Poaceae > Triticum > Triticum dicoccoides. The sequence continues at coordinate 263,103,799 of NC_041386.1, read as the reverse complement.
GCGCCCAGGACTGGGTTTGTTGCCAGTATGGTTTTTATTTCGTCGAGTCCAGCCGTGGTTGCGTCCGTCCATTTGAAGTGTTCGGTGCATCGAAGGAGGCGGTAAAGGGGTAGGGCCTTTCCTCCCAAGCGGGAGATAAAGCAGCTTAGAGCCGCCACGCATCCGGTTAACTTTTGTATTTGTTTGAGGTCCTTTGGGATATCCAGTTGCGACAGAGCTTGGATCTTGGCTGGATTTGCTTCGTTTCCTCTACCGGATACAATGAAGCCCAAGAGCTTTCCGGCTGGAACGCCAAAAACACATTTTTCCGGGTTGAGCTTGATGTCGTATGTTCGGAGGTTATCAAATGTGAGCCTCAAGTCGTCTACTAGAGATTCAACATGTCTTGTTTTAATGACCACATCATCTACATATGCCTCCACTGTTTTGCCAATCTGGCTTGCCAGACATGTCTGAATCATGCGCTGATATGTTGCGCCGGCGTTTTTGAGCCCGAAGGGCATCATGTTGAAGCAGAATGGCCTGTATGGTGTGATAAATGTCGTCGCGGCTTGGTCTGGTTCTGCCATCTTGATTTGATGGTAGCCAGAATATGCGTCGAGGAAACACAATGAATTCTGTCCTGCGGTAGCGTCGATAATTTGGTCGATGCGGGGGAGGGGGAAGGGATCCTTTGGGCAAGCCTTGTTAAGGTCTTTAAAATCAACACACAGGCACTAGGATTTGTCCTTCTTTCATACCATCACCAGGTTTGCTAGCCAGTCCGGATGTTTTATATCTCTGATGAATCCGGCCTCCAATAGCTTTGCTAGCTCCTCTCCCATGGCCTGTCTCTTAGGTTCGGAAAAACGCCGAAGAGCCTGTTTGACAAGTTTGAATCCTGTTTGGATATTTAAGCTGTGCTCGGTCAGCCTGTGTGGGATTCCTGGCATGTCTGAAGGGTGCCAGGCGAAAATATCACAGTTCTCTCATAGGAACTCTCGCAATGCGGCATTGACATTAGGGTTTAATTGTGCCCCGATGGAAGCTGTTTTATTGGGGTCCGTTGGATGGACTTGGAATTTGACTATTTCGTCCGGTGGTTTAAAGGAGGTGGACTTGGATCTTTTGTCGAGTACCACATCGTCCCTATTCACCGTAAAGCGCAGCGCAGTCAGCTCCTCAGCCGCTAGGGCTTCGGATAGTGCCTCAAGGGCCAGTGCGGCTGTCTTGTTTTCGGCGCGGAGTGCTATGTCCGGATCACTAGCGAGAGTGATGATCTCGTCAGGCCTGGGCATCTTGAGCTTCATGTACCCGTAATGGGGTATTGCTTGGAAGATTGTAAATGCTTCCCGCCCTAGCAGAGCGTGATAACCGCTGCTGAACGGAGCCACCTGGAACGTGACCTCTTCGGACCTGTAATTATCCGGCGTGCCGAACACCACATCTAGTGTGATTTTTCCTGTACAGCGCGCTTCCCGACTGGGGATTATTCCTCTAAAGGTTGTGGTGCTTCGCTCAATGCGGTTCCAGTCTATTTCCATTTTTTGAAGAGTCTCCTCGTAAATGAGGTTCAATCCGCTGCCGCCGTCCATGAGTACCTTGGTAAGACGAAAGACGTCCACTATTGGACTGAGGACCAATGCGGCTGGTGCTCGGGCTGTTCGGAATTTAGGTTCATCACTGGCGTTAAAGGTAATAGCCGTGTCACTCCATGGGTTTATTGTTGCTACTTGGTAGACTTCGTCAAGGCCGCGGAGTGTCCTTTTTTGCATATTATTTGATGTGGAAGTCTCGAAGACTGTTAATACCGTATTGGTGTCTCTGGGGTGGCTTTCTGTGGCCTCCGGAATTAGGAGATTTTCGCCAATTTTGGCCACCTGCCGGAGTATCCAACATGCTCTGAGGTTGTGAGTTGGTGTGGCGTCCTCTGTACTGTGAATTTTACAGGGTCCATTAAGCCACCCTTCTAGTACGGTTCCATGCCCTGTAGAGGGTTTTTGCCTTTTAGTGCTTCACCCGGGTGACTGGTGATGATGCACCCTTTTATTTCGGACTGGGTTTGTATTCAGGGATGAATTATCCAAAAAATTTATTTCAGTTTTCCAGGCACTTTCCATCGCACAGTACTTTCGTACAATGGACGCCAAGTCAGCAAAGCGTGTAATATCACGGCGACTTACGGCGTTGAGTATTCCCTTGTCCATGCAATTATTGCAGAAGATTGAGATTGCGTCTTCCTCGCAGCAGTCCCTTAGCCTGTTCTTAACCAGGAGGAATCTGGCCCAGTAATGATGTACTGTTTCATCGGGTTCTTGCCTGATTTTGGATAGATCGCTTATGTTGGGGTGGGTGGGTGGAATTAAATCTGAAGCCTCGCCCCATCTAAGGCTCAGAGGCCGAGGAATTTCTGAACTCGACAATTTCGATTCCTGGATGTTGTCTAATGAATCCAGCCCGTCGCCTGACTCTAAGTTTAGGTCTTGAGTGATATCCTTCCCTCCGCGGGTATCCGGCTTGGAGGGATCTGGAATCCGGACATAGCGAGTCCTTAAGATAGATGAAGGGTCGCCGCACTGTCCCTCTACCACGGCAACATGATGGGTGACCTGGGGAGAGTTAATCTCTCTCAGATCGGTTTTAGGCCCAATCTGGTCATAATCCGTAGTGACTCCCAGGGCGGCGAAGCGATCCAAGAGCTCGTTTATGGAGGAAAGCACTATTGGATCTAACTGCTCGGCGAGTTCCGAGTTGACATGAAGATTGTTTTCGATGGCTCGAGAGGTCATCGTTGGCGCAGAAGCCGAACAGGCGGTCATAAGAAAGCCACCTAACCGAAGGGTTTGGCCGACAGCCAAAGCTCCCTTAGCAACGGTGCCGTCTTTAAAGACGGGGTGAGGCATCCTTCCTAATGGCGACGACACATAGGAACTCTCAATGAAAGCACCAATGTTGGTGTCAAAACCGGCGGATCTCGGGTAGGGGGTCCCGAACTGTGCATCTAGGCCGGATGGTAACAGGAGGCAAGGGACATGAAGTTTTACCCAGGTTCGGGCCCTCTCGATGGAGGTAAAACCCTACGTCCTGCTTGATTAATATTGATGATATGGGTAGTACAAGGGTAGATCTACCACGAGATCGAGGAGGCTAAACTCTAGAAGCTAGCCTATGGTATGATTGTTGATGTGTATGTTGTCCTACGGACTAAAACCCTTCGGTTTATATAGACACCGGATAGGGTTAGGGTTTACATAGAGTCGGTTACAATGGTAGGAGATCTTCATATCCGTATCGCCAAGCTTGCCTTCCACGCCAAGGAAAGTCCCTTCCGGACGCGGGACAGAGTCTTCAATCTTGTATCTTCGTAGTCCAGGAGTCCGGCTGAAGGTATAGTCCGGCTATCCGAACACCCCCTAATCCAGGACTCCCTCAGACCGCAAGGGGGAGCCCCCTGCAGCACTAACGAGCTCGGTGATGCGGGGGAGCCAGTCCTCGTAGAGGTCATAGACGGGGCGATAGTGCAGGAGCTCCCGCGCCAAGAGCAGTGAGGCGTGCGCATCCATGGGTGCGCGACGGGCGTGGGACGACGAGCCAACTGGAGTCAGCGACGTGGTGGCGGTGCGGCCATCCCGCCGCACCGAGGGGTGGTGGGACGAGGCCTACTGCTCGTTCCCCGCCGGGCCGATGGTGGCGTTGGCGGTGGGCGATGGGGAATGACGAGGGGGGCCGCCGACGGGCGCCGTCTAGGCGATGCGAGCGGCGTGAGCAGCCCGGCGCTCGGCACGAGCCCGACGAGTGTCAGCAATGGACACGACGGAAGATCACACGTGAACAGCGGAAGGAAGATTCCGGCGCACCCCTACCTGGCACACCAAATGTTGGGTTTCGGGTTCCGGCAGACCCTTGAGGTTCGAACACTGGGGTGCGCGCGGAGATCTCTCCCCTACCGATCTACGTCTGATCCTCTCGTGCGAACTAAGATGAAAACGATGAACAACACAAGAGACACGAGGTTTATACTGGTTTGGGCCACCATTGTGGTGTAATACCCTACTCTAGTGTGTGGTGTGGTGGATTGCCTCTGGGGCTGATGATGGATAGTACAAGGGAAGAACAACCTCGAGAGAGGTGTTCTTGAGCTGGTGCGATGAACTGCTAGGGTGAGTTCAGTCGCCTCTCTCTCTCTACCTACTAGGGTTCTACCAGATCTCTCGATGTTCTTGGGGTGTCTCGATGTCTCTACTCTTTGGTGGCTAGCTCTATTTATAGAGGCCCTGGGCCTCTCCCCAAATAATGAGCGGGAAGGGCGCCAACAATTGGCCATTTCGAAGGGGAACACCTAGTACAAGTTATCCTGACCAAAGGTGGTCTTCGGCTACCAAAAGCACTGGCAATGACGCCGTCTTGGGCTCCACGGAGACCTCCGTCCTGCCGTCCGGCTGGTCTTGGTCTCGTTGCACCAGAATGGTAACCTTTGCCTGATGCCTTGGCCTGTGCTTGCCCCCTTTGCACCAAAGGGGAAACAAGGACACTGCGCAGGCTGGCGCCCGCCTGGTCTTGATCGCCATGGCTTGCGTCACGGGTTCCTCGCGAGGTACCCCTGCCTTGATCTCTCCGCCTCCTCGCGAGCCTGCCTGATGAGGCTGCCTCTAAGGAAGCTTCCTATCGTCCGGCCCGCGAGGCTTGGCCCCTCGCAAGGGTCTTGAGCTTGAGCTGATGAAGATGGGCCGCGCTGGGCCCCTGCTTGAGCCACGCTGCAGGCCGCAGGCAGGCAAGTCTGGGGACCCCCGTTCCTAGAACGCCGACATTTTCATAGCTCACATCTCGTAATGTTTTTCAACTTGAAATTTTGTGTTGCAATAAAACATCACCTTTTTAACATCCCACATTTTTTCAGATTTTTATGGAACTTTAAAATATGGTTTCCACGAAGTTTTCATTGAATACCGACTTTCGTCAGTGTACCCTGTGCTATTTGAGAACATTTCGTGAGAAGAATCTCGGTTTTTAAATCCCCGTAAATCCAAAACTAAGCTGAAAATCGTGAAACCTGCCATGGTGTCACAACATCGCGCTTATATGTCGAGGATTTTTTTTCATCCATTGTGGCACAAGTTTTATTACAAGCCTCTTACAAACCGGAGGTTCTCTCAAAGAAGCCTCGTGGTTCCGATAGGGAAATGTGTCCCCCTTGTGGGCGAAACATAATCACTGTCTCTTTTCACCTAGTATTTTCTTCTATGGGCAACATGGAATGACAGGATATCCGTGCTGAAATTTAAACTTATTCAGGGTTCGTTTGGACTTTTTATACACTACTTGAGTTTCCTAGGCATTTAATGTCCATATTTCAAATCTGAACTACAAATACATGCTCCGGTTCACCAAAATGGCTAGAAAAATTATACACGTGTCCTTGGGTGCATGTTTAGGTCCCATGCCAGGAATGTGAATGAATTACAACCGTACTCGTGTCATGGCTCGTACTCCAACATTTCGAATCTTGGTTTTTAAGTCCCCATAAATCCTAAACTCACCAGAAAGTCATCAAAGGTGGCATGGTGTCACATCATGGAACATATATGTCGTGGTATAAACATTGTCCAATTTGGGCCAAGCTTTATTACAAACCTCTTACAAAAACTGGAGCTTCTCTCAAAGAAGCCTCATGGTTCTGATAGGGAAACGTGTTCCCCTTGTGTGCAAAATGTAATCACTGCATCTTTTCGCCTTGTATTTTCTTCCACAGGCAACATGGAACCACATGATATCCATGCTGAAATTTAAACTTATTCAGGGTTCGTTTGGCCTTTTTATACACTAATTGAGTTTCCTAGGCATTTAATGTCCATAATTCAAATATGAACTACAAATACATGCTCCAGTTCATGAAAATGGCTAGAAAAATTATACATGTGTCCTTGGGTGCATGTTTAGGTCTCATACTAGGAATGGGAATGAATTACAACCGTACCAGTGTCCTGGCTCTTCCTCAGGCATTTCGAATCTCAGTTTTTAAGTCCCCATAAATCCTAAACTCACCAGAAAGTCATCAAAGGTGGCAAGGTGTCATGTCATGACACATATATGTTGTGGTAAAAACATTGCCAATTTGGGCCAAGCTTTATTACAAATCTCTTACAAACCAGAGCCTGTCGCAAGAACCCTCGTGGTTTTGATAGGGAAACGTGTCCCTTTGTGGACCAAACGATAATCACTCCCTCTTCTAGCCTCATATTTTCTTCTACACTCGACACAGAACAACTGGAGATTCGGGCTGAACTTTGAAATTATTCAGGGTTTCTTTAACCTTTTTATTCATTAGTTGAGTTTTCTAGGCATTTAATGCCCATCATTCAAATCCGAACTACAAATCCATGCTCCAGTGCACCAAAATGGCTAGAAAAAACATAGATGTTTCCTTGGAGTGCATGTTTAGGTCCCATGGAACGAATGGGAACGAATTCAACCGTCTCGCTCTCCTGGCCTAGCCACAAACATTGCGAATCTCAGTTTTTAAATGTCTGTAAATCCAAAACTCACCAGGAAATTATGAAACTTGGTATGGTGTCACTACATGGTATATATAATTGTCCAATTTGGGCGACGCTATATTATAAGCCTTTTACAAACCGGAGCCTGTCGTAACCCTCGTGGTTCCGGTAGGGAAACATGCCCCTCTTGTGGGTGAAACGATAATCGATGCCTCTTCTCGCCTTGAACTTTGTTTTCTATTGGCAATATAGAATAATAGGAGTGTCGGGCTGAAATTTGAAATTGTTCAGGTTTTGTTTGGCCATTGTATATATATTACTAATTACTAAGTTTTCTATGCATTTAATGTAGTCCATAATTCAAATTTGAACTACAACCACATGCTCCAGTGAAGCAAAATGGGTGGGAAATCGTACATGTGTCATTGGGTGCATGTTTAGGTCTCGTTTAAGGAATGAGAATGAATTACAAACTTGTCGTCGTCCTGAAACAATGAGAATCTCGGTTTTTTAATCCGAGTAAATAAAAAGTCACCCAAAAAACAAGAAACTTGGCATGGTTCCATGACATGGCACATATATGCCGTGGTAAGAAAAATCGTCCAGTTTGAGAAGAGGCGCACAACTTAGTAGCCAACGAAGTCCTTTTTGAAAAAAAGCTGACACGTTAATACCGCAAACGGTTGTATTATATTTACCATGTTGAAATTTAACCATACTCGATGGCGTGCATGCAGCTATTTGATTATACAGGATGAGAGCGAGAAGTCCGCCATGCAGCTTCGACGGGACGCGTGCGAGCAGTCCTCCATGCAGGCTCGACGGGACACGTGCATCCTGTCCACCTCGCAGGCTCGACGGGACACGTGCGAGCAGCGAAGCCGCCCATCCTCACTGGGAAGTGAGCTCTTTGACCTCCATGCACTAGTCATCGCCCGCCTCGCTCACAACTTCTCCATTAATGGGTTAATTAAATCACCTAGACGGAGGGTGTTTGCTTGCGATCCCATGGAATCATTTGCTTTGTTCGTGTTTTCAACTAGTATTCTGCCCTAATTTAAATTGCCACTTAGGGCAACGAATAATACGCCCACAAATAAAATGGCAACAGATAATACGACGAAAAATGTACAATCGCGCACATAATAATTGTTTTACATATTCTGGATAATTTAAAATGCCACATGCAGTAAAGCCCAGAAGACACGGGGGCAATAGAAGAAGGAAATCGCAGACAACGATCTGGGTCGCTACTGTCTCTACTCGTCGTTGGAACGCCGGGCAGCGAAATCCTACAGCTCCTTCTTCAATTCCTCACGACTTTGCTTGAAAGCAGCCAGGGATTCCTCCACATCCTGCTCGCGCTCGATCCAGAGCTTCATCAAGCCACCCATCAGTTCCTCGACGACCGCTTTCAGCGTCATCTCCGAGGCACTTCTCTGCTCATACAGCATCTTCCATCCGGCGGCCTCCTCCTCCTTCTCGGCGACCAACTTGAGGAGCTTCGCATTGTCATCCATGAGTTGCTCAACGAGGCCAGTCGCCTTGTCAACCGAGGCATCACTGATCTTGAGCAGCTTCATCAAGCCGTCGACCAGCTCCTACTGTGTAGTGACGCCAACGAGAATGTCATTGTGGCCGGCGAAGGACATCAGGAATGCCGGCTCGTCGTGATGGCCGATGATGCGAATGCGCTTGTGAGAGCCCTCGCGTGCCCGTGAGAGCTCGTTCGAGGGCTCCGCGGCGCGCCCGGACATCTCTGCTGCGGCTGTGGCTTCGTGGCGGGACCTCTCTAGTGCTTCCGCGGCCTTGGTCTTTGCTTCCTGGTTATATGTCCACCCTAAACTCCTCCTATCGGTCATGGCGGAACAACTTGACAAAGAAAACCAGTTTTGTGGGTGATGAGGAGAGGAACTGTGAAGTAATTTTCGAGTGGGTAGTTTTTATAGCCCGGTGCTAAGTGTGAACACATATTAGTTTGAGAGGTGTGAACAAATTTGCAATTACTTATTGCGTTGTAATCAGCAATGTGACGAGAAACAAGGTCAAAATTTATTGATGGCAGAAGGTTGACCACGTGGTTGCTCGCCGTTGAGGCGGCCACGGCGCGCTCCGCTCTGGCATCCCTGCGCGCGCTCTGCTCGCCGTTGAGGCAAAGTTACAATTGCAACTGTTAATAATTCTTAATAATTGTCTTACATATTTAGGATAATTTAAAATGCCAAATGCGGCAAAGCCCAGAACACTCACGACCTACATATGCATACAATTATAATAAAATAGAAGCTAAAAGGCTGAGCTGGTGGCCTTCCGACGATGGTCTTATCGGACTCCATGATCAGCATAGCACCCTTGCGGCCGTTCACTCTGAGTGTCCCGACCCGCCTCTGCCTACGGAACTGCTGGCACTGATGGGAGGCTCTTGGGGCTGCTGGGCCTCTTCCAGAAGAGCTTCACAACATGCAATCGCTTGCATGACAACTCCACGGAACCGCTCCATTTCCATGTCTCTGGCCTGGTAGCAAATTCCGTCGATCACCTGCATCCTCAAGATATCACGTTGGCGATGTTCTACTTCATCGGGATGTCACCTCAGCCAAAGATGCACTCGAGCCTGGCCACCACATCATCGGGATCGAGGTTGACACGACCACCGCGAGCAATGATGAAGCCGCCGGCTGCCTTTGTCTTGACTGAATCACAGAGGTCCTGTGACCATTCCTTGCGAGGCATCAGGCTCTCGATGAGCACTGGTGATGGCGGTTCTTCGGGTGGGTCGTCGATCATGCCGCTGAGTAGCTCTGGATCATTTGCACGGTGGATGGAAAACTGCTCATCACACCTCCTCCACAAAATGTCGATTGTGCTCCCAAGGACTGTGACGCCAATATTGCTGCCGACGGGCCATGGTGCCTGCACCGGCTGATGAAGCTCTTGCTCCCCGACCTGCTCTGGCTCGTTCTCCTCGCCGAATATGTAACACAGGTAGGCGTCGACGTCGAAGCTTTGGTTGTTGCCTGGCATGCTTGGAATAACTAATGGTAGATGGGTGAGGACTAGATCTTCGCAGAGTGTCGCGGTTGTGTGTTGCCGCATGGGTTATATGCAGCAAGCCGTTAGATGGTGGCGAGAAACTGGCGAGGGAATAGGTGTGGATTTTACAATTCACCCATGTGGAGCGCGGGAAGCATTCGCTGGAGCGTGGGAAGACTAAGTGGAGCACACACACAACCCGAGTACCGTAGCCGGTGCCACGTGTTATTTATCACACAAGTGTTAACATAAGGAAATGCATGTGTAACTTACTAATCATCGCACACGAGTACTCGCAGACGCATTGTGTGCGATACTAATAGCCACCGCAAGCAACTAGTTTGCTTTTTTCAAAGTTTTTTGTACACACAGAATTGCACACGAACTAATTGTATTAACTATCTGTGTTGTAAATTCTCATCGCAAACAGTTCATCCGAGTCGGCTGTTTGCCACGTATCATACACATCTTGTTAAGTTGAACCGTTTCTGTTGCGTTCGCTAATCGAAAATAGTTCGTCCGAGTGAACCGTATGCCTTATATCACACACATGTTGCTATGGCTAACCGTTTATGTTGCACTCCCTAATAAAAAACGGTTCATCGGAGCGAACTGTATGCCGTATATCGCACACACATTGATATGGCTGCCCGTTTCTGTTATTCTGCCTCGTCGCAAACAGTTCGAATAGGTTAACCGTGTGGCCTGAATCGCACACACAACTAAAATCTGAACCGTTTTTGATGCATCCTCCATCGCAAACGTTTTGCAGTTTTTTTTGTCGATTTTCATACACCACCATTTGCGATTACTGCATCGCACACAGTTTCTCTAAGGGTCTCTAATTGTAGTATCGTGTTAGCAGCATCCTGCAGTAGTGGTTCACCTATTCCCCATCATTGCGTTGCGGATTCAGACGCGTTGGAGGAGCCATGCTGAAGAGGGTGACATCCGTTAGAATCATGAAAGGCAGGTAGAGAAGCTAAATCAATGGATAGAAATTGCAACATATAGTCATCACAATAAACATGCAAACAAGAATGAACAAATGAATTCCAAAGTTAACAATACACGACCATTAAGAGAATTTATAGAGGGATTTCAGCTTTATCACATCTATAGAGAGAATTTACCTTTACTACCTGTGTCGGGTTATCGAGGTCTGGAGGTTCTTCAATAAATAAAGGATTAAGATCATATATTTCTTCATCAGGAGGTAAATTGAGACCATGTATTTCTTCAATAGGAGGTAAATTCTTAACATCTTCAGCTTTAATACCTTCTTCTTTCATAGATTTCTTTGCCTCTTGTATATCTTCAGGACTGAGAAATAGAACACCTCTCTTCTTCGGAGTTGGTTTAGGGATAGGATCATTAATTGGAGCAGGAGCTGGCTCAAGAGGTGCCCAATTATTTTCATTTGTCAACATATTATTTAATAAGATTTCAGCTTCATCCGGTGTTTTTTCCCTGAAAAGAGAACCAGCACAACTATCCAGGTAATCTCTGGAAGCATCGGTTAGTCCATTATAAAAGATATCAAGTATTTCATTTTTCTTAAGAGGATGATCAGGCAAAGCATTAAGTAACTTGAGAAGCCTCCCCCAAGCTTGTGGGAGACTCTCTTCTTTAATTTGCACAAAGTTGTATATTTCCTTTAAAGTAGCTTGTTTCTTATGAGCAGGGATATATTTAGCAGAGAAGTAATAAATCATATCCTGGGGACTACTTTAATGCCCCAAGACCGGAGCTTCAGGTGCCTTCCATGATTTTCGGGTTTCATCGTGTGATTTGTATGGTCCGTTGCTTTTCATCTTTGCATCATGTGCATTGCATCATGTCATCATGCAACCCATTTTAAAACTCACTAAATAAATTGCATGGATCTTTGGTCCAATTAAACCGAGGGAACTCACATGGTGGTTTCTCTTTAAAACATACCCTCCCAATATTTAGGGAGCTATTATAAAGTATTCCATTAATTTGGAATCATCATAACACACTTGCCAAGTAATTCCATGTATTTTTTCTACTTCAAGTTTGGTCCTCAAACTTTGCCCATAATTTTCTTTCATCACTTTCCCGATCTCCACAAAATTCCCGAAAATTTTTGGACACTTCTCAAACCTGTCCTAGTTGAAACCATTTGAATTAAATTCAAAGGAATTTGAATTTAATCTTTCTTTCATGCCCACTCCTATTTTTCTTCGCTCAAGCTCATTTTTATGAGTCCAAGAAAATTGGCATCCTGCTCAAATTCTTCTCCTATTTCTCTCTACATTTCTTAACTCTCTATTTTTTTGTTAAACAAGGAAAATAGTGTAGGGGGAGAGAGAGAGGCGGCCTGCTCCGCTGGCCACTTGGGCCTCCCCCAGGCCGGCCCAACCGTCTCCCGTTCCCTCAGCTCACCAAATCCCTAAACGTAACCTAGAGGCCGATTCCTCCAATCGTTCTCTCCCTCATCCTCTCCCCTCGCGCCGCCAGGGAGCCAGACTCCCCATCTCCCTCGCAGCCTCGCTCTCTCTCTCAATGCCCATTCAGCACCGCAGCAACACCCTCGATCCCCTCTGCCTTCTCCTCATCACCTCGCTCGCCTCCGCCTCCTTGCCATGGCCCCTCGCAACCGCTCCTCCTCTGCCTCGCGCCGCCCTCCACTGTCAAGAGTCGACCTTGTCCGGATCGGTCGGGCCCTGCCATGGCCGTGTCTCCCGCTGTCGAGGCCCCGCTGCCAAGTCCCGCCTGCATCATCCTGTCGAGCACCAGGACGAACGGCAGCAGCTCCTCCCTCCTTGTCCATGTCGATGAAAGGCGTGCCCTGGACCTCTTTACCCTCGCTGGAGCTAGCTCGACCCCTTGCTGCCATGCACAACTTCTGTCGTGCCCTGTTGTGCGTGCTCTCCGCTGCCTGTCACCATTGACGTCAAGGCCGTGGTTGCCAAGTTCCTCTCCGCGGTGAACCACTACTTACACAACGCGTCCGGAACGACTACCGTCGCCTTGGGTTTCATCAAGTTCCCCTACAACAAGTGTACCTCTACCGCCGTCTTCGGAATCGCGAAGAACGCCAAGTACCTAGACGTATGTTTTTGCCAAGTACCGCGACACCCAGATCCCTCAGATCAGTCAAGTTCATCTACGAAAACGTGTATGACCGTCGTCAAAACTGTAAAGTACCTCTACGCACGGATATCGCCAAGTACCACGATACCGATGACATCCACTACTACTGTCGCCGAGGGTTTCATAAAGTTCTACTACATTGTCTATGAACGGTGACGACCCCGAACATCTACGGACGTGTACGACTACCGTTGCCCGAAGAACCGCGAGTCACAATCGCCGTGAACGACTACCATCGTCGTGGATCCGACAAGTTCACGAGTATGACTACTTCCCACGACTACCCTCGAGGACATTGGTTCCATCAAGTTCGACGACAACATGGGTACAACTACCGCCGCTGTGATTTTCGACAAGACATCATGTACCTCTACTTCCACTATCGTCCCGTTGATCACCGATGACCGATAGTACCACTACTTCCACTACGAACGTCCCGAGAACGTCTACTTCCTCTACTTGGCACCGAACGAGAACCGTCCCGTTTGCATGCTTCGAAGGTATAACCCCGAGACGACCACCTGTGATCGAATGCATGTGTCGTATGAGATGCATGTTTGGATGTCGTATCCTCCCGTGAACGTTAGTTGTTTCCCTCCCTTGGCACCGTCGTCAACCCGTGGGAACCCGGTATCCGGGACCACCCCACCATCTTACATGACACGCTCACGTCATTTTTCCTTTTGCCACGGTATCTCCATGAGCTACCGAAACCGATATGTGCTGTGGCATCATTTTCGGAGTCATCACCGTGGCCCCCTTTTCTTTCCACCACGGTGACAAATGCTTCTTAATATGCTCATGTCAACATTTTCATAAACTTGCATAAAACTTGCACATGTCATCCGCATCATGATAATAACATTTAAAATGTTTAAAATTGTTGTTTGCCTTAAATTGCTAAATACATATGGGGTTTTACCGGAATTGTTGTTTGGCGTTCCGGCCTTAGTTAAACTTGCCTAAATAGATAATTTCTTTATGCTTCTCCTCTTGCCATGTTAACTAACATTTAATTTTGTTGAGTACCTAACCGAGAGAGAACTAAATAATTGATGTGGTGTTTCGTCAATATGCAACTCATTGCATATTGAGCTCCACTCAACTTGTAGTTTTGTTTCTGCCCTTTGCCATGCCATGCATATTTAAACGGACATGCATCATACTTGTTTGCGCATCATGCCTTGTTTATGTGATGGTTGTTTACTTTGTTGTTTGCTTCTTTCCGGTGTTGCTTCTTCGGGTTAGTTCCTGTAACCCCGCGTTTGTAAGGATTCGTTCGACTTCGTCCGTTTGTCTTCTTCATGGACTCGTTCTTCTTCCTTGCGGGATCTCAGGCAAGATGATCATACCCTTGAAATCACTTCTATCTTTGCTTGCTAGTTGCTCGCTCTATTGCTATGTCGCGATACCTACCACTTGCTTTATCATGCCTCCCATATTGCCATGTCAAGCCTCTAACCCACCTTTTCCTAGCAAACCATTGTTTGGCGATGTTACCGCTTTTGCTCAGCCCCTCTTATAGTGTTGCTAGTTGCAGGTGAAGTTGAAGTTTGTTCCATATTGGAACATGGAGTTTTGTTGGGATATCATTATTATATCTTGTTTACTTTAATGCATCTATATACTTGGTAAAGGGTGGAAGGCTCGGCCTTATGCCTGGTGTTTTGTTCCACTCTTGCCTCCCGAGTTTCCGTCATACTGGTGTTATGTTCCTTGATTTTGCGTTCCTTACGTGGTTGGGTTATAATGGGAACCCCTTGACAGTTCGCCTTGAATAAAACTCCTCCAGCAAGGCCCAACCTTGGTTTTACCATTTGCCTCCTAGCCTTTTTTCCCTTGGGTTCTACAGACTCAAGGGTCATCTTTATTTTAACCCCCCCGGGCCAGTGCTCCTCTGAGTGTTGGTCCAACCTGTCAGCCACCGGTGGCCACCATGGGCAACTCTGGGTTGGCCTACCGGAAGTTTGGATAATCCGGTGTGCCTTGAGAACAAGATATGTGCAGCTCCTATCGGGATTTGTCGGCACATCCGGGTGGCTTTGCTGGTCTTGTTTTACCACTGTCGAGATGTCTTGTAACCGGGATTCCGAGCCTGATCGGGTCTTCCTAGGAGAAGGATTATCCTTCGTTGACCGTGAGAGCTTGTGATGGGCTAAGTTGGGACACCCCTGCAGGGTTTTGAAATTTCGAAAGCCGTGCCCGCGGTTATGGGTAGATGGGAATTTGTTAATGTCCGGTTGTAGAAAACTTGACACTTAACTTTAACTAAAATGCATCAACCACGTGTGTAGCCGTGATGGTCTCTTTCCGGCGGTGTCCGGGAAGTGAACATGGTTTTGGAGTTATGTTTGAACGTAAGTAGTTTCAGGATCACTTCTTGATCATTTCTAGTTCACGACCGTGCTTTGCTTCTCTTCTCGCTCTCTTTTGCGTAAGTTAGCCACCATATTTGCTAGTGCTTGCTGCAGCTCCACCTCACTACCCCTTTCCTACACATAAGCTTAAATAGTCTTGATCTCGCGGGTGTGAGATTGCTGAGTCCCCGTGACTCACTAATTACTTCCAAAACCAGTTGCAGGTGCCGATGCTACCAGTACAGGTGACGCAACCGAGCTTAAGGAGGAGCTCGATGAAGATCGTGTTCGTGGTGTTGTTTCGTTTTCCTTTCGATCAGTAGTGGAGCCCAGTCGGGGCGATCATGGCTCTTTTGCATTAGGGGTAGTCTTCTTTTATTTTGGTTCCGTAGTGAGACCTTGTATGTATCTGGTTAATGTAATGCTATATTTATGTATTGTGTGAAGTGGTGATTGTAATACAACTCTGTACCTCTTTCTTATTCAGTACATGGGATGTGTAAAGATTACCCCTCTTGTGACATGCCTACAATGCGGTTATGCCTCTAAGTCGTGCTCCGACACATGGGAGATATAGCCGCATCGTGGGTGTTACAAGTTGGTATCAGAGCCTTCCCCGACTTAGGAGCCCCTTTCTTGATCGAATCGTTGGCGTTGTTGAGTCCAGAAAAATATTTTGAGTCTTATAGGATTATATATATCGGATAGTAGGATTCTTTTTACTCCCCAGTCCCTTCGTCGGTCTGGTGAGGCCTCCTGACGTAGAGTTTTTACTCTTCTCTTCTCAAATTCCACTAATTTTTTTCGGATCACGCGGGTATCTTGGAATCGTCCCGATGGTTTTGTGACGAGAACATTGTTCTTGGTGCCTCCTGACATTTAGGGTTTGTGGCAGTGTCCCGGGGAGTTGAGCTTCGAGGTGTTGTCGTCACTATTTTATCGTTGCAGTTCTGGAATACCTGAGTTCACCGACATCGAAAATCTCTTTTATGCGGTTGTTGGTGAGATAACCTCGACGCCACCCAGTACTGGAGCGGGAGTTCGGGAGTATTGGCATAACTCGTATAACGGATGCTTTTCGAAGGTTGAGGTAAATGTTTCTGAAGGTTTCTTGGTTATGTGTTGAAGGATGGATACAGCTGGATGTAGGATTTGCTAGTTTTGGGTGAGATATTATGCTTCCCATGTATCCCCAACACCTGATTGCATAACAAGAAAATTTCGGGAGTTTATAAGTGGGAATTCAAGTAGCTCCTAGGATATCTTTCCGACAGATGTATGATATGAAATTGGGGTTCGACGTCTAGTGGTCCGCCCATCCACGGTTGGTTTTACAATGGTCTCGTTGTGTCTTAAAGAGACCTTGGCTATGCTGACTCGGGGACACTTTGTATGTCATGTGCACTGCCTTGTACATGATGGTGTTGTACGATCAAGCCCGTGTGGGCCCCACCACAAAAACTTCGGAGGAAATCTCTATCATATGTTTGTTTCTGCTTATTTTGCAAGCCAATCCTTTGTTTTGTTTTTGAGTTGTGGTATTCGAGTTGCTTCGAAGTCAAGTGTTGATTACATACCTTTCCTAAACGGTGTTCTCATACTCCTATGTGAATACTAATCCTTCTTGATCGTCGAGATTGCCATCTCAATTTCTTCTGAACCGGTGTGTCTCTCTTCAAGTGGATCCGATATTTTTCAACATCCGCAAGATCAACTCAAGTCTTCTCAACGTTGTTTGTTTCATCCGTCCCAAATTGTCTTTGTTTTCCCCACCCTCCCACCCTTTATTTTCTTCAAGGACTCGGATTTCTTAATCAAGTATCCATTTTATTCATGTGAAGTCTCTCCATTCTTCTTCTTCAATGTTCTTATCTGGTGATTTCTCGTGGAGATGCTTAGAAGTCTCAAGTTCATCATTCTTCATTATTTTTCTTCTTTGATGGATTCAATTCAAGTTTTGTTGATCATATCCTTTCCTCGTTTTAAATTCTTTCTCATGCCGGTGCACCTCTTAATCATTCACCTCTCGCTATTCTTTTGTTCCGGAGTGCTGAAGATATCTCGAATATTCGTGTTTCCACTCTGCTTTCATTCAAGCTCTTTCGAGGATGTTATCTCATTCAAGCCATTTAATTCAACCGGTGAAATCTCTCCTTCAAATTGTTCAATGGTGCTTTTCTTTTGAGTGGGCCCTAACCCATAGGTCTTTTCCCAGGATCTTACCTAACTCTTCTAATTTTCAGGAGCTTCTCAATTTTTTTTCTAAAGTTTGACGTAAGAATGAATTACCATCAGTCAAATGTCCTTCTCTAAGATCTTTCAAATTCCTTTCATCGTCGGTTCAACCATTCTAATTTTCATCCCAGAGAATCTCAATAATTCATGGTGGTGTTTCTCGTCGTCATTCTCAGATTTTGAAGACCGAAGAAGTGTTTCTCTTAAATCTTGCTCCATTCTCTTCAAGATTCATGGTTCTAGCTTGATGCCCTCCTCTCATAATTGTTTTCAATGGTGACAATTCTTTTCACCCATCAGGAGCAATTCAGGAGTCTTTTTAGTTTGTTTCTCCGGAGCCCATCATCTCAAAATTATTCATTCCTAGCTTTCATCTCTCGTTCTCCAAATCTTACCGGTGCATCGATCAAATATCCTCTAATCAGTTCATGATCTCTTCGTTCTCTTGCATCTAAATTCTCTCAAGTATCTTCATTCGTTTTCCAATTCTTCCCGGTGAATTGTGCCTTGGCTATGTTCATTTCCAATTCTTACGGTGGTTCGTTCAAGATCCTTCTTTATACGTTATCATATCAATTCACTCGTTCTTTCCAATCCTAACGGTGGGTCGTCAAAGACCGTCTCAAGTTTGCGCTATATCTATCTTAATTCTTTCTACGAGAATAAGTAGTATGCCAAATCCGTTGATTGTCATCATTTTAATTGGTGAAAGATAAGCATAATATAATTCTTATTCTTGTTTCATTCAAGTGATTAATTCCTTATTCTGGAGGTTCATCAAAATTCTTGAGGTCATTTGTTCATCTTTCTTTCCCGGAGTCCCAAGCTCTAGCAATTATATCACCTCGGAGATCCATCTAAATCATTGCAAGGTTTCACCTTGTGTTTTCAACTTCTGTTTCCCTTCGTTTGATCATCCTTTTGTTACCGAAGTTCTTCATGGAGGCCCTACATGGTGGTTCGTCAAGGAATTTTTTTCATTCTTCAATTGTTCTTCAAGATATCTCTCGAAGCTATGATCCGCCAAGCTATACTTCAAGTTTTCTTCATCTTGCAATCCGGAGTGCAATTGTTCTCCCTTATCTTTTGAGGTGGTAATATATCATTCTTCATTCACAAGAATGGGATATTTAAACCCATCATTTTCTTCCATGGAGTCATCTTGGTATAAATTTCACCTAAAGCTTCTCCTAACGATTGTTGCTATTTATGGTCCTTATAAATGACCCAAGTTCTTCATTTATCCTTTACGTGAGATAAGCTTCTCATCTCCTTGTTGACCTTAATCCAATCTATTGTTTCTGTTAGTGGCAGAATTTCACCTCATAGTGTTGAGATGTTCTTCATAAACCCACAACAAGCTTACTCTTTTCGTTGTTGGTTCTTTCCAACAACTCCGTTCGACCCTTCTCCTAAGGATGCCTTTTCAAGCTCTTTTGTGGCTGAAGTTGGCATTTTTCTTCTCCATTCTTTTATTTCAATTATCTATCTTCTATTATTTTGTTCCGGAGGCATGGTGATGTTGCTCTCTTCACTCATCATCTCGAATTGTGAGGATCATGTTCTTTTCATGCTTATCCATTTAAGCGGAGTGTTGTGTCCTCTGCTCAGGTTCTTTTCGCCTTATCAAATCTTGCATCTCTTTCAACCGGAGTGTTGTCTGAATTTGTTCTTCTTCGTTCCTCTTTCCTAGCGGAGTGTTCTCAACCTTGTTCATATTCATTGTATTCTTTTCTCGAAATGGTTTAGCCTCTCAATGTTCATTGGTTTCATTCGTTTGTTAAAAGAAGCAACTTAGTTTTACCTCTTATCTTCCTCTTCCTTTTCCCTCCGGTGCCATCCTAGATCTCGGGATGAGATGCTCTCGTAGTGGTGGAGTGTTGTAACGCCCCAAGACCGGAGCTTCAGGTGCCTTCCATGATTTCCGGGTTTCGTCGTGTGATTTTTTTGGTCCATTGAATTTCATCTTTGCATCATGTGCATTGCATCATGTCATCATGCAACCCGTTTTAAAACTCACTAAATGAATTGCATGGATCTTCGGTCCATTTAAACCAAGGGAACTCACATGGTGGTTTCTCTTTAAAACATACCCTCCCAATATTTAGGGAGCTATTATAAAGTATTCCATTAATTTGGAATCATCATAACACACTTGCCAAGTAATTCCATGTATTTTTTCTACTTCAAGTTTGGTCCTCAAACTTTTCCCATAATATTCTTTCATCGCTTTCCCGATCTCCACAAAATTCTCGAACCTTTTTGGACACTTCTCAAACCCGTCCTAGTTGAAACCATTTGAATTAAATTCAAAGGAATTTGAATTTAATCATTCTTTCATGCCCACTCCTATTTTTCTTGGCTCAAGCTCCTTTTTAAGAGTCCAAGAAAATTGGCGTCCTACTCAAATTCTTCTCCTATTTCTCTCTACACTTCTTAACTCTCTGTTTTTTTGTTAAACAAGGAAAATAGTCTAGGGGGGAGAGAGAGGTGGCCTGCTCCGCTGGCCACTTGGGCCTCCCCCAGGTTGGCCCAACCATCTCCCGTTCCCTTAGCCCACCAAATCTCTAAACCTAACCTAGAGCCCGATTCCTCCAATCATTCTCTCCCCTCGCGCCGCCATGGAGCCAGACTCCCCCATCTCCCTCGCAACCTCGCTCTCTCCCTCGATGCCCATTCAGCACCGCAGCAACGCCCTCGATCCCATCTGCCTTCTTCTCGTCACCTCGCCCGCCTCCGCCTCCTAGCCATGGCCCCTCGCAACCGCTCCTCCTCTGCCTCGCGCCGCCCTCCACCGTCAAGAGCCGACCTTGTCTGGATCGGTCGGGCCCTGCCATGGCCGTGTCTCCCTGCTGCCGAGGCCCCGCCGCCAAGTCCCGCTTGCGTCGTCCTGTCGAGCACCAGGATGAACGGCAGCAGCTCCTCCCGCCTCATCCAAGTCGACGAAAGGCATTCCCTGGACCTCTTTACCCTCGCGGGAGCGAGCTCGACCCTTGCTGCCATGCACAACTTCTGTCGTGCCCTGTTGTGCGTGCTCTCCGCTGCCTGGCACCATTGACGTCAAGACCGTGGTTGCCAAGTTCCTCTCCGCGGTGAACCACTACTTCCACAACGCGTCTGGAGCGACTACCGTCGCCTTCGGTTTCATCAAGTTCCCCTACAATAAGTGTACCTCTACCACCGTCTTCAAAATCGCGAAGAACGCCAAGTACCTCGACGTGTTTTTTGCCAAGTATCGCGACACCCAGATCCCTCGGATCAGTCAAGTTCTTCTACGAAAACGTGTATGACCGTCGTCGAAACTGTAAAGTACCTCTACGCATGGATATCGCCAACTACCATGATACCGATGACATCCACTACTACTGTCGCCGAGGGTTTCGTCAAGTTCTACTACATTGGCTATGAACGGTGATGACCCCGAACATCTACGGACGTGTACGACTACCATTGCCCAAAGAACCGCGAGTCACAATCGCCGTGAACGACTACCGTCGTCGTGGATCCGACAAGTTCGCGAGTATGACTACTTCCCACAACTACCCTCGAGGACATTGGTTCCATCAAGTTCGACGACAACATGGGTACAACTACCGCCGCCGTGATTTTCGACAAGACGTCGTATACCTCTACTTCCACTACCGCCCCGTTGATCACCGATGACCGATAGTACCACTACTTCCACTACGAACATCCCGAGAACGTCTACTTCCTCTACTTGGCACCGAACGAGAACCGTCCCGTTTGCACGCTTCGAAGGTATAACCCCGAGACGACCGCCCGTGAACGAATGCATGTGTCGTATGAGATGCATGTTTGGATGTCGTATCCTCCCGTGAACGTTAGTTGTTTCCCTCGCTTGGCACCATCGTCAACCCGTGGGACCCCGGTATCCGGGACCACCCCACCATCTTGCATGACACACTCACGTCATTTTTCCTTTTGCCCCGGTATCTCCATGAGCTACCGGAACCGATATGTACCGTGGCATCATTTTCGGTTTCATCACCGTGGCCCCCTTTTCTTTCCACCACAGTGACAAATGCTTCTTAATATGCTCATGTCAACATTTTCATAAACTTGCATAAAACTTGCACATGTCATCCGCATCATGATAATAACATTTAAAATGTTTAAAATTGCCGTTTGCCTTAAATTGCTAAATGCATTTGGGGTTTTGCCGGAATTGTTGTTTGGCGTTCCGGCCTCATTTAAACTTGCCTAAATAGATAATTTCTTTATGCTTCTCCTCTTGCCATGTTAACTAACATTTAATTTTGTTGAGTACCTAACTGAGAGAGAACTAAATAATTGATGTGGTGTTTCGTCAATATGCAACTCGTTGCATATTGAGCTCCACTTAACTTGTAGTTTTCTTTGTGCCCTTTGCCATGCCATGCATATTTAAACCGGACATGCATCATACTTGTTTGCGCATCATGCCTTGTTTATGTGATGGTTGTTTACTTTGTTGTTTGCTTCTTTCCGGTGTTGCTTCTTCGGGTTAGTTCCTGTAACGTCGCTTTTGTGAGGATTCGTTCGACTTCGTCCGTTTGTCTTCTTCATGGAATCATTCTTCTTCCTTTCGGGATCTAAGGAAAGATGATCATACCCTCGAAATCACTTCTATCTTTGCTTGCTAGTTGCTCGCTCTATTGCTATGTCGCGATAGCTACCACTTGCTTTATCATGCCTCCCATATTGCCATGTTAAGCCTCTAACCCACCTTTTCCTAGCAAACCGTTGTTTGGCTATGTTACCACTTTTGCTCAGCCCCTCTTATAGTCTTGCTAGTTACAGGTGAATTTGAAGTTTGTTCCATGTTAGAACATGGATTTTTGTTGGGATATCATTATTATATCTTGTTTACTTTAATGCATCTATATACTTGGTAAAGGGTGGAAGGCTCGGCCTTATGCCTGGTGTTTTGTTCCACTCTTGCCGCCCAAGTTTCCGTCATACCTGTGTTATGTTCCTTGATTTTGTGTTCCTTACGCGGTTGGGTTATAATGGGAACCCCTTGACAGTTCGCCTTGAATAAAACTCCTCCAGCAAGGCCCAACCTTGGTTTTACCATTTGCCTCCTAGCCTTTTTCCCTTGGGTTCTGCAGACTCATGGGTCATCTTTATTTTAACCCCCCGGGCCAGTGCTCCTCTGAGTGTTGGTCCAACCTGTCAGCCGCCGGTGGACACCAGGGGCAACTCTGGGTTGGCCTACCGGAAGTTTGGATAATCCGGTGTGCCCTGAGAACAAGATATGTGCAGCTCCTATCGGGATTTGTCGGCACATCCGGGTGGCTTTGCTGGTCTTGTTTTACCATTGTCGAGATGTCTTGTAACCGGGATTCCGAGCCTAATCGGGTCTTTCTGGGAGAAGGATTATCCTTCGTTGACCGTGAGAGCTTGTGATGGGCTAAGTTGGGACACCCCTACAGGGTTTTGAACTTTCGAAAGCCGTGCCCGCGGTTATGGGAAGATGGGAATTTGTTAATGTCCGGTTGTAGAATACTTGACACTTAACTTTAACTAAAATGCATCAACCGCGTGTGTAGCCGTGATGGTCTCTTTCCGGCGGTGTCCGGGAAGTGAACACGGTTCGGAGTTATGTTTGAACGTAAGTAGTTTTAGGATCACTTCTTGATCACTTCTAGTTCACGACCGTGCTTTGCTTCTCTTCTCGCTCTCTTTTGCGTAAGTTAGCCACCATATTTTCTAGTGCTTGTTGCAGCTCCACTTCATTACCCCTTTCCTACCCATAAGCTTAAATAGTCTTGCTCTCGCGGGTGTGAGATTGCTGAGTCCCTGTGACTCACAGATTACTTCCAAAACCAGTTGCAGGTGCTGATGCTACCAGTACAGGTGACACAACCGAGCTTAAGGAGGATCTCAATGAATATCGTGTTCATGGTGTTGTTTCGTTTTCCTTTCGATCGGTAGTGGAGCCCAGTCGGGGCGATCGGGGATCTTTTGCATTAGGGGTAGTCTTCTTTTATTTTGGTTTCGTAGTCAGACCTTGTATGTATCTGGTTGATGTAATGCTATATTTATGTATTATGTGAAGTGGCGATTGTAAGCCAACTCTGTACCTCTTTCTTATTCAGTACATGGGATGTGTAAAGATTACCCCTCTTGCGACATGCCTACAATGCGGTTATGCCTCTAAGTCATGCTCCAACACGTGGGAGATATAGCCGCATCGTGGGTGTTACAACTACGCTCACAACAAGGATCAAGAGAATTAAACCATACCTTAGCATCACCCTTTAATGAGAACGGAAATATTTTAAGGATATAAAAGTAGCGAGATCTCTCATCATTAGTGAACAGGGTGGCTATATCATTTAAATTAGTAAGATGTGCTACAACAGTTTCAGATTCATAACCATGAAAAGGATAAGATTCAACCAAAGTAATTATATCAGGATCAACAGAGAATTCATAATCCTTATTAGCAAGACATATAGGTGAAGTAGCAAAAGCAGGGTCAGGTCTCATCCTAGCATTTGGAGATTGCTTATTCTATTTAGCTAATAACCTTTTGAGTTCATATCTATCTTTGCAGGTTAAAATAGCTAAAGAAGCATCTTGATCAAATAAATAACCCTCAGGAATAACAAGTGATTCTTCATCATCACTTTCATCTTCATAATCAGATTCAATATTTTCAATCTCTCTAGCCCTAGAAAGTCGTTCCTCAAGAAAATCACTAAGTGGCATAGTAGTATCAGGCATAGAGGTAGTTTCATCATAAGTATCATGCATAGCAGAAGTAGCATCATCAATAACATGCGACATATCAGAACGAATAGTAGAAGTAGGTGTAGGTGTCGCAAGCTTACTCATAACAGAAGGTGAACCAAGTGCATAGCTAGATGGCAGTTCCTTTCCTCCCCTCGTAGTTGAGGGATAGATCTTAGTTTTTGGCTCTCTCAAGTTCTTCATAGTGATAAGCAGATATAAATCCCAAGTGACTCAAAGAATAGAGCTATGCTCCCCGGCAACGGCGCCAGAAATTAGTCTTGATAACCCACAAGTATAGGGGATCGCAACAGCTTTCGAGGGTAGAGTATTCAACCCAAATTTATTGATTCGACACAAGGGGAGCCAAAGAATATTCTCAAGTATTACCAGCTGAGTTGTCAATTTAACCACACCTAGAAACTTAGTATCTGCAGCAAAGTGTTTAGTAGCAAAGTAATATGATAGTGATGGTAATGGTAACAAAAGAGTAATGAAAGCAAAGTAATGTTTTTGGTGTTTTGTAGTGATTGTAACAATAGCAACGGGAAAGTAAATAAGCGTAAACCAGTATATGGAAAGCTTGTAGGCATCGGATCAATGATGGATAATTATGCCGGATGTGGTTCATCATGTAACAGTCATAACATACGGTGGCACAGAACTAGCTCCAATTCGTCAATGTAATGTAGGCATGTATTCCAAATATAGTCATACATGCTTATGGAAAAGAACTTGCATGACATCTTTTGTCCTACCCTCCCGTGGCAGCGGGGTCCTAATGGAAACTAAGGGATATTAAGGCCTCCTTTTAATAGAGAACCGGAACACAGCATTAGCACATAGTGAATACATGAACTCCTCAAACTACGGTCATCACCGGTGAGTATCACGATTATTGTCACTTCGGGGTTAACGGATCATAACACATAATAGGTGACTATAGACATGCAAGATAGGATCTAGAACTCTCATATATTGATGAAAATATAATAGGTTTATATCTGAAATCATGGCACTCGGGCCCTAGTGACAAGCATTAAGCATAGCAAAGTCATAGCAACATCAATCTCAGAACACAGTGGATACTAGGGATCAAACGCTAACAAAACTAACTCGATTACATGGTGAATCTCATCCAACCCATCACCGTCCAGCAAGCCTACGATGGAATTACTCACGCACGGCGGTGAGCATCATGAAATTGGTGATGGAGGATGGTTGATGATGACGACGGCGACGAATCCCACTCTCTCGAGCCCCGAACGGACTCCAGATCAGCCCTCCCGAGAGGTTTTATGTCTTGGCGGCGGCTCCATATCATAAAACATGATGATTTCTTCTCCCCTATTGTAACATCCCAAAATTCTAAATTTTGGAATGTTATAATAAATAGATAGATTTGATTGATTGTTTGATTGATTGTCTGAAAGTGAGTGAATTCGAAACTTTTTGAAAGTTAAATGAGAGGGAATAAAAGGACTTTTCCAATCTTTCATATTTGCTTTCTGATCTCCATGAATTCAAATTCTTTTCAAATACAAAACCCTTGAGCGAAGATGATATGACTTCTTCCATTTAAATTAAATGAAAGGGTATTTGAAAATAATTGAATTTCATTTGGAAATATTTAAATTCATAAAGTTCATGCAGCTCAATGATTTTCATGAGAGAAGATAAAATGACTTCTTCAAATTATATGAAATATGAGTTGGTAGTTTCAAAGGATCAAATTCAAAGTCTTTTTGGAATTATTTTTCAATTTGGAGTTATTTGAATTTTATTCAAATCATTTTTCTCCAAAAATAAAATACATGGAAAATAAGGTAACATGATTCCCTACAACAAAAAATTAGAGAGAAATAAATTTGATTTCATTTTCGTATTTTTAAAATGATTTTTGTTGGATCTTATTAGAGCAAGAGCACTATTGGAATTATTAGAATTTCTGTGTATTTTATTTAATGCTAGAAAAATGTTCATATCGTTGAAAATCTTTTTCTAAAATTTTTGATATATAATATGCCTATATAAAGTTTTCATTTTATTTTTGCTATTCGGTTTTCCTTCTATTTCAATTTTAGAAAAAAACTGTACTAGCGGCCCATATTTATTTATCGCCTACATGCGCAATATAGTAGCTTCTAGCGCCCCATTGTTTTTTTCTCTCTTAATGGGCCAGGCCCAGCCATCCTTTTCATTTTTTAGGCCGGATTTAAAAAAAAATTGCAGCCGCAGCGTGCGCGCACGGCCGGCCGAAGGCCTTTAGGCCCATCCACCTCTTTTTTTCTCTGTTTCGTACATTTTCGTCTACGTTTAGTCCCACATTGCCTAGCCTTTAACCCATAAGCCTCTTTTCCACCAATAAATATAGACCCATATAGTCTTCAAAAATCATCTGATTCAGGTTAAATCAATATTTTGGTTTGACTAGATTCATTTAAGAAAAATATTTTTCTCTTCCCCGGCGCGACGTCTGGAAATTGTCTCTTCTCTCCAAAGTCGTCTTTTCTCTACCTTATAAAGGTATCTTTCTTTGTTTTTTTTTCTTCTTATACTTTCGTAGTTTATTATTTTTTTAGACTAATATGATAAAATAATTAGATTATCAATTAGTCTACGTATTTATACATTAGACCCTAGCCCGTATTTATTTTTTTTTTCTTTCGTAAAATAGCTTGGCCCTGATTTTTCAAATAGCCATAACTTTTTACTCGTTTGTCCAAATCCAACCAAACCAACGCCCACTTCTTCGTTATGATCCCCTCTATCCAGTAATCCAACCCAAACATGTTTTTGAAATTTTAAAATTTCGAATTTTGTTTAGATTCATATTCAAACTTCTTTTGAACATAACTTGAGTTTTGTAACTCCGATTTAGTTGATTCTTTTTGCAAATCGAAGCTCTTGACCTAAACTTTATGATAAGGCCAAATTCACATAATTTTGGTACTGTTAGAAATTGTTTTATGTTGCAAGAGTTATTTACTTGGTTTTAATGTTTTCCGAATTGTCTTCTTCGTTCTTCCTGATCTTCTGAGTGATTGCTTATGTGAAGTTACTATTGCTTGCTCACGATAGATTGAACAAAGTGTGACGAGTAGAACTATCAAGAGTTTTGAGTGCGAATCATCTACATCAACATTGCAGGCAAGTTCACACTTTGATCATATCCATTTTATCACCCAGTTTTTATGCATTAGTTCCAATCCTCAAACATTGCATGATTAGGATGTCATTAACATATGGGTTGGGAAGTAGTTGATGAGGTGGAACCTATTACCCTGTTACATTCAAACCCTTGGGAGTCACTTCTACGCGTTTCTTAATTTGCTATGCTATGCTCGTAGACGTGGTTTGGGTGAGTGAAATCCATGACAGATGTGAGATTGTTAATTAATGGTTCAACTTAAGGTGGCAACTTAAATACACATCTGGGTGGATTGAGGCACCTGCAGTACCCAGTGTTGCCTGTATTTTTGGAAATCCCGGAGTACCCATGTGATTTTCCTATGGACCGCCACCCGGGCTCAAAGGGATCATAAGATTATTCATGCTAGAAACTTCCGTGTGCAGCCACAAGCTATTATGGGCTCTAGCATAGTTGAGTAAGTTATGTGAAGCTCTTGAAGAGGTGGATCAGTAGTGTGACGCCCCCGATTTGACCGTACACTAATCATACACGTAAACGTGTACGATCAAGATCAGGGACTCACGGGAAGATATCACAACACAACTCTACAAATAAAATAAGTCATACAAGCATCATATTACAAGCTAGGGGCCTCGAGGGCTCGAATACAAGAGCTCGATCATAGACGAGCTAGCGAAAGCAACAATATCTAAGTACAGACATAAGTTAAACAAGTTTGCCCTAAGAAGGCTAGCACAAACTGGGATACAGATCGAAAGAGGCGCATGCCTCCTACCTGGGATCCTCCTAAACTCCTCCTGGTTGTCGTCAGCGGGCTGCACGTAGTAGTAGGCACAGAGTAGTAGTAGTCGTCATCAACGGTGGCATCTGGCTCCTGGACTCCAACGGCTGGTTGCAGCAATCGAATATAGGAAAGGGGAAAAGGGGGAGAAAAGAAACCGTGAGTACTCATCCAAAGTACTCGCAAGCAAGGAGCTACACTACATATGTATGAATTGGTATCAAATGGAATAAGGGTATCATATGTGGACTGAACTGCAAAATGCCGGAATAAGAGGGGGATAACTAGTCCTGTCGAAGACTATGCTTCTGGTAACCTCCATCTTGCAGCAGGAGAAGAGAGTAGATGGTAAGTTCACCAAGTAGCATCGCATAGCATAATCCTAACCGATGATCCTCCCCTCGTCGCCCTGTGAGAGAGCGACCACCGGTTGTATCTGGCACTTGGAAGGGTGTGTTTTATTAAGTATCCGGTTCTAGTTGTCATAAGGTCAAGGTACAACTCCAAGTCATCCTGTTACCGAAGATCATGGCTATTCGAATAGATTAACTTCCCTGCAGGGGTGCACCACATAACCCAACACGCTCGATCCCATTTGGCCGGACACACTTTCCTGGGTCATGCCCGGCCTTGGAAGATCAACACGTCGCAGCACTACCTAGGCACAACAGAGAGGTTAGCACGCCGGTTTAAATCCTATGGCGCAGGGATCTGGGCCCATCGCCCATTGCACACCTGCACGTTGCGTACGCAGCCGGTGAGCAGACCTAGCCTCCCTTAACAAGAGTAGGCGTTCCAGTCCAACTCGGCGCGCGCTGCTCAGTCGCTGACGTCACGAAGGCTTCGGCTGATACCACGATGTCGAGTGCCCATAACTGTCTCCGTGTAGATGGTTAGTGCGTATAGACCAGTAGCCAGACTCAGATCAAATACCAAGATCTCGTTAAACGTGTTATTTTGAAATGACCGCGAAAGCCGACCAGGGCCAGGCCCACCTCTCTCCTAGGTGGTCTCAACCTGCCCTATCGCTTCGCCACAAAGATCCACTTAGAGGGCCGTCGGGACAAACGTCCTTTCGGACCCAATCCGTGAATCACTCGCGGGTACTCCTACGAACTGACCCGTCTTTAGTCACCACAAGTATCATATATTATGTATATGTATATACCCGTGAACAACTCCCGAGTGATCACGGCCCGATAGTATAGCATGGCAGACGGACAAGAATGTATGGCCACTGATGATAAACTAGCATCCTATACTAAGCATTAGGATTGCAGGTAAAGGTAACAACCGTAGTAGCAAGGACAGGCTATGCATCAGGATAGGATTAACAGAAAGCAGTAACATGCTACACTACTCTAATGCAAGCAGTATAGAGAGTAGATTAGGTGATATCTGGTGATCAAGGGGGGGGGGCTTGCCTGGTTGCTCTGGCAACTAAGGGTCGTCAACAACATAGTCGGACGAGGCACCAGTAGCAGCATCAGCCTCATAGTCTACAGGAGAGAAGAGGGGGAACAAACAATGAATACAATGCAAACAGATGCATAACGATGCATGACATGACAAGTAGCGGTGCTAGGGGTGCCCTAACGCGGTATGAGGTGACACCGGTGAAGGGGGGAAACATGCGGGAAAATATCCCCGGTGTTTTGCTTTTTCGTACAGAAGAATCGAAGGGGGAAAGTTGCGCGTTCACAATGCTAGGGATGTGTGGCAGACGAACGGGTTGCGTATCTGAGTTCGTCTCGTTGTTCTGAGAAACTTTCATGTACAAAGTATTTTCATCGAGTTACGATTTATTTTATATTAAATTTCGAAGTTTTAAACATTTTCTAAAATTATTATTTTATTTAATTCGAATTCAAATAAATACTAAATGCTACGGGTACACAGAGAAGTGTACCCATGGGTGTAATGTGTGGCTGACAATGGGCCAGGGTAAAAGTCAACAGTGCACAGTCAGCAGTTGACTTAGTCTACGTTGACTAGTCAACATGGTCAAAGGGCCCGCATGTCATGGACTGGTGTTAAACTATTTTAACTAATTGGTTCTATTTAGAAGTGGGACCCATATGTCAGTGGGACATGTGTCAAATTATTTTAGTAAACAATTTACCTAGTGGGGGCCCATGTAATAGACTCAAAATGGGGTGGGTTAGTACTAGAGAGGGCTTAGTCCCTAATCTAATCAAGGCCGGTCTCCATGGCAATTGCCCAGCCGGTCACACACACACAAAACACCCATGGTGCTCTTGACCATGGTCAAGCCCATGGCCAGCAATAGCAGCTACAGCGAGAGCAGGTAGCAGAAGGAACCAGCGGCAATAGCAAAGAGCAGCAACTGCGGGAAGAGTAGCAGCGGCAAAGAGCAACGGCAGCAGTGGCAGCAGAACAGCCAAACAACAGTGACATGTAGTAGAAAGCGGCAACAGTAGTAGCAGGTAGCAGCAAGCGCACGCACGCATAGGCGGCACAGCGGCGCGACCTGGGCGAGGCAGTGTGTGCAGGCGCGACAAGTGGCGACAAGGTGCGACCGAACATGGCTACACACGGTCAGAGCGCAGTAGGTCGCGGGAGGCGCCGGAGCTCGATGGGAACGAGCACGCGGCGCCGCGGTGGAGGTCAGAGCATGGTGTTTATGGCGGGTCAGTTGCAGCTCGAGGGTGAGCAAAAGGAGCATCTAGGAAGCAGCTATAGGTCACTACAGGCACGACGGAAGACACTGGGAGGCTCAAAGAGCTCGGCAACGAGAGGCACGTCGTCCACTGCGACGGCGAGATTCGGCGCTTGCGGGGAGCGGTGATACATCATGGAATCGACGGGGAAATTAGGGGGAATCGCCAGGAGCTCACCGCGGGGCACAAGAAAGGCCGGTGGAAGGTTAGGAGCGGCAGACGGCGGCGAATTTGACGAGGAGGTCCGGCGGCATCTGAGGAAGAAGATGAAGCGGGCGGCAGCATTGGAGTTCTACAGCGTCAATCTGGTGGTGTAGACAAAGTAGAGGAGTACGTCCGTCCTCCTGCACATCTTCTCAGACGACAGCGAGCGTGCTGGCCGCGGCTACGACGATGGCCATGGCGGGCAGCCGCTCGGGCACGAACAAAAACAATGATGGCGGTGCAAGAAGGTGAGATGAGGGGGGCTAGGGTTCGCATACGGGGTCGGGGAGGGCCTTATAGATGCCAGGGTGGGGCTGGATGTTCGGCACGTGGCCATCCATGGCCACGGACGATGGCGCGGCGTCCACCCAGCCTCTGATGAACAGAGAGGTTGGGGACGAGCTCCAGGTGTGCTGGGCCTTGCCTATTCACATCAAGGCCGATGCATAGTAGGTTAGTTTCTGTTTACTTTATTTTTATATATTTCTATTTTCATTTTAATTTTCAATAGTAAAATAGTGTTATAAAATATGAAACTTGTACCTTAATTACTATTGCAATTCAGGCCAGAGCAACAATTAGTTTGGTACAATAATAAAATAGGTTTGTATTTCTTTATTATTATTTAAAAGCATTTAATGATGGTTTTAGCCCCTGTTTTATTCATTTAAGGGCATTTATTCACTTTGTAAAAATATTGGTTCACCACTGTAATTATCTATGAATTATTTCTCACATTTTTCACATTTTAGTTTTGACATTTGAAAACCCTTATTGTTTGACTTTATTTTAAAGTTAAAATTTGAATCGGTAATAACCAACCTGGGACTAGCAACAGTAAAAATGAAAGGCATGTCACCATTAGCATGGTATTACTGTACGTAGCTTAATTATCCGGGCGTCACAATTCTCCTTCACTACAAGAAATCTCGTCCCGAGATTAAGAGGTGGAGTAAGGGAAAAGGTTTGGTTACGGAATTCTAACAGGTCTTCTCGATCTTGGTTGTTCTTCTCGAAGAGGTCGATCCATTATGTTGATGTCTTCCTTCCTCTTCTTCAGGTCATCATGGTGAAGTCATCATTCCTCCTTCAGGATCTCCATCGTACTTACGGAAAGCTAAGGGGGAAAAACTCGGGAAGGACGGAGCTCAACATACGTTAGGTACCTAGGGGCTATCTCAGTGAACATGGCATAGAGGCATCTCTCGAGTTGAAATTCAAGAAAGTTATCGATAGCAAGGTAAGGATGGGCAACAAGAAGCTCCAAGTAGGTAGGCAGCCATCCGTTGCCTGTAACAGAGGGTGAAAGGGATTTAGAGCAATGGGAATAAGTATGGTGTCTGATACCAGAATTGATGGTCTCTCAGAAGGTGGCTCGTGAATTACTTACGAAGCCAAGCGTGAGAAATAACTTTGGAAATAGAGGGTGTATAGGAGAGTCAGGTTTCGATCCTATGGAACTATGGGTTATGGGCCCACCATGTGGGTTAAAAGTAGAAAGGTCGTTGACATCTTACATGGTCATGATAGAAAGACATGTCAGAGGGTAGCATGTCGGTTATGTTGGCAACAACGTTGGTACCAAGGGCGAGGGAGGAAGAGAACCATTTTCCCGCTCGTTGGACGAGGCGGACCAATAGGCAAAGTTCTCGTCCATCGGTGGCTACCGAAATGTCATCAACAATAGTAACAGGGTCATGCTAACAGAATTGTACACCAAGGTGTTTACGTAAGTAGGAGAATATTTTTGCTTGGATCCTATAGATCACAAGAAAGGTTAAACCAAACAATGGAAAGGAAAATGTGATTATCAGATTAAACAAAACAATGGAAAGGAAAATGTGTTTAAACACATATTTCAGGGATATATCCTTCCCATGGGCAAATAGGGCATGATATCCATGACGGGATAAAATGTAGAAAACCCTTTAGGAAAGGGGGGGAGAACTTTCATGATATTACCCATACAACGATGTTAGGATAATTGATGAAGAAAATGCAGCAAGGTGCTTCAAATGTTCCTTTTGAAGTTCGGAGTACCACATACATGTTTCGAGATAACATTGACAAGATCTTCAAGCTAAGGTCAGACCTTGGATACACAAAGGATCCATCAGGAAAAACTTATAGAATAAGTCTCACAATTTCCTCATGGAAGCATGGATAACCTTGCTAAAAGGAAGTTATAACAATAGGGCCTTCGGCCAAGTGTGCTAGGCACGACATCACCTTACCGGGTCACATAATAACCATTGTTGTAACTCTTGGAAATATGTTCCAACCATCATATTTGACCGAGATTCATATTTGATTGTTGTCAGGATAACTCAGACTCAGGATGCCTGATAAGAAAGGTGCAACACAAATTGTCGAGATGACATTGCAAGATTCTCGGGAAATGCACTATGGAAGTGAGCTCTGAAACAAGAGTTCATCAGTAAACCAAGGAGAGGATGAGGAGGTGGCTGATAGGCTCAGCAACAAATCATCGAGATTTCCAAAGGATTGATTTCCACAATTATGTGAACAAGGAAATATCATTTTTCGGATCAAATGATATAATGATGTATGCTCGAGGGAAACATACACAACTAAACAATGATAGAAGGGTGCACCCAGGAATCTGGATTAGGTAGCACGATCAATGTTCGAATGATGATTCAATAAGAAATAGACTTAGAATGAAACTGTAGACCAATAATTTCAAAGCAATACGGTTGCTAGAAGTTTAGAATTTACACATCACAGACCATTTGTCGGTATTCCGGTTAGAAACAACACAGAGACCAAGAAATGAACGCAAAAGGCGAGAGATATTACTATATCAAGAGTTCTCAGGAGGTGGTAAAATTACCACGACATTCTTGACATAAAAGGTGGTAATATTCCAAGGTAAAGAAGAACAAATACTGGATAGCAAGGACCTCAAGGTATAACACAAAACACGAATAAGTTTGTGTTGAACGGAAGGCAATAAAGTGGTCGGTGATAACACAAACCATTGAGGGGGGAGGATGGTATTACTCATCAAGAATTCGATATATACCTTGGAAGAGCTCGGGATGTTGATGATGACCACGACACATTTGTCGAGAGATTTCATGAAAATGTAATCGGTCGGCGATGACATCAAGTCAAATGATGAAGCAGCGAAAGTCAAATAATATTTGAAGAAGAACTCATAAGAAGTTATGCAGTTCCGTGATAATCTCGAGATACTAGAGGGGGTAATACTCGATGACAGATTAGAGTAGAGGTTGGACTGGGGTATTGCTCTACAGAAGACAAGCGCTTAAACTTGCACGCAAAATGGTATTTAAAGGAGAACATGGTCGGAACCACGATTGCAAAAGGCCAGATCCCAGATATAAGATGAACTTATACCAAAGGAATAATTAATTTAAGAGAAGCTTTAATGATAAGGGCTACATCGTGTCCATGGGCATGAACACAAAGTTCAAGGTCGACTCCCACTTCTCCAATGCACAACCTTTCATTCACTTCTTACTTTCGAAGAAGTTGTAGTGTTGAAATTTTATCTGGCAAAATACCAGAAGTGTATGACTCATGAAAACTTTCGAGTTCACATTGTTTAGAGAAGGCATATGTTCAACCCATAGGGGCTTCTTAGAAACATATACCACAAGTTTCAAGAGTAAATATCACCAGCTCGAAAGTAGAGCAAGGTTGAGAAAGTAAATGATACAATTTACCAAAGGCATTATGTATCCGAGGGGAGGCTTACAAGGTTATTGAATATGAAGGACGCTGTCGGATAAAATCCATTAAAGGATCTGCCAGTCCATAACAGAGCTGATGTGACCATCGGCACACAACCAGAGGAAGTAACAATGCAAAGGTATTGGATTATGGAAAAAACTGACTAATCCAGAGCTCAAATGCAAAGGAATTATGATTTTCAAATCAAGGGATCAGCAGCAATGTTCTGATTAGGGATGGATAATTTGAATAGCCTTAGGGGTACAATCGACGGCAATTGGATTTGTTGAGAACTAGCTCATGTTTAAAATGACGTCTGAGCTGGAAAGATAATTTAAAATGATCAACTGATGATTGCGTGCATTCGCACTCATGTTGAATCAAAGGGATCAAAACGACGGTGCCTAAGGATACTAATGAATATTGCAAGACATATGGAAAGCAAACATCGTGCAAGGAGACAAGTATTGCAAAGCAATAAGCTACTAAGGATTTTTGGAGGATCGAATAGTATTTCGATGACCATTGTGAAACACATGAACAACTGGGGGATGAGCAGATACTCGATAAGTGCGAGAATTATCCATAGGGGTATTCAGGTGACAAAGAACAACAAGGCAGTAAGCTCAAAGGATTATCGAAACAACGACGAGTATTTCAGGGTATCTTGTAATAACAAGACCAACTGAGAATAAAAGTAAGATCGATAGGTGTAAGTATTTATCCATAGGGAATTTTCCGTGGTAGGGAATTGCAAAAGCAACAGGCACACGGTCTCGAGAAAATATCGAAGAGTATTGTCAGAATCTTCTGTTGAAGCAGTCGATCATCCGTAATGAAAGGGTTCTCCGGCAGGAAGTGGTAACGAGAACCTAGAGTTAGATTTTAGCAAAAGCATTTATCCCGAATAGAAGAGAGATCAGAGTCCCAGAGTATAGATCGAGGAATAAAAGATCCTAATAACACCCGATGGCGATGTGGGCCCAGGGGACGCACAGCCAAGTTAGTAAAACAATTTTTATCGACTAGACTCAACTTCAGCCAAGGAGTGTGGAAGGGGGATTCCTACAGGCAGTCGACTCTGATACCAACTTGTGACGCCCCCGATTTGACCATACACTAATCATACATGCAAACGTGTATGATCAAGATCAGGGACTCACGGGAAGATATTACAACACAACTCTACAAATAAAATAAGTCATACAAGCATCATATTACAAGCCAGGGGCCTCGAGGGCTCGAATACAAGAGCTCGATCATAGACGAGTCAGCAAAAGCAACAATATCTGAGTACAGACATAAGTTAAACAAGTTTGCCTTAAGGAGGCTAGCACAAACTGGGATACAAATCGAAAGAGGCGCATGCCTCCTGCCTAGGATCCTCCTAAACTCCTCCTGGTCGTTGTCAGCGGGCTGCACGTAGTAGTAGGCACCTCCCGAGTAGTAGTAGTCATCATCAACGGTGGCGTCTGGCTCCTGGACTCCAACGGCTGGTTGCAGCAATCGGATATAGGAAAGGGGAAAAGGGGGAGAAAAGCAACCGTGAGTACTCATCCAAAGTACTCGCAAGCAAGGAGCTACACTACATATGTATGCCTTGGTATCAAATGGAATAAGGGTATCATGTGTGGACTGAACTGCAGAATGCCGGAATAAGAGGGGGATAACTAGTCATGTCGAAGACTACGCTTCTGGTAACCTCCATCTTGCAGCAGGAGAAGAGAGTAGATGGTAAGTTCACCAAGTAGCATCGCATAGCATAATCCTAACCGATGATCCTCCCCTCGTCGCCCTGTGATAGAGCGACCACCGGTTGTATGTAGCACTTGGAAGGTGTGTTTTTATTAGGTATCCGGTTCTAGTTGTCATAAGGTCAAGGTACAACTCCAAGTCGTCCTATTACCGAAGATCACGGCTATTCGAATAGATTAACTTCCCTGCAGGGGTGCACCACATAACCCAACACGCTCGATCCCATTTGGCCGGACACACTTTCCAGGGTCATGCCTGGCCTCGGAAGATCAACACGTCGCAGCCCTACCTAGGCACAATAGAGAGGTCAGCACGCCGGTCTAAATCCTATGTCGCAGGGGTCTGGGCCCATCGCCCATTGCACACCTGCACGTTGCGTACGCGGCCGGTGAGCAGACCTAGCCTCCCTTATACAAGAGTAGGCGTTCGAGTCCAACCCGGCGCGCGCCGCTCAGTCGCTGACGTCACGAAGGCTTCGGCTGATACCACGACGTCGAGTGCCCATAACTGTCCTCGCGAAGATGGTTAGTGTGTATAGGCCAGTAGCCAGACTCAAATCAAATACCAAGATCTCGTTAAACGTGTTATTTTGAAATAACCACGAAAGCCGACCAGGGCCAGGCCCACCTCTCTCCTAGGTGGTCTCAACCTGCCCTGTCGCTTCGCCACAAAGATCCACTCAGAAGGCCGTCGGGACAAACATCCTTTCGGACCCAATCCGTGAATCACTCGCGGGTACTCCTACGAACTGACCCATCTTTAGTCACTACAAGCATCATATATTATGTATATGTATATACCCGTGAACAACTCCCGAGTGATCACGGCCCGGTAGTATAGCATGGCAGACGGACAAGAATGTATGGCCACTGATGATAAACTAGCATCCTATACTAAGCGTTAGGATTGCAGGTAAAGGTAACAACAGTAGTAGCAAGGACAGGCTATGCATCAGGATAGGATTAACGGAAAGCAGTAACATGCTACACTACTCTAATGTAAGCAGTATAGAGAGTAGATTAGGCGATATCTGGTGATCAAGGGGGGGGCTTGCCTGGTTGCTCTGGCAAGTAAGGGTCGTCAACAACATAGTCGGACGAGGCACCAGTAGCAGCATCAGCCTCATAGTCTAGCGGAGAGAAGAGGGGGAAGAAACAATGAATACAATGCAAACAGATGCATAACGATGCATGACATGACAAGTAGCGGTGCTAGGGGTGCCCTAACGCGGTATGAGGTGACACCGGTGAACGGGGGAAACATCCGGGAAAATATCCCCGGTGTTTTGCTTTTTCGTACAGAAGAATCGAAGGGGGAAAGTTGCGTGTTCACAATGCTAGGGGTGTGTGGCAGACGAACGGGCTGTGTATCCGAGTTCGTCTCGTTGTCCTGAGCAACTTTCATGTACAAAGTATTTTCATCGAGTTACTATTTATTTTATATTAAATTTCGAAGTTTTAAACATTTTCTAAAATTATTATTTTATTTAATTCGAAATTCAAATAAATACTAAATGCTATGGGTACACAGATAAGTGTACCCATGGGTGCAATGTGTGGCTGACAATGGGCCAGGGTAAAAGTCAGCAGTGCACAGTCAGCAGTTGACTTAGTCTACGTTGACTAGTCAACATGGTCAAAGGGCCCACATGTCATGGACTGGTGTTAAACTATTTTAACTAATTGGTTCTATTTAGAAGTGGGACCCATATGTCAGTGGGACATGTGTTCAAATTATTTTAGTAAACAATTTACCTAGTGGGGGCCCATGTAATAGACTCAAAATGGGGTGGGTTAGTACTAGAGAGGGCTTAGTCCCTAATCTAATCAGGGCCGGTCTCCATGGCAATTGCCCAGCCGGTCACACACACACACACACACAGAACACCCATGGTGTTCTTGACCATGGTCAAGGCCATGGCCAGCAATAGCAGCTACAGCGAGAACAGGTAGCAGCGGCAACCAGCGGCAATATCAAAGAGCAGCAACTGCGGCAAGAGTAGCAGCGGCAAAGAGCAAAGGCAGCAGCGGCACCAGAACAGCAAAACAACAGCGGCAGGTAGTAGGAAGCGGCAACAGCAGTAGCAGGTAGCAACAAGCGCGCGCATGCATAGGCAGCACAGCGGCGCGACCTGGGCGAGGCAGTGTGTGCAGGCGCGACGAGTGGCGACAAGGTGCGACCGAACATGGCTACACACAGTCAGAGCGCAGTAGGTCGCGGGAGGCGCCGGAGCTCGACGGGAATGAGCACGCGGCGCCGCGGCGGCGGTCAGAGCATGGTGTTTATGGCAGGTCAGTTGCAGCTCGAGGGTGAGCAAAAGGAGCATCTAGGAAGAAACTATAGGTCACTACAGGCACGACGGAAGACACTGGGAGGCTCAGAGAGCTCGGCAACGAGAGGCATGTCGTCCACGGCGAAGGCGAGATTCGGCGCTTGCGGGGAGCGGTGATACATCATGGAATCGACGGGGAAATTAGGGGGAATCGCCGAGGAGCTCACCGCGGGGCACAAGAAAGGCCGGTGGAAGGTTAGGAGCAGCAGACGGCAACGAATTTGACGAGGAGGTCCGGCGGCGTCCGAGGAAGAAGATGAAGCGGGCGGCGGCGTTGGAGTTCTACAGCGTCAATCTGGTGGTGTAGACGAAGTAGAGGAGTACGTCCGTCCTCCTGCACATCTTCTCAGGCGACAGCGAGCGTGCTAGCCGTGGCTACGACGATGGCCATGGCGGGCATCCGCTCGGGCACGAACAAAAACGATGATGGCGGCGCAAGAGGGTGAGATGAGGGGGGCTAGGGTTCG
This sequence comes from Triticum dicoccoides, assembly GCF_002162155.2. NCBI lineage: Eukaryota > Viridiplantae > Streptophyta > Magnoliopsida > Poales > Poaceae > Triticum > Triticum dicoccoides. The sequence goes on along the minus strand of NC_041386.1, from coordinate 263,064,749 downwards.
CGTACGGGGTCGAGGAGGGCCTTATAAACGCCAGGGTGGGGCTGGATGTTCGTCACGTGGCCAACATTGGCCACGGACGATGGCGCGGCGTCCACCCAGCCTCTGATGAACAGAGAGGATGGGGACGAGCTCCAGGTGGGCTGGGCCTTGCCTGTTCACATCAAGGCCGGTGCATAGTAGGTTAGTTTCTGTTTACTTTCTTTTTATTTATTTCTATTTTCATTTTAATTTTCAATAGTAAAATAGTGTTATAAAATATGAAACTTGTACCTTAATTACTATTGCAATTCAGGCCAGAGCAACAATTAGTTTGGTACAATAATAAAATAGGTTTGTATTTTTTTATTACTATTTAAAAGCATTTAATAATGGTTTTTAGCCCCTGTTTTATTCATTTAAGGGCATTTATTCACTTTGTAAAAATATTCGTTGACCACTGTAATTATCTATGAATTATTTCTCACATTTTTCACATTTTAGTTTTGACATTTGAAAACCCTTATTGTTTGACTTTATTTTAAAGTTAAAATTTGAATCGGTAATAACCAACCTGGGACAAGCAACAGTAATAATGAAGACATGTCACCATTAGCATGATATTACTCTAGCTTAATTATCCGGGCGTCACAAGCAGGTAGAGGGTTGTAGGTTTGGTATGGTCTGCCCGGAGTAGAGAGTTAATGTTTCTGAAAGACTGTGTCTCGGTCATCCGTTTCTCAAACACCATGTAGTGCGAGAAATCCAACGGAGGCGATCGAGTCTGTAAGTGCATCTAGTGCCACCCCTAGTTGGTTTTGGAGTATTGACAACAAACCTAGTTGAGGGACTAATGTGTTTGTGAGAATTGCAGGATAACACGGGTAGAAGTCCCTCATTAATTCGGTTTTACTACCAGAGATGACCCCTAAAAATGTATGAAGACATTGAAGTCAAAGGTGGTATATGAAGATATTCACATTGAAGACTATGACAAGAGAAGACATGATATGAAGCCTATGGAGCTCGAAGACTTAGATCTTTTGTAGTTCTTTTTCTTTTGTGTTGAGTCATAGGAACCACCGTACTGTTAAGTGGGGTCCAAGAGAACCAGTCAGAATGACTGAAGTGATGCCTAAACCAAAAACCTATGTCTTCGAGTGAAGACTATGAGAGCGAATCTTGTCCAGAGTTGGACAAGTCAGCTTTGCTTGTAGCCCAAGTAAAGTTGCCGTGTGAGTTTGAAATCTGACCGTTGGAACATGTGTCAGTTCCTTAGTGACCCAGGGTCATTTCGGACAAATCAGGTCGGGTTGCCAAGTGGCTATAAATAGCCCACCCCCTACAACCATAAACGGTTGGCTGCTCAGATTGAAAGTACGGCTTTTGTCGTTTGAGAGCAACCCACCTCAAAGCCTTTGAGAGAGAATTCCTTGCGAGGATAAAGCCCTAACCACCAGAGCCAGAGAGAATTGGGCATCACTTAAGTCTTCTTGTCTGTGTGATCTGAAGACTTATTACACTTGAGGACTGTGCATCCTCCAGTCGGTTAGGCGTCGCGTTCTGAGCATCCAAGAGACATTGTGGATTGCCGGTGAACGAAGTCTGTGAAGGTTTGGGAGTCTACCTTGAAGACTTACCAGAGTGATTGGGCGAGGTCTATGTGACCTTAGATCAAGGAGAATACGGTGAGGACTGGGTGTCCTGAGCTGCGTGTTCAGGACTGGGTGTCCGGGACTGTGTGTCCTAAGATTTAAATACCTAGCCGCTCCAACCAGATGTATAGTTGTCACAGCAACTGGAACTGGTCCAACAAATCATTGTCTTCAACGAGTCACTGGTTTCATCTTCACTTCCCTTTACTTACTGTTACTCCTTGTGAAGTCATTGTATGTTTGCACTATCATTTGTCTTCACTGAGTGACTGCGTGTTCTGTTTGGCTTCACAATATCTTCCTACCTGGTCCTTACTACCTAGCTGCTATTAGTCTTTGTGCTTTCACTTCATTAAATACTTGACTATGGTTTGCCTAGTGTAGTCTACCTTCCGCTGCATGGTAATAGGTTTAATTTTATCGGTTGTCTTCAAAACTTCTATGTTCTGAAGACTTCCATAAAAATCGCCTATTCACCCCCCCTCTAGTCGATATAACGCACTTTCAATTGGTATCAGAGCAAGGTGCTCCCTTGTTCTATGTGATTCGGTTTAACCACCTGGAGTTTTAGCTATGTCGACTGCAGGGATAATTAAAGTCTCCGCTGCGTGCCCCGTCTTCGATGGAACTGAATATCCCTACTATAAGAATAAGATGCACATGCATCTTGAAGCCATTGACGTCGACCTATGGTATGTCGTTGAGAACGGCGTTCCCAAGGCTGGAGAAGGTGTCACTGCTGCTGATGTCAAGAAATTCGTTCAACTAGACTCTACTGCCAAGAATATCATCTGTGGTCATCTGACCAAAGGACAGTATGGCCGTGTGAGTGCTTTGAAGACATCCAAGCTGGTCTGGGACTGGCTCTCCAAGGTCAATGAAGGCATCTCAACCCAGAGAGATCAGAGAATCAGTGTCCTTCACAACCTCTTCAACCGCTTCAAGCGAAATGACAATGAGAATGTCCAGCACACATTTGACCGACTCACTGACATCACAAATGAGCTTCAAGCCCTCGGCGCCACTGAGATTACCAAACACGAAGTCGTCAAGACGCTGTTGAGATCACTTGATAGTTCGTTTGACATCCTGGCCCTGATGATTCAAGAACGTCCTGATTTCAAGACACTCGTTCCGTCTGACATACTTGAGAGGCTCAACACATATGAGTTTCAGCTTTCGGAGAAAAGAGATATCTACGGTCCAAACTATGGGCGAACTCGTGCCTTGAAGGCAAAAGCTGTCTCCTCATCTGAAGAAGAATCTGACAGCAGTTCTGATGATCCTGAAGACATTGGAAGGGAACTTGCTATGCTTGTCAAGAAGTTCCAAAATTTCACCAAGAAGAAAGGCTTCAGAAAGTCTTCCCGATCAAGTTCAAAGAATGATGAAGCTCCTACTCATGACTACAAGAAGAAAACATGTCACAAGTGCAAGAAACTTGGCCACTTCTTCTCTGAGTGTCCACAGTGGGACAATGAGAACAAAAAGAAGAAGAAGAGCAAGGAATATGACTCTGACGACAAGAAGAAGAAGAAGAAATACTCAAAGTCTTCTTCCAAGTCTTCCTAAAAGTCTTCATCACACAAGAAGAGATCATCTGGCAAGGCACATGCATTTGTTGGCAAGGAAATGGATTCAAAGGAGGAGTCTGCTTCTGAGGAGGCGGAGGTGGAGTCTGAGGAGGAATCCGACTCAGGCGTTGCAAGTCTGGCTACAACATACGTTGCCAAGTCCATCTTCAACACTAAAGACAATGACTTCATCACCGACACCGATGCAAATGACAAGGACTACTCCGCTTCTACCTACTGCTTCATGGCACGCGGTGCCAAGGTAAACACACGCACTACTCACTATCAAACATCTAGTGACGATGACTCTGATTGTGGTTCAAAACCTAGCTACAAAACACTTGCTAAAATTGCAACTGAACAACAGAAAGCTATGGAACATATTCAAAAACTGTTAGACAGAAGCGATGATCTGTTAGGTGCTGAAATGACTCGATCTGAATCCTTAATTGAAGACATAAAAAATCTTCATGTTAAGTATCAGGAACTTGAAAGTCGTCATGAAACTCTCTCAACAACTCATGAAAAGCTTTCCTATGATTATCTTCAAAGGAAGCAAGATCTTGAGAAATTGAGAGCGGTTCATGAAGATCTTCAAACGGAAAACGAGTCACTTCGCGCCAAACAGATCAGTCCCGCTCAGGAAGTATTTGAACCACCATGTCTTAAATGCATTGAGCGTGATAATGCTACTTCTGTTGCTGAATGTTCTACTGCTACTGCTGTTGCAATATCTTCAACTGTTGATGTGGTAACTAACCCCTCTGCTGAGGATACCACCGCTATTGCTGATGAGAATGCTAGGTTGAAGACATTGCTTGAAACAGGGATGTACAAAAGTCTTAAAGGGCATCAGACGCTATGTGATGTCCTGAAAAAGCAGATTCTGAACCGAAACCCTAGGAAAGAGGGTGTAGGGTTCATAAGGAAAATGAATGCAGATGGCTCTTACTGGAAACCTGAGCAGTACCCCAAAACCATGTGGGTTGCTGCAAAGGAACCTTCAGCAGATCCATCCAATCTATCTGGCTTCACTTGTGCTAACCCCATTATCATTGATGAATCCTTTGATGCAAACTATATACTGTTTAAGAATCAGAATGGTGAAGTGTTTGCCAGGTACATTGGTACTAACTGCAGGAATGGACCGCCTATGAAGAAGATCTGGGATCTGAAAAGGTGTCTGGAGAGTCTTCCTGTGAATGTCATCATGACACCTCACGTGAAGAAGACAAACCTCAGACCAAAGGCTTCATACGGTCCAAAGGCTTCATACAGACAGAGGACTCACCTGAGTCGCACTAAGCAAATGTTTTGCAGGGAAACCATACTCAGGCATATGAATATGAGAGCGGTTCATCAAACCGCCATGTTCATAAGACCAAGAACTATTCTGCTTATTCTTATGAGTACTATTGTCCGCCTGCAAGACTGTTTGCTAAGGCTTCAAAGCCAAAATTCTCAGATGCTGCACTTAGACTTATTGCTTCTAAGCTGCCCTTGATGTGGGTGGCTAAGAAATCTTAATTCTCTTTTGCAGGGAAAGGTCTCCAGCAGAAAACCAAAATCGTCTGACGCTATTGCTGGGGACCTTAAACATCTTGTAGGGCGCCAGATCAAATGCCCAAATGGTCTTACTATGTACTTCGTACCTGAATCTCTTGCTACTCTCCCTATTAGTCCTAGCCTGGATCTAAGCTTTCATAACCCACTGGTTCGTCAAATGCTTTTGCTTCACAATGCTCTTGGTGAAGCCTATCCCCCTAACTGCACTATAGGGTACGACACCAGCGTCTTTAGAATGGATTATTGACAGCGGGTGTACAAATCACATGACTGGCAAAAGAAGTCTTCTTATGGACTCAACCTTACGTCCATCCGACAAGAGCCACATCACATTTGCTGACACTGGTAAAAGTAAGGTATTGGGTCTAGGTAGAGTTGCAATCTCAAGGGATCAACACATGGATAAAGTCATGCTTGTTGAATCCCTTGGCTTCAACTTAATGTCTGTCTCAATGCTTTGCGATTTGAACATGATCGTAATATTTGGAAAATATCGTTGCCTTGTACTAATGGAATCTGACAAGTCTCTAGTGTTTGAAGGGTATCGAAAAGATGATTTGTACGTGGTAGATTTCTCAGCAGGGCCACAACTTGCAGTATGTCTTCTAGCAAAGGCTTCAGAATGCTGGCTCTGGCATCAGAGGCTTGGACATGCTGGCATGAGGAACCTCCACACCCTTGCGAAGAAGAAGCATGTCATAGGCAGCGAGGGCGTCAAGTTCAAGAAAGACCACTTATGCGGTGCCTGTGAAGCAGGGAAGATGACGAGGGCCAAACATCCCTCGAAGACAATCATGACTACTACTCGACCCTTCGAACTGCTTCACATGGATCTTTTTGGTCCCACTCATTACTCAACTCTAACTACTACTGCTTGCCTCTATGGCTTCGTTATTGTTGATGATTATTCTAGATATACTTGAGTGCACATAATCCTTTACAAGACTGAAGTGCAGGATGTCTTCAGACGCTTCGCCAATCGAGCTATGAACAATTTTGGCGCCAAGATAAAGCACATCAGAAGTGACAATGGCACTGAATTCAAGAACACTGGCCTTGATACATATGTTGATACCTTGGGCATCACACATGAATTCTTAGCCCCGTACACACCACAGCAGAATGGCGTTGTCGAACGCAAGAACAGAACACTAATTGAGATGGCCAGAATGATGCTAGATGAATACAAGACCCCAAGAAAATTCTGGCCCGAAGCCATTGATACTACATGCCATACAATCAATCGTGTTTATCTTCACAAGCTACTGAACAAGACATCTTATGAGCTCCTTACTGGCAAGAAGCCAAATGTTAGTTACTTCAGAGTACTTGGCACAAGGTGCTGGATCAAGGACCCACATCACACCTCAAAATTTGCACCAAAAGCACATGAGGGTTTTATGCTTGGATATGGAAAGGATTCGCACTCCTACAGAGTCTTCAATCTCTTTCATTACAAAGTGGTTGAAACAGTGGATGTGCGGTTCGATGAGACCAACGGTTCACAAAGAGAGCAGCTGCCAAATGTGCTAGATGAAGTTCCATCCAGTGAATTAATCAAGCTAATGGGAACTTGAGAAATTATACCTTCTGAAGCTCATCCTGAAGAAGAACTTATCATTTTAGCACCTAATCAACATGAAGACAATGCTCATCCTAAAGACATTCCTTCCAACAACGACAATGAACAGCAAGAGCAAAGTCTTCGCCCTGTTCATCCTCGCGTTGCCAATGAAGTGCAGATTGAAAGAATAATTGATAGCATCAATGCACCTGGTCCACTCACTCATTCAAGGGCAACTCAGCTAGCAAATTTCTGTGGGCACTTCGCATTCGTCTCAATAACAGAACCCAAGAAAGTTGAAGAAGCCTTCATGGAACCTGAATGGATTCAAACTATGCAAGAAGAGCTTCAACAGTTTGAGCTGAATAACGTATGGGAACTGGTTAAGTGTCCTGATCCACGGAAGCACAATATAATAGGCACCAAATGGATATACCACAACAAGCAAGATGAGCATGGTCAAGTTGTCAGAAACAAAGCTCGTCTCGTTGCTCAAGGATATACTCAAGTGGAAGGCATTAACTTCGATGAAACATTTGCTCCTGTGGCTAGACTTGAAGCCATACGCATACTGCTGGCCTATGCAAATCATCATAACATACTTCTATATCAAATGGATGTGAAGAGTGCCTTTCTCAATGGCAAGATTGAAGAAGAAGTGTATGTTGCACAACCGCCTGGCTTTGAAAATCCAAAACATCCTGACATGGTATACAAGCTCAACAAGGCACTGTATGGCCTCAAACAAGCCCCTCGGGCCTGGTATGACACACTCAAATACTTCCTGAAGAGCAAAGGCTTCATACCTGGTTCCCTAGATCCCACTCTTTTCACGAAGACATATGATGGTGAACTGTTTGTGTGCCAAATATATGTGGATGACATTATCTTCGACTGCACCAATCAGAAGTACAGTGAAGAGTTTGGATATATGATGCAAGAGCAATATCAGATGTCCATGATGGGGGAGCTGAAGTTCTTCCTTGGTCTTCAAATACGACAACAACGCAATGGCATCTTCATATCTCAAGAGAAGTATCTCAAAGATTGCCTGAAGAAGTTCGGTATGCAAGACTGCAAAGGCTTCACAACACCAATGCCAGCCAAACATCATCTGGGTCCTGACGACAATGGTAAAGAGTTTGATCAAAAGGTATACCGCTCCATGATTGGTTCTTTACTTTATCTATGTGCATCTAGGCCAGATATTATGCTTAGTGTTTGCATGTGTGCTCGATTTCAAGCGGCACCAAAGGAGTCGCATCACTTAGCTGTGAAGCGAATTCTTCGATATTTGGATCACACCCCAACTCTAGGATTATGGTATCCAAAGGGCTCAGAGTTTGATCTGGTTGGATTCTCGGATGCTGATTATGCTGGTGACAAAGTTGATCGCAAGTCTACATCAGGCACATGTCACTTTCTGGGATGATCACTTGTATGTTGGTCTTCAAAGAAGCAGAACTGTGTATCTCTCTCCACTGCTGAATCTGAATACATTGCTGCTGGATCTTGCTGCGCTCAGCTTCTGTGGATGAAGCAAAAACTCAAGGACTATGGCATTCATCTGAAGCAAGTGCCACTTTACTGCGACAACGAAAGCGCCATCAAGATTGCCAACAACCCAGTTCAGCACTTGAAGACAAAGCACATTGAAATTCGTCATCACTTTCTCGGAGATCATGTTGTGAAGGAAGACATTGATATCATACACGTCAACACTGAAGAGCAATTGGCAGATATCTTCACCAAGCCCTTGGATGAGAAGAGGTTTTGCAAGTTACGGTGTGAGCTAAATATCCTGGAATCCTTAAATGTCCTGTGATCAGGCACACATCCTAACCCTTATGCATATTGATGACTTAGATGTGCAACACACGAAGTAAAGTATATCTTCAATCAATGAAGACATACATTCTAAGTGTGAATACATTAATGTGGAATTTGACTTCGGAGCGCCACGATAATTGTGCGCCGTGTCTGGGTCTAATACTTCCTATACGGTGGGTAACGCCACCACCAAACATTCTATTTTGAAGTGTTTCACTCATGGCGTTACCTTGCAATGTCTTCACATTTGGTTTGGCTTCGATCTCAACATATTTTCATGATTATCATCACTATGTTGATTATATATATATATATATATATATATATATATATATATATATATATATATATATATATATATATATATACTAGTGTTCTGTCCTCTACAGCATTCACTTAGCTATGTCTTCGTGTTGAATCTTTTGAACTAAGTGAATGTGATCGGACCCTAACCTCTCTATGCTTTATATCTCAAACTCTATCTCTCCAAGTCATATGCATTCTATTGAAACTGTCGAATGTCTTCTCTGCGTCCTTGTCAGCAGAAGATACAGAGACAACCATTAAGTCCGTTTTCAATGCTCATTCCTCCACATGAAATCCGGAGAAGTAGGAACGACCACCCGACAATCCAGGCGTGCGTGGGACGTGGAACAAACCCCAAAATTCCGCATAATGGCCACGTGTTCCTCAGATGCGAATCGCCAGGGGCACCTGAGTAATAACACAGTGTCGCCCTGTACCTATAAATACACACTCACAGCGGTCATTATCTTTTCTTCCACCCTCGCATGAACCCTAGCGCCACCACTAGCCCTTGACGACGCCGGCGACAAAGCGCTTCGCTGCCACAACCTCTCCGACGCCGTGTTCACGCCGACCGCGGACATCGTCCTCTCCGCCATCGCCGTAGGTGTCCTCCGTCGCCAAGTTAGGGCACGGAAGATCGAACTGCTCGGCCTCATCTTACACTCCGTCTAGCAGTTCTTAGTGTGGTAAATAAAACTTCCTCTTTTTACAGCACCATTGATCCTATGGATTTGTCACTTTCTACCACAAGCAGCTTCTGTTCACACAAGCTAGATCTCTCTCATACCGCATCTCATAACATGCCTAGTATATTCACTTGTGCTTCACAAAGTAGTTAGATTCCTCACTTGTACTGATCTGTGGATTCGTACAAATCTGGAACCAACTTCTTATCTATGAGTGAATGTCTTCGCACGATGAGGTCAATGTCTTCTAAACTGATTTATCTTCAAACTCTTTTGAGAATGCATATGACCTCTTCCCCTTCCCTCACACCTTAATGCTGTCACAGGTACATGTCTGTGGGAGAATCCTTTGGTTCTCATAGTCTGCATTCATTTGCAGAATTCTTACAGCATCACATAAATTCTCCCGAAGCCAGTTCCTGTTGGTCCAGCAAACGAAAACCTTTGAAGCCTTTGAACGTCTTGAAGCCTTTCAAGTTAAAGTTTATGGCTTCAGAGAAAGCAGCAAGGAAGGGTGGCGGAAAGCGTCATGGTGAGACCTCCAGAGATTTGCCAGATGAACTCTCAGAAATGTACAAGACAGATCCTGAAGAGGATTACAGTCAGCGCAAGACCCGAATCCAATGGATTCGAAGATATTGGGCAGAACAATGGTTCAAATACAGATTTGTGACCCAGGAGTATGCTGAGAAAAACGCCATCAAGAGACCATGGGGAGACATCCTATTCAAGAATCTTCTACCCAGGTCCAGAGATGAAGCCATTGCTCAAGGCTTCTATCCATGCATGGTCCGTGGACCATAGCCTGCTGATGCACACTCGTCATCACTGCTATGGTGTCGTGACGACAATCTGTTCAAGCGCAACTTCCAGTTTGCTCAGAACTCAGCGAAGCAGAACAAGAAGACTTTTGGGTTAGACTTCAACCCTGGTCTCTCATCTCCAAGGGCAGATGGCACACGACATGCAGAACCCAATGTCATCGGTCCTTTCGCCAACCTTGAAGGCCTCATCACCTACATCTTGGTTCAAGGGACTGCAGTGAATGAGCCTGCAGCTGACACTGAGTCTGATGACGCGCCTGCAGTGCCGAAGCCAAAGCAGTTGAAGAAGCCAAAAGCTTCAAAGCCGGCCCCTTCACCAAAAATCTCAAGGGCAAAGCCATTGGCAACTGCACCTCCTGAAGACAGTGTGCAGCCTGAAGACTTATCATGTGTCTCCAAGCCCAAGAAGGCCAAGATGCCTCTGTCTCACACTGGCAAAGAGCTAACAGCTGCTGCCATTCTGCGCAATGACGACATTGACCTGTCAAGTGATGAAGATCTTGCAGATGACGCTCTTGAGCAACTCATCAAGAGCAAAGAAGAAGCAGAAATCTTCAATGATCTACCTCTCTTTGATGTCACCATCATCCACAACTTCATTGACGAGTGGTTTGACACGCCAAACATCAGCTTTGAAGATCTGCAGCTACCCATTGGCCTCAATGTCGCCTTCCAAGGCGCCATTGCTTCAGAACTTGCTATTGCCTAGCACATTGTTGAACTGAAGTAGAAGATTGACTATGAAATGGCTCAGTTCAAGAAGCATATGGCCAAGCTCAGCGTGCAAGAAGTGAAGAACTTCAAGACAATGATGCACGAGCTCAAGGAAGCCTTTGTGAAGAAGCGTGCAGAAGCTCAGGGTTCGCATGAGCGCATGAAGATTCTGGCCGACAGATGTGTGCAAGCCTATAATGAGGCTGAGAAGCGCAAGGCACTTGGGCGTCCTGGCATCGACCCCAGGATGGCCACAAAGAAGAAGAAGCCTGCTACGGCTGAATCTGATGCACTAAGGCAAGAAGCAGTTTCGATTGTCTTCCCAACTAGACTGACTGGGTCGAAAAGCCGGTCAACAGCTTCAGAGCTCAAGAAGACAAGGACTACTGAGGCTGAAGCCAGGAAGAGGAAACACTCTGAAGCCTCTCCTACTACCCCCTCCAAGAAGAAGAGGAAGACCAAGAAAGCTTGGGCTGCTTCCACAGAGCCCTTGATAGTTGAACCCATTTCTATGGTCTATCCTGAAGCTGAATGACAACTGACAATTCATGAGCCTGCTTCCACAGAGGCTCATGAAGCTGAAGACATTCCAGCAGCTGATCCCATCGCTGCTGAAGACATTGGTCAACATGACAATGTAGAAGATGGTGCAGTCCTTCCTCAGCATGAAAACAGCCAACTCATCAGCATTGGTCGTCCACTGACGCCAATTGCACAGGATGCTTCATGGGCGGATCGCCCACAAGAGGAAGAAGACTATGAGGTCCAGCCCACTCCAACTCCATAGGCGTCGTATGCGTTCCGCAGCTTCGCAAAGGTCCAAGGCCTCAAGTCTCTGCTGAAGACATTCCGGCTGCATCAACCGCAGAAGAAGGAGTCCCACTCCCTTGTCCCACCAAGAAGCAGTTCTCGAGGAGAATGTGCTTGTGACGGACCCTCCAGCTAGTCAAGTGGAGGATGAAAATTGTGAGGCTGCCACAACCACCAATGAAGCTAATGTGGAGCCCTCCCCAGCAAAAGCTTCAGAAGACAGCGAAGCCACTGATCCCGCCACTTCTGTTCCTGAGTCTGCTGCCGGTCCCCAGTTCAACTATCATGTTGAGCACAGGCCTCAGGTCCAGAAGCCAATCCCAAGACTGCCAAGGTTTCCAGGTCCTGCATCAGCACCTGGCTCCTTCAACATCAATGGCTTCAGGGCAGACAACACGTTCTTCAATAGCTCCAGGAACCCCTACTCAAAGGAAAGGATATCATCTGATCGGTTCTGGAGCTATCCTCAGCGAAGCTATTACTCTTGCATTCTTTACAACCAAGGTCGCATCTTCCCACACAAGCGCCTTGACGTTGAAGCTATAGCTGGTCTGCCCTGTCTGGAAGAAGCTTTAGATTGCTTCAAGGAAGTTGGACTGCTGCGTTCATTACTGACGAAGAGCATTGTAATGAAGAGTTGCTGCTTCAATTCTATGCCACACTTCACATCAGAGGGTACAGCAGAGATTCGAAGACTTGGGTCCTGGAGTGGATGACTGGCAACATTCATCACAAAGCCAATGCATTTGACATCATTGAGCTCACTGGCTTGCCCACTCCTGGCGATCTCTTCGAGCAAGGCTGTCAGCTGCATGCTGAAGCTATTGAGAGCATCTTTCAGCGGCCAGAACCTGATATGAGTCAGATGCTCAGCATGATGAAGCCATTGCCCCATGATGCTGCTTATCCCACAGAGTTCTTCGTTGAAGACCTTGAGTACCTGCCAAGAACCATCTATCACATCATCAGGCGAACTCTCTGGCCTATCAAAGGGCACTCTCCAAATGCCAAGCTTCAGGGTGCAATGAAGACTTTGGTCTTCTATATACTTCATGGCAAATGCTTCAATGCACAGGACTTCTTCATACGCCAACTTGCTGCATCAGGCATTGATCTGTTTGGTTTGAAGTTCTACGCCCCTTGGGTCATGCGGCTGATCAAGCTACACTCCGCCATCTTGTATCAGCCCTAAGCCCGCAACCATCGGATCTTCTTGCCTGACGTGGACATGTCTACTGAAGCCATATATTTCGAGCCTGCCAAGCAACCTCTAAGTCTTCAGAATGCAGAACATCAGAGTTTTACTCGGAACATTGAAGGAGTTGAAGCAGTTTCTCGGGTGTATCCTTTGGCTCGCACTACACATGCACCACACCCTGCTTCCACTGAAGCCACTGACAGTGCCACTGCTCCAAGACCCAAGAAGTGCACTCGTGTTCTCAACGACCGAGAGCTTCTTGTGGCTCTACATCAGAAACAGGATAGGCATCATGACTGGCTGAAGCGTCAGATGAAAAGCCTCTTGGTGGATGTTAATCGCACTCGAAATCTTGCCACCAAGAATGCTTTCGTTGCCCATGAAACCTGTCGCCGCACATGGAAAGGGCTCACGATGATGTGTTCTGAAGCTGATCTTCAAGAGGATGGCTTCACTGAGAGATTCAAGTTTGACTCCACACCTCCTCGAAGGGCTATGCTGCTAGGAACTCCATCCCTTGAAGACTCTGAGTTCTCTTCCTCTGCTGCCACATTGACTGCCAGAATTATTGAGGAAGAAGACGATGCTACTTCATCGCCACCTCCTTCAGCACCTCCAAGCTCTTCTGCACCGCCAAACAACACCAACAACCCTGCTACTTCACCTACTCCTCATGGGAACGAGTAGAGGCTCTATGTCTTCAAACCTTTTTGTTCATTACTGACAAAAGGGGGAGAAGCATATGAGATTGATAGTCTTCAAGCAGGTCCATATGGACGGTGCTCTATATTTTGCTTCGTGCTTACAACTCTCGTTTTTGCTACATTTGGTTCTTATGAGTTGTAACACTTAAACTAGATGGTCGTCTGCTACTTATTTGCCACCTTGTTTTGCGAAGATAAATTCCGCATGTGCGACGATAAATTCCGCACTTAGCTCATTCTGCAGACGTCCATTTTCCATTATGCATGTCATTATCTTCATATACTTTCACATGCATAGTGGATTGTCATCATAAGTTGAAGTGGATCTCCACAAGTACAACCTCCCATGTGCATTTGCATTCCAAAAGCAAATTAACTCATATGCACATCTTCAAGGGGAGCCCTTGCAACTTATGAAGACAATTCCTTATTCTTTACAATTTCACAGATTATATTCCCCGTTGAAAACTTCAACTAGTTTGTCATCAATCACCAAAAAGGGGGAGATTGTAAGTGCATCTAGTGCCACCCCTAGTTGGTTTTGGAGTATTGACGACAAACCTAGTTGAGGGACTAATGTGTTTGTGAGAATTGCAGGATAACACAGGTAGAAGTCCCTCATTGATTCGGTTTTACTACCAGAGATGACCCCTAAAAATGTATGAAGACATTGAAGTCAAAGGTGGTATATGAAGATATTCACATTGAAGACTATGACAAGAGAAGACACGATATGAAGCCTATGGAGCTCGAAGACTTAGATCTTTCGTAGTTCTTTTTCTTTTTTGTTGAGTCATAGGAACCACCATACTGTTAAGTGGGGTCCAAGAGAACCAGTCAGAATGACTGAAGTGATGCCTAAACCAAAAACCTATGTCTTCGAGTGAAGACTATGAGAGCGAATCTTGTCCAAAGTCGGACAAGTCAGCTTTTCTTGTAGCCCAAGTAAAGTTGCCGTGTGAGTTTAAAATCTGACCATTGGAACACGTGTCAGTTCCTTAGTGACCCAGGGTCATTTCGGACAAATCAGGTCGGGTTGCCAAGTGGCTATAAATAGCCCACCCCCTACAACCATAAACGGTTGGCTGCTCAGATTGAAAGTACGGCTTTTGTCGTTTGAGAGCAACCCACAGAGAGAATTCCTTGCGAGGATAAAGCCCTAACCACCAGAGCCAGAGAGAATTGGGCATCACTTAAGTCTTCTTGTCTGTGTGATCTGAAGACTTATTACACTTGAGGACTGTGCATCCTCTAGTCGATTAGGCGTCGCGTTCTGAGCATCCAAGAGACATTGTGGATTGCCGGTGAACGAAGTCTGTGAAGGTTTGGGAGTCTACCTTGAAGACTTACCAGTGTGATTGGGCGAGGTCTATGTGACCTTAGCTCAAGGAGAATACGGTGAGGACTGGGTGTCCTGAGCTGCGTGTTCAGGACTGGGTGTCCGGGACTGTGTGACCTAAGGTTTAAATACCTAGCCGCTCCAACCAGACGTACAGTTGTCACAGCAACTGGAACTGGTCCAACAAATCATTGTCTTCAACGAGTCACTGGTTTCATCTTCACTTCCCTTTACTTACTGCTACTCCTTGTGAAGTCATTGTATGTTTGCACTATCATTTGTCTTCACTGAGTGACTGCGTGTTCTGTTTGGTTTCACAATATCTTCCTACCTGATCCTTACTACCTAGCTGCTATTAGTCTTTGTGCTTTCACTTAATTGAATACTTGACTATGGTTTGCCTAGTGTAGTCTACCTTCCGCTGCATGGTAATAGGTTTAATTTTATCGGTTGTCTTCAAAACTTCTATGTTCTAAAGACTTTCATAAAAATCGCCTATTTAACCCCCCTCTAGTCGATATAACGCACTTTCAGAGTCTTGTGGGGAAAAGTGCGCAAACCTCTGCAGAGTGTATAAACTAATCATGGTTAGCCGTGTCCCCGGTTATGGACAATCTTGAGTATCTGGTTCTTGGATTATCATATTGATCTCATCACATTACTTAAATAATTTCTTGGGTTATTGATGTTAATTTGGGATTGAGTTGGAGGAACCTTCTCAATATTTTCAACCAACTTTGAAGTTAAATAAAATATATTCTTTTGCAGTAGGGAAAAATTGGCTTTTCACAAAAACATTATAACCATAGAGCTTTTCCACCAGCCAAATATGCATGTAGTGATAGCCATTATTCATCATTATCCTCTGGTGTGAATTTGCCAGTACATTCAATGTACTGACCCTTTGTGGCTGCAACGTCTCATGTTGCAGGAATCTTACGACGAGTAAGTGATACGTTAGGGTTACGATTTTGTAGCGACCCGACCTCAGACGGTCAAGCCTCTGTGTTACTGTGCCATCCCTGGATCAGTATGCTGGCACACACAGTACATCAATGTATATATCAAAGTGCAATCACATGTATAAATAACGTAAAATGATATATACCTCTTAATACTCAGCGGAAACAATCAAACGGGTGTGGAGTCCCATCAACGCCATCGGCAGGTTGAGTGTAGACCGTAACCCTGTATCGTAATTCTTACTCGTCGAGGAAATATCTGCAACATGATACGTTGCAGCCGTGTAGGTCAGTACATTGAATGTACCGGCAAGATCACAATAAAAAGAACAGATGATAAAACTATACTATATGCATTATGGCTTTGTGGCTCTGTATCTGAATTTTGTTTGCGTAAAAGCTGGTTTTATTTTACCTACATCAAAGGCAAAAGTGAAGTCTGTACTATGGAGTTTTCTATCATGACATGGTTCCGCCAACCGATGTCTCATAGCCCAAAATCATCATAGGTTGCCCACAATTAAGTTATCAGTCCAGTGTTGAGAGTTCCGAGATAGATCCAAGTCCAGAGGCTCAAATTGTCCGTAACCGGGGACACGGCTAATCGATTAGGTTTAAACCCTCTGCAGAGGTTTGTACACTTTACCCACAAGATTCGATCCCTCTTTTTACGTTCTCGCACTTCAGGGCGTTTGAGAACAAGACGACCGAAACATGGTCTTCCGAAGAGTTCCTCTGACCACTGTCCGGTACTCATCCCATCCTACCGTAGTTCTACATCTGCTAGTACCGTCCCAGCCAGAGTCACCACTAAGGTCAACCAAGCCAGAGCCCATAATGACTTGCGGTTGCACAGGTAAGCTTCCGGGCATGAAGTATTCTTCCGTCTCTTTGAGATTGGGTGAAGCTTTCCGCAAGATGTCATGGCGCTTCTCCATGCATCCCGGCCAACCACTGGTTTCTCCAGGGTGCCCGTCAACCATCCTTCACCCAGTAGTGTGTATTGAATTCTTGTCTCGAGTCTTGAAGTCTTGAGGCCTTGGAGATGCAGTCCTTGCAGATGCCATCATGGAGCTGTCGTCATTGACGTAGAGTCCTCCTTCTTCACACCACTCTCGTGCACTCATACCAACCCCGTCTACTATAGCGTAGCATTAAAGTAAATGACGTCCCGGGCTTGGTAACAGGGTGATGGGTTCCTACCTCATGCATACTAATCAACTACAAGAATTCAATATCACTACTGAAGGGTGGTTGCAAAGATGCCACTAAATGCAATAAAACATAGGTATGAAAGCATGGTCAAAGTGAACTTGCCTGGTAATACTTGATGAAGATAATAACGCTCTCAGAATAAAGACTTGGTAGAACTATTCGTCACTCCGTTGAAAATCTATATAGTCAAACATAGCATTCACATAAGCAAACATCCTAGCAAACAATCTTAGCACTCAAAATAACAATCAAAACAGCAAGGAAAATCGATAATAAAACTCAAACAAAATCAAAAGAAACTTCAAATAAAACTACAAAGAAAAACTACTAACGAAGATCTATGACTTTGCTACAAACATCAAATTTTGCCGTAAGTAAAAACTTAACAACAATTAAAATACTAAACTAATAAATTAACAGAAAATAAAATGCAAAATAACTAATTTAACAGAAAGTATTTTTTTTCATAAAATTTTATTTGCAAGAAGAAACAAATAAAAAAGCTTTTATAAAACTTTAACTATGACCTATAGAAGGTTTCATACAAAACTAAGAATTTTTTTTTAAATAAAAACAAAATGTTCTTTTGTTGACTAACAGAAACAAAACTAAATTTTTCAAGAGTGAAAAAAAGAAATAATTTGAAACTAATAAAAACAATAAAGAAAAGACTAAACCAAAACTATAACTAAAACAGTACTGTTTTGCTAAAAACCTAATTTAAATTAACCTGAAAATAAAATACTAAATACTACTGGATAAACAAAGGTCCTAGAGACCAGGAGCAAAAAGAATTGGTCGAAAATAATATTCCTAAATCAAAATATCTCAAATCTAGTGATTTGAGAAAATTCATACAAACACAAATTTAAACTGCTCAAATATGAAATACAATTGAACTAACAGAAACTTCATAAAATTTGTGATCCAAGGCAGTTGGAATCACTCAAAAATACCTCGTAGATAATTAACTATGGATTTTACAAGATTGAAACTATTCTGAAAAAAAAACAGAACGAAAAAAAAA
>NC_041386.1:263018460-263046748 GCF_002162155.2 Triticum dicoccoides | reverse complement strand
CTCCGGTGGCCCTCTGGCGTCGGGGAAGGGACGGTAGGGTCGGTGGGTGGCTAGGATGGCCGGAGGTGGTGGGGCGGGGCGGCAATGACGGCGGTGGTCCGGCGAACTCCGGCGAGGCGGCGCAGCGACGTGGGGTGAGGAGAGGAGAGGAGAGGTGTTGATTTGATGTGCTAGAGGGGGGGGGTGCTTGGGTATTTATATTGGGGAAGGGAGGGTTTTGCTTGGGGTAGGGGACAAGAAATAGATTAGGATTAGGAAACAAAAGGAAAAAGATCTAGAAACAAATCGGAATAAACGAAACGGGATCAAATCCTACTAGTATTAGGAAAAAGGAAAAGGAGCGGCTCCCTGGCTCCCTTGGTGCGGCGCGTGTGATGGCCTTGTGGCTGGCCGGTGGTTTTGGCGGCTTGGGCCTTTGGCCCAAGGCGCTGCGGTATTTTTTTTTTAAACAAAAAAATTTAGAGAACTATAAAAAATGACTAAAACTTTTATATAAGCATATAATGTATCAAAATTTGCAGAAAAAGATTTTCTACAACATGGACATTATTTTAGCTTCAAATAAAATTCACAAAAATTCTAATAATTCACACAGTGTTACTGGTCCAATAAAATCCAATAAAAATCATTTTTAAAATACCAAAATGACTTCAAATTAATTTCTCTCCAATTTTCTGATGTAGGGAATCATGTTACCCTATTTTCCATATATTTTGTTTTTGGAGAAAAATAATTTGAATAAAACTCAAATAACTCCAAATTGAAAATAAATTCAAAAGAACTTTGAATTTAATTCTTTGAAACTCCCAACTCATATTTCATATAATTTGAAGAAGTCATTTTATCTTCGCTCGTGAAAATCACTGAGTTGCATGAAGTTTATGAATTAGAAAATATTTCCAAATGAAATTCAAATATTTTCAACACCCCTTTGTCATTTAAATGGAAGAAGTCATGTTATCCTCTCTCCAGGGTTTTGTGATGAGAAATATTTGAATTCACGGAGATCAGAAAGCAAAAATGAAAGTTTGGGAAAGTCCTTTTATTCCCTCTCATTTAACTTTCAAAAAGTTTTCAAATTTCACTCAATCAATCACACAACAATTCAAACAAACAAACAAATCTATATATTTATTATAACATTCCAAAATTTAGAATTTTGGGATGTTACAGATTTCTACACTCAACTTTGCCGTTGGTGTTGATGGGAATCCACAACCTTTGTTACTTCCGCTATTTGGATTGAGGTAATAGTATTTACGTTACTTTTACATGTGATTTACCTCTGTTATAAATCCTCGAGTACTGTGTGTGTCAGCATACCGATCCAGGGATGACACGTAAGCACAGAGACTTGACCGTCTGAGGTCGGGTCACTACAAGATGGTATCAGAGCACATGTTGACTGTAGGACGTGACCCTAGAAACTGGCAAGCCCATAGCAAAGATTTTTCTCTACAACTTTCCCTTTCAAAAAGATCTTTTACCTCTATTCTCTTCTGAGCTTATTCAAATATTCCCTTTAGTGAGACCATACCCCTTTCCCCTTTTGACCACACGAAGTTTCGGCTGATGAGACCACTTCAAGAAGTACAAGATATCGGACAACTGAGACCATTCGGAATGAAGAGGATTTTACCATACATTATAATAATGGAAACTGCAACGGTTGAAGACTCCAAAGACTAGTAGAATTTGAAGGCCTTGTACAATTTCTAGATTTGTATGACCTAGGATGGCACCCCTTATGGAACTTGGCAGACTATGGAAGCTGTCAATACCCGAGATCAAGATGTATTGGAGAAAGACAGGAACATGGAGAGCTGAGAACTCAAAGTTTTGTCAAGAAAACCCTAAGGCAGGAGATATCAACTATAGAAGATAGCTCATGGCAATGACAAGGGCAGAAACGCAGTTATACATGATGTTATCGCCCGCTTATGCTATTGTCACCGTGCTGAGTTAAGCATGCATATGCATGGAAGGATTGGATGGTAGAAGGCTGATGGAGCATCTATCAGCAAGAGGTGAAGTTTTAACCTTAGCTAGTGTATCACCAGGATCTGGAGTGTTACATCAAGAAGTTAAGATGGACCTTTAGGAAGCTATATTTTTCAAGGAGCATTTCGTGGAGAACTCAGGATCCAGAAGCTGAAAGTAGCCAAGCTGGAGGAGCAAAACTTTGAGATATAGGAGATCCGTCAGGAACTGAAGGATAGTAGGACCGTTGTTCATGCCAAGGATGTTGAAACCCAGAAGTTTGGAATGCAACTCCATAAATATTAAAGGACGTCACGAGAGACTTCGCGTCAACAGAGATGATGTGGCAAAAGAACTTGAGAAGGACAAGCACGATCGGAAGAAGCCATCGAAGACATGAACAAGACTTGAAGAGTTTGGCAATTTTGAAGATTTATTGACCTTTAAAAGACCAAACCCCTGTTATATACCTACGTTAGATGTGACGTTTGTGAGCTGTCATTTGTTTGATGTTTTTCCGACAGCCACAGATAAAATCTGTCTTTTCAAAACCATTGTTTGTATTGTGCATCCCTCTCCCTCTCTCTCATCTCACCCCAAAACCCTTGGACCCAATAGAGGATGAATGGAGATGAGCTTGTATTTTCTAGACCGATGAGTCAATTGGAGACAGACCAATGGATTCAGAACATGGAGGATCACATGGAGAATAACCCTATAGTTGGAAATGATATGACCCATCATGCTCTTCAGTGCTTTGAAAGAGGTGCTGCTACTTGGTGGAGGATATACCAAACCATGAATGGATGGCAAGGAGTAACCACTTGGAGAGAATTAAAGTTGACTCTGCAAAGATCTCACCTTGTGTCCTAGAAGTTGAAGCCTTATGGAAAGGACATGAGGAAACCTTGTGCATGCAAGATTTGTGGAGAAATATGACACACCCATAAAGAACACAAGGATGAATGCCCTAATTGTGAAGGAAGTCACCCAGTTGAAGAATGCCCAACTAGGCAGATTACTTGTTTCTTGTGTGAAGGGACTACCCACTATCCTACTCAGTGTCACATTTACCCCATGGTACGAAGAACCGTACAACAGAAGAAAGAAGTAAAGAAAGGAGCCCTTATGGAAATTTTAGAAGAACCCGTGATGAAGGAAGATGTGGAGGACACACCTAAAGAGGACCCGAGTAAACCCTGCACTAAGTCTTGCTATTCATGTGGAGAAGGACACATCTCCCAAAATTGTATGAATGGGGATCTAGTAGAATTCCCGATGGAGGAAGTAGAGTATGACCCACGAGAAATAGAATCCATGATTGGAATGGAAAAGTCCAGGAAGAGAAGTAGATTGGATACCAGGAAGGACCTGAGTCATATCACCTATTACAGGTGCAAGGAGTTAGGGCACTACCTCAGTAGTTGCCCAAAAAGGAAACCTCGAGACTTGTCAGAAGTAATATGTTTTCGTAGTAATAGAGCAGGGCACTTTGCCAGAGGATGCCCCAAGGAGAAGGAGACTTGTGCTAGATAGTGAGTTTGCAACAAAAGAAATGGAGTAGTAGAAGTGAGAACATTTTCTTTTATATCGAGGTGTTGAGTTGAGACATGTAATGGAAAAGCGAGAGATTGTAATCAATTGAGAGTGAATAAAGTTAGATATGGATTTTATGAGTTGTTACTCTATGAAGAAAGATTTTGATCATTTTTGAGGATATGAGAAATATGGTCTATGGAAGATTTGTGCATTTTAAGGGTGGTAGTACCCTGTAAGAACCCTTGACCCCTGGAAAAGATAAGGATACTCCACTAAGTGGATTTTGGACAAAATGAATATGAGTTTTGTCTCGATATGTGTGATACCCCAAGACTATGTGGGATGAAGTTGGAGACCGTCAGTTGTTTGGACCAAATGTGATCAAGGAGTCAGAAGAGAATGTTAAGTTGATTCGAGATAGACTGAAGGTATCTCAGTCCAGGCAGAAGAGTTATGCAGACTAAAAAACGCAAAGAGGTAGTCTATGAAATTGGAGATAGAGCATGTCTTCGTGTGTCCCCTCTATGAGGAGTTAAACGAATTGGAGTTAAGGGAAAGTTAGCCCTGAGATTTGTAGGACCATACCGAGTTTTGGAGCGTATGGGAGAAGTGGCCAAAAAGTTGGAGTCACCCGAAGGACTGTCAGGAGTTCATGATGTGTTTCACGTTTCCAAGTTGAAGAAGTGCCATGCAGACATGGCCAATATTCCCCTGTAAGGACGCTTGACCCTGGAAAGGATAATGATGTTCCATGAAGTGGAGTATGGACTCCATAAGTATAAGTTTATATCTCGGTATGTGGGATAACCTACGAGGATTAAGAGATGAATTACTATTGGATATAAAGGAGGTATGATGTTGGTATTATGGAACGATTATGACTCCATGATGAGTTTGAGTAATCACGTCTTAGTCTTGTACAAATAGAAGGAAGGGAGACAATACAATTGGATGGATTTTAAGTATGCTAGGAAGCTGGAAGTTGGATGTTGGAATAACGATAAGTTACCCAGAGTATAAGTTCAAGGTTTACAAGTGATGAGATGGGCCATAACCCACAGGCCCTAGGACCTGCCAAGAAGCAAGCACACTCTTGCTGAAGGAAAAACCCTGGAAGAGGATATGCCCTTATCGATAGACGATCTTATAGGAGTAATGCAAAACCTGAGAGTTGTGAAGGAACGATACATGGTTGTTTGGCTTGCAGAATCTATGGATTTATCCGAACTTGGTTCGTCGACAAGAGAAATTCTACAATGCTTGTGAGGATGACCGAGTGTTAGAATGCGAGATTCACTAAAGCATATACATGGTAATGATTTGGGTGCGGGATGGATTGATCACCATACCGACTTACTCTTATTATTCGCCTTGCTATATGGGATGGTAAATCTGAGTGACTTACCTATAGTAGAGAGACGACAATCAAAATCCTGTTTAAACCTTAGAATGGTATAGCAATTTTTCCCTTGTATAAGGCAGCTTTGCCAACCGTAGGTTATACGGTGAGGATCAACCCAGACCCATTTCCTGCAGGAGAAACCATAAATTGTTGACCACCATGAGATATCGATTAGTTGTTTAGTACTGGCGCCAGACCCGTCAGGTAAGAAGACCCAGTCTCGGAATAACCTTACCAAGATGAAAGGACAAAAGAATTGAGGAAAAGGTTATGCCGTTACCGGAAGAGCCCAGAGAAAGGAATTATATTGAAGATCTGAGAAGACCGGCCCTGTCAAGAATAAGGATGGAGTATATGAGTATTGATGGGACCGTAACAATCTTTCTAAGGGTGGTAGCACCCGAGACCCCGGAGACGATCGATGGATTTTGAGAAGACCCCGAACCTAACCTATTTCTTTCTAGCCTCTCCGAATCTCGAGGATGAGATTCATTTTATGGGTGGTAGGTTTGTAACATCCCAAAATTCTAAATTTTGGAATGTTATAATAAATAGATAGATTTGATTGATTGTCTGAAAGTGAGTGAATTCGAAAGTTTTTGAAAGTTAAATGAGAGGGAATAAAAGGACTTTCCCAAACTTTTATATTTGCTTTCTGATCTCCATGAATTCAAATTCTATTCAAATACAAAACCCATGAGCGAAGATGATATGACTTCTTCCATTTAAATTAAATGAAAGGGTATTTGGAAATAATTGAATTTCATTTGGAAATATTTCAATTCATAAACTTCATGCAACTCAATGATTTTCATGAGAGAAGATAAAATGACTTCTTCAAATTATATGAAATATGAGTTGGGAGTTTCAAAGGATCAAATTCAAAGTCTTTTTGGAATTATTTCTCAATTTGGAGTTATTTGAATTTTATTCAAATCATTTTTCTCCAAAAATAAAATACATGGAAAATAGGGTAACATGATTCCCTACAACAGAAAATTGGAGAGAAATAAATTTGATTTCATTTTGGTATTTTTAAAATAATTTTTGTTGGATCTTATTAGAGCAGGAGCACTGTTGGAATTATTAGAATTTGTGTGTATTTTATTTAATGCTATAAAAATGTTCATGTCGTTGAAAATCTTTTTCTGAAAATTTTGATATATAATATGCCTATATAAAGTTCTTATTTTATTTTTGCTATTCAGTTTTCCTTCTATTTTTATTTAAAAAAAATGTACGTACGGCCCATATTTATTTATCACCTACATGCGCAATATAGTAGCTTCTGGCGCCCCATTGTTTTTTCTCTCTCTTAATGGGCCAGGCCAAGCCAGCCTTTTCATTTTTTTAGGCCGAATTTTGTTTAAAAAAAACTGCAGCCGCAGCGTGCGCGCGCGGCCGGCCGAAGGCCTTTAGGCCCATCCGCCACTTTTCTTCTCTGTTTCGTATATTTTCGTCTACGTTTAGTCCCACATTGCCTAGCCTTTGAACCCTAAGCCTCTTTTTCACCAATAAATATAGACCCATATAGCCTTCAAAAATCATCCGATTCGAGTTAAATCAATATTTTGGTTTGTCTAGATTCATTTAAGAAAAATATTTTTCTCCTCTCCGGCGCGACGTCTGGAAATTGTCTCTTCTCTCCAAAGTACCTTTGTTTTTTTCTTCTTATACTTTCGTAGTGTATTATTTTTTTAGACTAATACGATAAAATAATTAGATTATCAATTAGTCTACGTATTTATACATTAGACCCTAGCTCGTATCTATTTTTTTTCTTTCATAAAACAACTTGACCCTGATTTTTCAAATAGGCATAACTTTTTACTCGTTTGTCCAAATCCAACGAAACTAATGCCCACTTCTTCGTTATGATCCCCTATATCCAGTAATCCAACCCAAACATATTTTTGAAATTTTAAAATTTCGAATTTTGTTTAGATTCATATTCAAACTTCTTTTGATGATAACTTGAGTTTCATAACTCCGATTTAGTTGATTCTTTTTGCAAATCGAAGCTCTTGACCTAAACTTTCTGATAAGGACAAATTCACATAATTTTGGTACTGTTAGAAATTGTTTTATGTTGTAGGAGTTATTTGCTTGGTTTTTATGTTTTCCGAACTGTCTTCTTCGTTCTTCCCGATCTTCTGAGTGTTTGCTTATGTGAGGTTACTATTGCTTGCTCACGATAGATTGAACGGAGTGTGATGAGTAGAACTATCAAGAGTTTTGAGTGCGAATCATCTACATCAACATTGCAGGCATGTTCACACTTTGATCATATCCCTTTTATCACCCAGTTTTTATGCATTAGTTCCAATCCTCAAAAATTGCATGATTAGGATGTCATTAACAGGTGGGTTGGGAAGTAGTTGATGAGATAGAACCTATTACCCTGTTACATTCAAACCCTTGGGAGTTACTTCTACGCGTTGCTTAATTTTCTATGATATGCTCGTAGACGTGGTTTGGGTGAGTGAAATCCATGACAGATGTGAGATTGTTAATTAATGGTTCAACTTAAGGTGGCAACTTAAATACACATCTGGGTGGATTGAGGCACCTGGAGTACCCAGTGTTACCTGTATTTTTGGAAATCCTGGAGTACCCGTGTGATTTTCCTATGGACCAACACCCAGGCTCAAAGGGATCATAAGATTATTCATGCTAGAAACTTCCATGTGCAGCTACAAGCTATTATGGGATCTAGCATAGTTGAGTAAGTTATGTGAAGCTCTTGAAGAGGTGGATCAGCAGGTAGAAGGTTGTAGGTTTGGTATGGTCTGCCCGGAATAGAGAGTTAATGGTCTGCCCGGAATAGAGAGTTAATGTTTCTCAAACACCATGTAGTGCGAGAAATCCAATGGAGGTGATCGAGTCTTGTGGGGAAAAGTGCGCAAACCTCTGCAGAGTGTATAAACTAATCATGGTTAGCCGTGTCCCCGATTATGGACAATCTTGAGTATCTGGTTCTTGGATTATCATATTGATCTCATCACGTTACTTAAGTAATTTGTTGGGTTATTGATGTTAATTTGGGATTGAGTTGGAGGAACCTTCTCAATATTTTCAACCAACTTTGTAGTTAAATAAAATATATTCCTTTGAAGTAGGGAAAAATTGGCTTTTCGCAAAAACGTTATAACCATAGAGCTTTTCCACCAGCCAAATATGCATGTAGTGATAGCCATTATTCATCATTATCCTCTGGTGTGAATTTGCCAGTACATTCAATGTACTGACCCTTTGTGGCTGCAACGTCTCATGTTGCAGGAATCTTACGACGAGTAAGTGATACGTTAGGGTTACGATTTCTACACTCAACTTTGCCGTTGGTGTTGATGGGAATCCACAACCTTTGTTACTTCCGCTATTTGGATTGATGTAATAGTATTTACGTTACTTTTACATGTGATTTACCTCTGTTATAAATCCTCGAGTACTGTGTGTGTCAGCATACCGATCTAGGGATGACACGTAAGCACAGAGACTTGACCGTCTGAGGTCGGGTCGCTACACCTATTTTTTTCTCCCCGAAAGCAGTTATATAGAGTTGGAATTGGAGTCGGGGGGTCTCCAGGGGACCCACGAGGTGGGGGGGGGGGGCACCCACCCTCATGAGAAGGGTGTGGGACCCCTGGTCTTCATATTTGGCAAGGATTTTTTTATTATTTATTGTAAGATATCCCGTGGAGTTTCAGGTCATTCCGAGAACTTTTGTTTTCTGCACATAAAACAACATCATGGCAATTCTGCTGAAAACTGCGTCAGTCCGGGTTAGTTCCATTCAAATCATACAAGTTATAGTCCAAAACAAGGGCAAAAGTGTTTGGAAAAGTAGATACATTGGAGATGTATCAGCCTGCTGCTCGTGGGCCGCAGGGCCAGTGGGAGCGTTGGCCGTATTCGACGGAGAGCCGCGAGGAGCACCATCCCTAGTGGGTGCCGTCTGGGCGACACGTGCGGCGAGGGCAGCCCGGTGCTCAGCACGAACTCGACGAGCATCAGCCACGGGGATGGCGAAACGGTGGCGAATCTACTGGAGGAAGTGAGGCTCCGACGCATCCCTACCCGACACTCCAAATGTCAGATTAAGGGCTCCACAGACACTTGATAGATTCAAACTCTGGGGTATGTGCGAAGAACTCAACCTCCCCAGACTGCCTACTCGCCAACCTCACGGCCTAGCTCGATGAATAGGAAGGAACTGGGACACAACAGTTTACCCAGTTTTGGGCCACCTTGCGGTGTAAAACCCTACTCCTGCTTTGTGGTGGATTGGTCTCAAGATAGGCTGAGGACGAACTAGTACAGTGGAAGAACAACCTCAGGAGGTGTGCTCTTGAGCTAGTGAGCTAGTGGGGATGGAATGGATCCTCTTCCTCTATGTGGGGGCCAAGCTATATTTATATTAGCCTTGGTCCTCTTCCCAAATGAATGCGGGAAGGGATCCCACAACGACCAAATTCGAAGGAAGACAACTAGTACATCTTATCCTGACAAAAGTAGTCTTCACTCGCAAAGCTTCTGGTCATGACACCATGGTGGGCTCGGCGATGACCTCCGTACTTCCATCCTGACGGTCTTGGTCTTGTTGCACGGGAATGGAAACCTTTGGCTGATTCCTCGACACTCTGTGCCTGCGCTTGCTTCCTTAGCGCCAAAGAGGAAACTGCTGTCCTGCGCCCGCTGCGCCCGCCTGGCCTTGGTCATCATGGCTCACGTCATCCGAGCCTCGCGAGGTGAGGCTTGCATAGAAATCTCCGCTCCACAGGAGCCGGCCTGAGGAGGCCGCTTCTCCTGGAGGGCTTGGTGTCGTCCACCTCGCGAGGCTTGGCCCCTCGCGAGGGTCTTGAGTTGTTGATGCTGAGGATGGGCCATACCAGGCCATCGATGGAGCCACGCCGTGGGCCGTAGGCAGGCAAGTCTAAGTACCCCCATTCCTAGAACACCGATAGGGAGTGCATGTTTTCAATGACTCAATACTACCAAACACGACATGCAGTGGTTAGTTCATTGCGTGCAATGCTATTAATTAGCAAATAAACATTAAGTTCTCTCATTTTCCCCGCATTCTTAGTCATGGTGCACAACTTAAGATGACTTATTCACCTAGACGGAGGGAGTACATTTATGGTGGTCTAGAAAAAATAAACAAAATTGATACTCAAAACTAATTCTTAAAGATAATTTCTTGCAAAGCAAAATAAGTGTTATTTCTTCACAAGTTTTGGATGCAGGTCGAACAGTTGAACGCTTTTGTTTGCAAAAGACACTTTTTTTATCTATTTCACCCGGATGTTTGTGATATCTAGAGAAGAAATAATATCCGAAGAAACCCATCGATACTCGTTACACATGAGATGACCCCCACATACTTTTTCAAAATAAACAACTCCCTGATCAATGCATTTCACTGTTCCGTGCAACACACGGGCACCTTACTATATATTAGTACGACCATAAATTTAACTAACATTATATATAGTACAATAAATGCTCATGCATGTCACCAAAAATTATATCATTGGAAACTATGTTCAAATGCGAATTCAACGATATAGTTTTTGTTGACATGCTAACATTTTGTCAGCTAAATCTCCAGTCAAATTCAATGGGGGACTAATAAATGAAGAAAATATGCCCTAGAGGCAATAATAAAGTTGTTATATATATATTTCCTTATATAATGATAAAAGTTTATTATTCATGCTAGAATTGTATTAACCGGAAAGTTGATACATGTGTGGATACATGGACAAAACACATTGTCCCTAGTAAGCCTCTACTAGACTACCTCGTTAATCAAAGATGGTTAAGTTTCCTAACCATAGACATGTGTTGTCATCTGATGAATGGGATCACATCAGTAGGATAATGATGTGATGGACAAGTCCCATCCGTTAGCTTAGCATAATGATTGTTAAATTTTATTGCTATTGCTTTCTTCATGACTTATACATATTCCTTTGACTATGAGATTATGCAACTCCCGAATACCGGAGGAATACCTTGTGTGCTATCAAACGTCAGAACGTAGCAGGGTGATTATAAAGTTGCTCTACAGGTTTCTCCGAAAGTATTTGTTGGGTTGGCATAGATCAAGATTAGGATTTGTCACTCTGAGTATCGGAGATGTATCTCTGGGCCCTCTCGGTAATGCACATCATAATGAGCCTTGCAAGTAATGTGACTAAAGTGTTAGTTGTGGGATGATGCATTACAAAATGAGTAAAGACACTTGCCGGTAACGAGATTGAAATAGGTATGAAGATACCGACAATCGAATCTCGGGCAAGTAACATACCGATGACAAAGGGAATAACATATGGTATCATTATGGTATGACCGATAAAGATCTTCATAGAATATGTGAGAACCAATATGAGCATCCTGGTTCTGCTGCTGGTTATTGACCGGAGAGGTGTCTTGGTCATGTCTACATAGTTCTCGAACCTGTAGGGTCTGCACGCTTAAAGTTTGATGACGATTTTGTATTATATGAGTTATGTGATTTGGTGACCGGATGTTGTTCGGAGTCCTGGATGAGATCACGGACATGACGACGAGTCTCGAAATGGTCGAGAGGTAAGGATTCATATATAGGGCGATAGTATTCGAACACCGGAAGTTTTCTAGGGGTACCAGATACGTATCGGGTCACCGAAAGGGGTTCTGGGCAACCCCCCGCAAGCTATATGGGCCTAATGGGCCAAGAGTTGGATAGACCAGCCCCAAAAGGGGCTGGTGCGCCCTGTGTAGGCTGAATAGGAGGAAAAGGAAAGGAAGGGAAGGGAGAAGGAAAGGAGAGGATTCGGCCTCCCCCTTCCCTTCCCCTCCCCCTCTCTTTCCTTCCCCCTCCGATGGATGTGGAAGGGGGGAGGCCGACTTGGAGGAGGCGCCCAAGTAGGATTGCTCCTACTTGGGGCGCCCCTTGTAGCCCCTCTCCCTCTCCCACCTATATATATGGGGAGGGTACCGCTAGAACACACAACATTTATTCCTAGCCGTGTGCGGCACCCCCATCCACAGTTTATGCCTTCGGTCATATTGTTGTAGTGCTTAGGCGAAGCCCTGCATGAATCACTTCACCATCACCACCACCACGCCATCATGCTGATGTAACTCTCCCTCGACACTTTGCTGGATCAAGAGTTGGAGGGACGTCATCGAGCTGAACGTGTGCAGAACTCGGAGGTGCCGTACGTTCGGTGCTTGATTGGTCGGAACGAGAAGATGTTCGACTACATCAACCATGTTGTCAACCACTTCCGCTTTTGGTCTACGTGGGTACATGGACAAACTCTCCCCCTCTCGTTGCTATGCATTTCCTAGATAGATCTTGCGTGAGCGTAGGAACTCTTGAAATTACATGCCATGTTCCCCAACAGTGGCATCCGAGCTAGGTCTATGCGTATATGATATGCACGAGTAGAACACAAAGAGTTGTGGGCGATCATAGTCATACTAATTACCACCAATGTCTTATTTTGATTCGGCGGTATTGTTGGATGAAGCGGCCCGGACCAACCTTACATGACCACGTTCATGAGACCGGTTCCAGTGAGAGACATGCAACTTGTTCTGCATAAAGGTGCCTGGCGGGTGTCTGTTTCTCCAACTTTAGTTGAATCGAATTTGACTACGGCCGGTCCTTGCTGAAGGTTAAAACAACAAACTTGACAAAATATCGTTGTGGTTTTGATGCGTAGGTAAGAATGTTCTTACTAGAAGCCCATAGCAGCCACGTAAAACTTGCAACAACAAAGTATAGGACGTCTAACTTGTTTTTGCAAGGCATGTTGTGATGTGATATGGTCAAGATACGATGTGATATACGTTATTGTATGAGATTATCATGTTTTGTAAAAGTTAACAGCAACTGGAAGCAGCCTTATGGTTGTCGCTTTATTGCATGAAATGCAATCGCCATGTAATTGCTTTACTTTATCACTATGGGTTAGCGATAGTTGTAGAAGCAATAGTTGGCGAGACGACAACGATGCTATGATGGAGATCAAGGTCTCAATCCGGTGGCGATGGAAATCATGACGGTGCTTTGGAGATGGAGATGAAAGGCACAAGAGGATGATGGACATATCATGCCACATATTTTGATTGCATTTGATGTTTATCTGTGATGCATCTTATTTTACTTAGTACGACGGTAGCATTATAAGATGATCCCTCACTAAAATTTCAAGGTATAAGTGTTCTCCCTGAGTATGCACCATTCTGACAGTTCGTCGTGCCGAGACACCACGTGATGATCGGGTGTGATAAGCTGTACATTCACATACAACGGGTGCAAGACAGTTTTGCACATGTGGAATACTCGGGTTAAACTTGACGAGCCTAGCATCTACATACATGGCCTCGGAACACTGGAGACCGAAAGGTCGAACGTGAATCATGTAGTAGATATGATCAACATAGAGATGTTCACCATTGAAGACTACTCCATCTCACGTGATGATCGGACATGGTTTAGTTGATATGGATCACGTGATCATTTAGATGACTTGAGGGATGTCTATCTAAGTGGGAGTTCTTAAGTAATATGATTAATTGAACATAATTTATCATGAACTTAGTCGTGACAGTATTTGCATATCTATGTTGTAGATCAATAGCTTATGTTTAGCTCCCTGTTTAATTTTTGATATGTTCCCAGAGAAAACTAAGTTGAAAGATGATAGTAGCAATGATGCAGACTGGGTCTATGATCTGAGGATTATCCTCATTGCTACATAGAAGAATTCTGTCCTTGATGCACCGCTAGGTGACAGACCTATTGCAGGAGCAGATGCCAACGTCATGAACGTTTGACAAGCTTGGTATGATGACTACTTGATAGTTTAGTGCAGCATGCTTTATGGCTTAGAACTGGGACTTCAAAAACGTTTTGAACGCCACAAAGCATAGGAGATGTTCCAAGAGTTGAAATTGGTATTTCAGACTCATGCCCATGTTAAGAGGAATAAGACCTCTGACAAGTACTTTGCCTACAAGATGAAGGAGAATAGCTCAGCTAGTAAGCATGTGCTCAGAATGTCTGGGTACTACAATGCTTGAATCAAGTGGGAGTTAATCTTCCAGATAAGATAGCGATTGACAGAGTTCTCTAGTGACTATCACCAAGTTACTAGAACTTTGTGATGAACTATAATATGCAAGGGATAACGAAAAATGATTCCCGATCTCTTCGCTATGCTCAAAGCTGCGGAAGTAGAAATCAAGAAAGAGCATCAAGTGTTGATGGTTAACAAGGCCACTAGTTTTAAGAAAAAGGGCAAGGGAAAGAAGGGGAACTTCAAGAAGAATGGCAAGCAAGTTGTCACTCTCGTGAAGAAGCCCAAGTCTGGACCCAAGCCTGAAACTGAGTGCTTCTACTGCAAAGGGACTGGTCACTAGAAGCAGAACCGCCCCATAAACTTGGCGGATAAGAAGGATGGCAAAGTGAACAAATGTATATTTGATATACATTATTGATGTGAAATTTACTAGTGTTCATAGTAACCCCAGGGTATTTGATACCGGTTTAGTTGCTATGATTAGTAACTCGAAACAGGAGTTACAAAAGGAACAGAGGCTAGTTGAGGGCGAGGTAAAATACACTGACAAGCAACCATCACATCCCTCTATCTTTTTTGCATTTCATCTATCCGCATTTACTATGTCCGGTTCATCTCGCACACTCGATCCCTAGCTACTAATCCCAGTATCCCTAGCAACTACTCCTAGTATCCCTAGCTACTACTCCTACTATCCCTAGCTACAACTCCTAGTGCCCATTCTTTTGGTGGCTTAAAAAATAAGCCGTCTCTTCCCCATATTTTCCCATAAGACTAGTCACTGTGGAGATTAACATAAGGCGCCTCACTCATTTATTTGGGCTTTTAAACCACTACCTCCATCTTGGTTTATTAGTTACCATTGTAATTTGTGCTAAATTTTGACCAAATATTTAACTGATAAAATGTTAGTGCATGTCAAGGACAGTTATATAATTTTTGGTGACATGCATAAACATTTCATTAGTTAAATTTATGGTCTAAATTTGACACAGATTACAATGGGGACCAATAAACCAGGACGGAGGTAGTAGTTATGGGATTACGAATCTAGAAGGCTAAAAGAACTGGCCCCTGGTACTCCTAGTAGTAGTACTCAAGTTGGAATTCAATTTTCATGACACAACTTCTTAGTCAAAAAATTCGATACAGGGTGTAGGAAGCGGTTTGGGAATTTGCATGCCTTCTCGTCCAGTGAGATACTCCATACAAAGTACGATAGAGAAATAACCACATAGAAGGAAGCTAAACGTAAGCAATCAAACGAGCATTTTTTCATTTCTTTTGCATTGAATCGTTTCACAAGCTTGACTAGTGTTATTTTTCTACTTTTACAAAAACCACATCGTAATGTTAAAACATGCATTTGCACGTACATAAGTAATAGTATTAGCACAATATGCAAGCATATATATAGAGAGAGACGTGTAGTGCGATATATAGTGAAGTTTGTGCTATATGCACGTACTTCCAAAATGCGTACGGATACACAAGGTTTCCAAACATTTCCTTTTGCATACATGATTAAGGACGCTAATAATTCCCGAATGTTTGAGATTTATCATTTGCGTCCAAAAACTAATGAGATCGCCTTACGAAACTAAATTATTCCAAATAAAAAGCCACAACGCTCGCAGGAGCGCTCGTAGCACACCATGAGTACCCTGGTGTGCGGCCGTTTCCCAGCGTGCTGACTCAACGCCTCTTCCTCAGCCTCGCAACTCGCGAGGTGTTGATTGCCGGCTTGCCGGCGGGCGAGCGTGATCTCACTGGTGTGGTGATCCGGCGCTGACAGGTACTCCTCCTCGCTGGAAGCATGCAACCGGTCCACGTAACGCCAAGCGTAGATGAGGCACTTGGGCCCGACTGCACTCCGGGCGTAGGCATGGGCGTCCTCCGCCACCCTCACGGCCCTCGCACGAGCCTTCTACCAAAGAGCCAATTGCCTAACTCTCTCGGACGTAGCATAGGCCTGCCAGGCAGCATGCCTCGCGGCGCGCTGCTCTTCCTCGGTCTTCTTCTTCGCCTCTATTTTGGCGCGCTCTGCCGGAGGCAAAGCCTCCCACAAGGCGACATCCATTTCTTTCCAAAGCTCCTTAAGGCTAGGGGGCTCGGCAGGCGGCGTGACGTTCTCCTCGTAGCGGGGAGCCGACGCGTCCTCCGACGCGCGTGCTGGCGAGACTGGGAACACCGACGCGTCCTCCTCGACTAGTGGTGGCGAGGAAGGGAATGACGACGGGTGACCGTTCGCGCGGTGCAATGAGGGGAGCCTAGGGCTTGGGAGGGGCGATGCCATGGTGGTCGACGTGAGAGGGAGGGGGAGGAGATAGCGATGAACATGAGTGTTCTTCCGAATGTTATGGGAGGCGTAGTATTTATAGCGAGCAATAGCACACCTACGTTAGATATGGACTGAGCTTCAGTGACTTAACTGCAGGTGCAGTTGCGTCACTAACATGTGGCCTAGATGCCTGTTGGGCCCACATGTCAGTGACCCAATGCACCTGCAGTTAAGTAACTAGAGCAATGTCCCGTAAGATATGTTGTGTGATTAATGTAACAGCAATGTGGGCATATTTTT
Source organism: Triticum dicoccoides (assembly GCF_002162155.2). Lineage (NCBI taxonomy): Eukaryota > Viridiplantae > Streptophyta > Magnoliopsida > Poales > Poaceae > Triticum > Triticum dicoccoides. Next base: position 263,030,166 of record NC_041386.1, on the reverse strand, counting down.
TGGAGTAAATTACGGGGGAGGGAAGGGGTGGAAATATTGCTCGTCACAACGGATTAGATGAGCGTGGGGGGAGGAGAGTCATGCATGCAGATTTTTTCCACACGGGGTGGAGTGGTGGGACTACCAGAGGGAGAAGGAGAGTCAAGCAGGCAGATTGTTTTCACACATGGAGAGGAAAATTTTTGGAGATGAACGGGCTTCCAGCAAGTATGAGGAACCGTGCATAATAAGTCATCTTGCATGTCGGGCTAGGTATAGTATCAAGTCATTAAAAACATACACGCCCCACACATGTTCAGATTTCAAGGTGCACTAAATTATTGCATGTGATGATTAAGGCTAGCCATAGTGGTGGTATAATATGGTATCTTAGCTGGTATCATGCACATGGGAATAGCAAACATGCTGATGTGGCGAAGAATTAAAGAAGAGAGGGAGTTATAGTAACATAGATAGATACCGTATCATGTTAAAATACTATGCTACTCTGTGTCATGCATAGAACTATAAAGGTAGTCTCGTATCATACACTAGTATCATGCACATGATACTAGTATATGATACTTTCCACTATGAGTAGCCTAAAGAGAATATTAACTAATCTCTACTCTACTCTTATAAAAAGCAGAGTTGGGGATGATGGTGTGCCTGCCATCCTGCAATATAGGTCGTCCGATCTATATCTAACGTATAGGAAGGAAACTATGACAATTTACCCACACTCCTCTCCACATTTGCAGATAAGGCGTTCCCTCATTCATCCTTTTCTCCTGCAAGATAAACTACTCATACAAATGCATCTTGATGTTCCTTCCAATGCACAGGCATCTTGCTAGTGCATGTAAAAATCTTTGTCATTTACTAGTGTTCATGCATGCATGCAATGCGATAATGCATTGGTAAACACATTTTTTTGTGAAGAACGAGAACATTAACTGAGTACATTTGCAGACTACAAAAACTATTCCACCGCCTCTATCTTTGTAAGAGTAGGTGAATTTTTTTGAATCGAGCCCTTTAAACTAGAAGGGAGTTAGTAGTAGTACTCTAATAGCTAACCTTGTTGTGATGAATATTTAGGACATGGCACACACCTGGACGAAGGAACTAGTCTGCACCGTGCATATAAGTTTTGTCTGAAGTCAATGTACCTCTACTTTAACCAAACTTATAGAAAATGTATCAACATTCACGATGTCAAATCAATATTTTTATACTCATTATGAAATGTAGTTTCATAAAATATATATTTGGTATTGTAGATATTGATATTTTTAGTATAAATTTGGTCAAAAAAATTTCAATCTTTGACTTGACACAAATCTTACACGGAGTAAAAAGTACCGGAGGAAGTATCATGCATGTGGACTAGGCAGAAAAATTGCTCATTTATAGCTGTCCGAAGTCTCAAAGGGCGCGACCGCGCAAGGGAGGCGAAGGTCGTGGGAGGCGCGACGGTTGATGGAATTAAGTGAAGTTACATCCACGTGCAGACATGGCATGCGAACACGCAGAAGCTATACCGTCAGGCCTACGATATGGGTCTAGTAGACATGACATCTAGTGGGTCCCACATAGTACTCGAGAACTCTTTGGGGGCATGGAGCCGTTTATCCACCGGGCAAGCCAACCACCCCACGCTGTTCACACGCCCTACTCGTCCTCATCTTCTACCTTACAATAGTTCGCTCCCAGTCGTCCCGTCCTTTCACATTACACCAGTTCAACTTCTCCTAGCCCGCCTCCAAAATCCATGCCCTCCAAATCTCCATGATCACCTCTAAGTACCAGGTTAGAATCATCACCGGCGATGAGTTCATCATCATCTACACCCGTAGATCCGCGACTGTGGAAGCATGCCTTGCTCGCTTCCTACGCATGTTCCAAAGTTCAAAGGATAAGTGGGTCATTGGGCTAGATGTTGAGTACACCACAGTCCTGAAAAGCGAGAAGCTTCTAAAGGAGGCAGAGAAGAAGAAGCACACCGTGATCCAGGTTTGCATACATAACGTGTGCTTGGTCTGCCACGTATGCCATGCCAACATTAGGTGCCAGGAATTGGAGTTCTTCCTCAAGGACAAAAGAGTGAAATTCGTTAATGTAGACTTTACGAACGATAGGATAGTCCTGGGTCGAATAGGCCTCGTTGTAGGCCACCTCTTTGATCTCCAGAAGGCAAACCTGGTGTCATCCTCTCAGCCTTCAATGCTGACCCTGGCGGCAGCCATGATTGATCTTTCATATGCTCAACGAAAGAAACCTCACCAGGAGTTTCATCGTGCATGGGAGTCGAAGACAATAGATGAAGATCACATCCTGTATGTAGCAACGGATGCCTACCTTTGTTGAAATATCTACAAGGGTTGGATGAAGAAGCAGAGCCCAGTGTCCGGTTCAAGCAAAGAATTTTCAGCGAAGAGGAAGAGGGACGAGGACGAAGTTGAAAACGTGGACTCGGACTTCGAGTAAGGTGGCAGTGTCGGCGCTCATGCTAGTTCTACTGCAATGTTAAGCGGACTAATTGCTTAGTTCTATTCCAGGGGTGTGTTGTGCTGAGCCCCCAACAGAACTATGTTTATGTTCTTCCTCGTTATTTGAACTCATACATACAGTAGTACTAGTATGTCTTACCACTTTTCTTCTTGTAGTTGGTACTACTGCTCGTATCTTCGCGTTCCTACTGTACTTAATATGTACTAGTAGTATAATTTGGGTTAGTCGAATTGTAAAAGAAGTTTGATGGAGCGAAGGAAGAAGACGGCAGAGAAGCTACCCCAGTATCTATATTAGGGTGGCAGGGTGCCCATGATCTATCTTATGAGTGTCGGGTGTGGAATGCAGTTCACCGGAAAAAATGGTTTTTTTGGGGTTAAAGATGGCGGGGGTGGGGGGAGCATGGCGATGTCAGGTGGTTCATGGAAGGGTGGGGCGGCGATAGGCGGTTAGGCATGTGGCGGGATGGCGGCTCGATGCCTGAGAGAGAAGATGAATAGTGCATCAATTACAAAGGTTGAAGAAGCCCTTCTGGGCATCCATGTTGCATCCAACAGCTCACAACAGTCGACTGAACCAAATTGTTCCTTCAGATTCCAGGATCCACGTGGCATTTAAGGTCTCGAACGTAGATTCCGCATCCGCACCCGGTTTGCGGGCTTGATGCGGGTGTGACCTGCTTCTACCGGGACAACCACGCGCGCCTCCTCCGCACGGGTGGAGACAATAATGACACGCTAGCTACTCCTTGCCGATGTGCTGGAGCATGCGCTCGTCCTCCTCTTTGTACGCCGCGGGCATAGACGTGGCTCCACCAGCTACTCGCGTGCTTGGCAGCGCGATGGCATCGGGGGGAGGGACTGCAGACGACATGAGCGGGCGAGCCTTCGGCTTCATGGCACAAGGATGGCAGGGACACGGCGGTGATGGATGAGAGATGGTCGGCCGGAGCAGGCGGGCGCCAGCATGCGTAACTGCGGCGGTGGCATATTGATGAGCCCGCGCATGGGAGCTTAGTTTAGTTTTATATAGGGTTGGTCAAACTTAAAAGAACACCGTACTAGTACACGTAAACATTAGACTAAGGCAGCGCTTATACTACCATATTAGTTAGCACATCATCAATACGAAATCATATGCAAGCGCGTGCACCGTGGCTGCGTGGTCGATCGAATGGTGCGTCACCATGTCGCGCTCGAAGGACATCCACCGAACCTTTTTGTGTGTGTGAAAACAATCCCCCAATATTACTCTACTTTTTTTCCTGGAAAGGTTCTTTACGCTACAATATTTCCATAAATTTGAATTTAGCTTCAGTTCATGCTTATTTGGATTTGGATGTTCTAGGTGCGCCCTAGTTTTTTAAATACTGTTTCTGTGTGTGACTGAGAGAGAACGCATGTATGTGTCCATATGTGTGTTGTGGCGGAAGGGCAATGTGGAACGTTGTGCGTGCGATAGAGACACAAAGAGGTGTGAATGTGCAAATGATCATGCATGAGTGAAACATAGAGAGATGTCAATACGTTGTGTATACATGAGAGAACGGTCTTCTATTTGTACTTGTGTGTGTGCGAGAGAGAGACAGAGAGGAGCATCCATAACACAACAACCATCTCTCTCGATTCGTCCGTCCCTCGCACAATCGGATGTAACACATGCGTCAACACACACATTTTGACACCCTCACCCGACCCCTACCCACCTCAAGGCCCGCACATCGCTCTCTATCTCACACACACAATCTCTGTGTGAAAACCCTATTTAGCATGTAGCTTTCCGTCACATGCAGACACATTCTGTCCATAGGTTTGATTTCTCTCAATATCTGACACACACACACATACACTACACACACACACTCCCCCCTCCTCGAGCACACAATTCATCCCCATCCAAGGACCACTCTCGCTTGTGCTTCTCTGCGCCCCAGCATGCACACCACCTCAATCTTCAAAGAGGGCATCGAGGAGATCGATCACGGTGACCACACTGCACTAGAGAATGCAGGTCCATTTGGAAGCAGGATGATGTGACAACGGCTGACTGACTCCTCCCCCCTCTCTCTCCCTTAATCCACGAGATCCTTACCCTCTCGTCCATGTTTTTCCAGCTCTCTCATCAAACCCGTTGTCTCTTCTCCTTCCACGTGTACAAAATTCGGATGCACATGCATCTCACATATATTACATGTCTCCATATTTCTCATAGACCTAACTTCTTCCTCTATATATCTATCTATCTATCTATCTATCTATCTATCGATCTATCTGTCTATCTATCTATCTATCTATCTATCTATCTATCTATCTATCTATCTATCTATCTATCTATCTATCTATCTATCTGTCTGTCTATCTCTCTATCGGTTTGTCTGTCTGTGTATCTATCTATCTATCTATCTATCTATCTATCTATCTATCTATCTATCTATCTATCTATCTCTCTCTCTCATTAGGTTTGTCTCCTACTCTCTTGCCCACATGCATACAATCTTTCCCTCCCTATCTACTCCATCTTCGCGAGCTCTCTCTACATGTTTCATTCACACACTGAGACGTGTTCAAAATGTTACTTTTATAATGGATCATGTAGAGTTATGGTTGGTTTTGTTGCATCCTACAAAGTAATAACTATGATATGCATTTAGATTTTCATTTGACTCGGATTATGTAAGTTTGAGCATATTGTGAAGTACTATAGACCTCGTATACATCTTGGAGTTCAACAATGATTCTAACTATTGAATTGTATAAACCATTACATTCGAAGTCAGTAGCCTAATATATTTATTTTACAATTACAACAAATGATTAATTCCACTACAAACTAAGAAAACAAATGTGTACTCCCTCCGTTTTTATTTAAGGCCAGGTATTAGCATTGGTCAAAGTCAAGTTTTGTAAACTCTCACAAAGTTCATAACAAAGAATATTAACATATACAATAACAAATAAATACCATTATATTCATTATTGAATGTACTTTCACATCATACATATTTATTATGGTAAATGTTTATATTTTTCTATAAATTTGGTCAAACTTTAGGAAGTTTGACTTTGATCAAACCTAATATGCAGAGTTAATAGAAACAGAGGGAGTAATAGTAGTTACTAGTACTACTAACTACTAGTACTACTCGCTAGTTGCTTAGCCCAATCACCCAACATGCCAAACAGGGAGTTCAGTGTTACAAAATTTTGAGATCAGCAGGAAAATCTGCCGCGACCCTGATTCGAGCAGTGCGAAGTTACCATCATACCCTTTGGAATAGGCCTACAAATGATGGTTGGCAGGGGGCTGTTTTGGTAAATTCAGCTTCATGCTACCCAGCCAACCCCAGCTCGGCACCCAGAGTAGTACACCTCAATACCCCCCATTTTCTATCCCCACCACAAAATAGACTTCTCCACGGCACCGCGGCCTTTGTGTTCCTCCCTTTCTACATCGGCACACTCGTCCACTCCAGCGCATCTGCCTCATCAATGACGTCATACGCTGCACTGGAGCCGGTCCACCGTCGTCATCGTACACGGAGCCTCTTCCACGACACCGCCTTCCATGGTCTTAGATCTGCTCTCTGGAAGCTGGCGCCAAGTGCAAAAGCACCACCGCCATGGATAATGAACTGACTCTCGTTGCCGACCATAATGCACATAGGCCGCCGCGACCATCCTACTCCTCCTCGATTGGTAATGTGTGTATTGAATCTCTTAGGAGTACATATGCATTTCCAATTTTTTCATACCTACCCTTCAAATTTCTTGGTTGCTATTGTTCCCGTAAAAGTAATTGGTTATAGCTTGCATTGTCCAATAGAATATCACCTTGTAATTGTGAGTCGCTCTTGTATTGCGCTATGCTTGTGTAGGTTCTTCATCTACAACTAGTAGTGTGACAAATGATGGAAAGTTTTTTAGAACTAGCAAGATGCCCATGCGTTGCAAGGAACATCAAGATACATTTGTATGAGTAGTTTGTCTTGTGGGAGATAAGGATGAAGGAGGTAAGGCCTTATCTATAAATGTGGAGAGAGGTGCGGGTATCTTTTGTAAATTTGTCATAGTTTGCTTTCTATCCGTTAGCTATAGAACGGACAATCTATATTACAAGATGGCAGGCACACCATCATCACCAACTCGGTTTTTATAAGAGTATATATATATATATATATGTATATATATGTATATATATATATGTATATATATATATATATGTATATATATATATATATATATATTACTAGGAAAATTGCCCGTGCGTTGCAACGAGGAACACGCTATTAAAACATTGTCATGGTGTGAAAACATGCATAAAAATGAAAGGATTATACTCCCTCCGTTCCAAAATAAGTGTCTTAACTTTATATTAAATTTAATAGAAAGTTGTACTAAGGTTGAGACACTTATTTTGGGATGGATGGAGTATGTGTTTTTACTTCCTCGTCGTATCTGGATTGATGCCTTTTTTACTATTGTGTACAATGACATGAAAGTGTACATACCATTGCCTAATATCATATCCGCCTTAGGAGTATTGTACATTATATTTTTCATCTATATATCTTCTGTAAGAAGTAAGATCATGGTTCGAGTAAAGTTGTTCGCGCTACCATTGCTCGTCATATAATCTCAAAATAATATATGCATAATCGGACTCACCAAGATAAAGATGAGATGTTCTATTTTATGATGTTATGTTTTCTACACATGCAATGGTAGTTTCCTAGGAAAATAATCTCAGTAAAACAACTAAAATAAAAATGAAGGATATTTTATCAGGATCTGATATGAACGTCAATAAAAATAGACCAGACCACTATCAATTGACACACACACACACATATATGGAATTGTGCTAGATTTTTACTCAACATGGCAAAACAAAAATTCTGCAAATGAATGATGATTGACGAACTATTATTAGGGTTGAAATGCGATTGCCATGTGATTTGAGTATTTCCTCCTAATTTTACTTTTCTGTCGATCATCTGGAAGAAAGACTGCTATATGTTTCTAGTGATTTGGTTAGAACTTGAATTCCATGTTATATGCAGCACTACATGATTGCCTTAACACCCTTTTTTAAGAGTACATGTGCTAATCTGATAATCTAGATCAGAAATATGCTAATGTTGGAACCAAAATATGCAAACGAACGTAAATTACAATATATACATTGAAGATAAGTACTAAAAACACAATTCCATAATGGTGCTAGCTGACTTGTATTATTCTTGTAGCATAATACTGCTACTGCTTGCTTGTTTGATTAACTACAGGGCCAGTTTTTTGATTTCACTTGAGAAAGTAAGTGAATCTTCTTCTGATGCTTGATACCACCTTTTGTGTTCATCATGCACTATGTTTTTTTTCTAGTTCAGTATAAACTAAACTGAAGCTATCAGTTAAATGTGAGACCGATCAAAATGGCTAACAAAATGATGCCAATTTAAGCATTTGCAAACATCTAGCATGTTGCAACTAATTTTCTCGCCTCTCTTTTTCTGAGCTGCAGGTTGACTCCCAAACAAAGCAAAGGATAAAATAAAAAAACATGTAAGAACTAGGGATCGAACCCGGAACTCCCCCCTGCAGCCGTTGAGGCACAAGTCATTGTGCTACATAAACGCTTTTGGCATACAAGGGACTTCCACTTTTAATAAACTAAAGCCAGTGGCGATTTGAGAAGGGAAAAAATGAATCATTTTTTTCACTTACCGGTGGCAAGGGGGTAATTATTAGCAACTACGGGGGTAATTCTTATGACGGACGACAGAAACCCAATTCCCTTTATTATTAGGTAAAGATAATATATAAGAGTATTTTATATTTTATAAGAGTAGTAAAGATAGTAGATATATATAATGTATATATAAGAGATATATACGATATAAGTAGTGATAAATATAAATATATAATAAATATAATATATATATATATATATATATATATATATATAATATAAGAGTAGAGAAGAGAGTAGGGATAGTAGGGACGTTGGGGAAGGATCGCGCGCGGGAACAAGCGGCCGGGGCATCCGGTGCACTTTAGAAAATCCAACGCCCTCCCATCGCTCTATGCCTTGCCACCGCTCTCTCCCCACTCTTTCTCGCCTCGCTACCGCTGCGCCACCATGCCGCCGCACCGTCGAGAAACTTGGGGTTACCGCGGTGTCTGCGCGCATCCCTCCAGCGGCTTCTCCGCCGAGATCCGGTTCTGCGAGGTGCGCCTCGGCTTCGACACTTTCAACATCGCCCACGAGGCCGCCCACACGTACGACACAGCACCGTTGCACCTCCAGCGGCCTCGTAGGGAGATGAACTTCCCCAACGTGCCGACGAGGGAGCGGGCGCAGGAGCTCGCACCTCTGCCGCGGCTTATCACCGACGAGGATCGTCGCGACAACCAGAGGCGGGAGCACCATCTCGGCATCACCAAGATGGACGAGGAAGCCATGGCGCTATGGCACCAACGCTTCCCGATAAGGGAGGAATATGTTTGGTTTCAAGATTCGAGAAGTGGTATATCTCTATCTACTCTTATAAAAACATAGTTGGTGATGATGGTGTGCCTAGCATCCTGCAATATAGGCCGTCTGATTTATATCTGACGGATAGGAAGAAACTACGGCAATTTTGCAAAAAGATACCCACACCCCTCTCCACATTTTCAAATAAGGCCTTCCCTTGTTCATCCTTTTCTCCCACAAGATAAACTACTCATACAAATGCATCTTGATGTTCCATGCAACGCATGGGCATCTTGCTAGTTGTTGCAAAAAGCCCATGTGTGTGTCAGAGAGAGGGAGATAGGAGGAGGATGGAGTGCGTGTGTGACAAAGACACATAGGCTGTGTGTACGAGAGGTATCACCATAAAATCAGGTCATAATGTGTGTGTGTGCACGATCGAGAGCACGTGTCTCAAGAAGGGACGAAAAATCTACATATACAAGGAGCACGAGAGAGACATGTATGAGATAGTGGAAGCAAGAGTGTGCGGGTGTATAAACCTATCCAGAGGCTAGTCGATCAATGTTTGTGATAGAAATACGAGTCGGGGGTGCAAAATCAAGAGTTTTGTGTGTGTGTGTGTGAGTGAGAGACGGTAGTCGGGAAGGGGAGTGAAACCAGGAGTTGTGTGTGTGAGAGAGAGAAGGGGGGGGGAGAGTTTGTCTGATCGATAAACGGATGAATAATGTCAGTTTTATAACTGAGATGAAGACGAAAAGGAGACCGCAACAAATGTTGTGTGTGCGGGAGAGAGTAATTTTAGTGGTAGGAGTCATATATAAAGAGATATAGGGTGCGTGAGAGAACCCTAGAGAGAAACACAAAGTGAAAGACGAGTGAGAGTGTGTGTGTGGCGGTGAAAAAGAAAGCTTAGGTACCCGGTGACACCAGAGCACGATAGAGATGTGAGAGATAATGAAAACCATGTAATGTATAATGATAGGGAGAATGCGACACTTCTCAAGGGAGATGCCGAGAGACCATGATTGCAAAAATAGGAGAAACATGAAGCGAGTGTGCGGGTGAGCTCGAGAAAAGAGTGATAGCTACATGAACGAGCATGCGAGAGAGATGGGCGTGAAAGGAGATTCAAATATTTAGTTGCGTGTATAGAAAATGTCAACATAAAAGGGATTCAAATATTTGAATTTGAGATGATGATACATGTAATTCATACTCGAACCAAAATTGATCTATCAAACATGCATACTCATATGAATTCACGCACATCTATGTTATTTAATATGTAGATATTACTGATCCATACATTTTAGTAGAACATAATTTGGTTTAAAATTTTTGAATTCAACCTTATTATTTTGAGATCATTGTCTTTGTAAATCATATTATATATATAAAGGAGAAGAATTCTTTGTTGTGCTTTTGAAAGTATATATAAAAAAATGATGTATATAGAATTTTATTCCTAACAAAAATGGATCCTGCCCGAACAAAAATAGAATACAAACTGGATTCAAATTGAGTTGGCACGGTAAACGTGCACTCTTTCTTTGCAAAAATTTGAACGAAGTTGGGAAAGTTGCAGTAACCACCCGAAACCAAAATCTGTGAGATGGAAATTACTGCCCATCCCTGACACGCAAAGCCTATCGGCTCAATTTCTATAGGTTTCGATAGGGGTAGGTTTGTAATTTCCCTCAAACGTGACATAACCGCCCCTCTCGGATTCATACACGATGGGCGCCAAAACACAGTGTCTCCTCAGCCGAAATCGCCTCCCTCCCCGATTCATACACGGTGGGTGCCAAAACAAACTCTCGTCGGCCGGAATCTCTATCGGCAAATATTCGGTGTATGCGAGATTATCGTCCTATCCCCAACCGACTAATATTGCCGCGATGTAGAAAATTTTAAACAAGGGCTAACTTTGTAAATTTCGTCACATTTGAGACAAGCGCGCCCTGAAGACATGGTTCCCACCTTCCTCTCTCCCTCCATTTTCCCATTCGTACTCCGTGGGCTCGAAAACACCCTCTCCACCCCATCCTCATCCGTCCGCCACCACATCAACCGCCGTCCTCCTCTACCATGCCGGAGTTGTTACCACGACGTCGTCATCCATTACAAGAGATCGACTTCTCTCGCTTCATCCACGGCTTCGTCCACCTTGCCGGTGCCACTCCTATGACCATCTCGTTCACCGTGCCGGGATATTTCCCCCGCCGCCACCGTCTGCCCTCCTAGATCTACTTCCATGCCGTCGACAGCCATCGCTACCGCAACACCATCAAATTCTCAGAAGATGCATACACGACACCACACCAGAGGCGGCACTCTTTCGTATCTGCTCAACTTATTTATCGCAGCAAGAAAATAGATCGCCACTGCTTTACTCTGATTTCTTGTCCATCACTTAGGATCTTACTTGTTAGTTGAAAGCAAACATTGGTTGCAAAGTTGCCTTTGTCCGGCTTGCACCTTTAGCTCTGCCATGGCACGCTCAACACTATACTTGCAATGCTTATAGTTTTCCCCTTTTATATTCCACACTAGTTAAATGATAGTAGACTAAATTTCAAAATTGGGTCAGTCGATTTTTGAGAGCTCGCCAGAGTTCGGCGGTGGGAAGGAAGGGGCTCGGGTGGGGACGGTGGTTGTAGGGGGAGATGGCATGGTGGTGGAGGGGCCTCGCCAAATGAAGAAAACTCGACGCGGGTGGAGGCAGGGGTGGGGGTG
>NC_041386.1:263007652-263018188 GCF_002162155.2 Triticum dicoccoides | reverse complement strand
GGTTTGGCCGGCGGCCCGTGCAGTGTTCTGTAGGGGAAGAATCAGAGACGAGCAAGAAGAAGGGTTAGGAGACGTATGATCTTTTCTTTATCCAACCGCCTGAAATGGTCGACTGACCCAAATGAAAAAAGTCACGCGACCTGCATGTAGACATTCCTTTATATTTAGTACCATCATCATAGCTACTTAGCACTACTCCTCAATCCATCAAGCTAAACAACGTGCCACTCATAATACCAAACTTGTTGCTCAAATACAAATCTGATATGATGCAGATATTACTATAACAGATAACATTTTATTGATTAGCTAATGTTCCTACTTTACTTTCGAAAAGCACATGCACCACATATAGAGAGATAGTAGGGAGTTGCATTCTTAATGCGCTCTGGTTCATCTTGTGTGGGCACTGCCCAACGAACATTTTATTATCCAAAATCTGCTTTCTCTTCTTTAGCATGTTCCTCTTTTGTTCTTCTTTAATAGGTACTCTCTCCATTCCTAAATACAAGTCTTTGTATAGATGTAACGCCCCGAGACCCATGTGCCAGGTGTCCTCCAATTATTCGCTGTTGTTGCCTTGTCATTGCTTGCGTGTCATGCATTGCATATCATGTCATCATGTGCATTTCATTTGCATACATGTTCATCTCATGCATCGAAGCATTTTCCCCGTTGTCCGTTTTGCAATCTGGCGCTCCTATGTCACCCAGTGCCCCTTTCTACCTCTTTTCATGTGCGGGTGTTAAAAGTTTTCGGATTGGACTGAGACTTGCCATGCGGCCTTGGTTTACTATCGGTAGACCGCCTGTCAAGTTTCGTGTCATTTGGACTTCGTTTGATACTCCAACGATTAACCGAGGGACCGAAAAGGCCTCGTGTGTGTTGCAGCCCAACACCCCTCCAAAGTGGCCCAAAACCCACCAAAACCCCCACCATCATTTCGGTCGTTCAATCACGATCGTGTGGCTGAAAACCGCACCTCATTTGGACTCTCCTAGCTCTCTATACCTATAAATATGTGTCTCCCTCCGAAATTCTCGCGCAGATCAAACCCTAACTTTTCCCCTCGCGCCGCCGGACACTTCTTCCACCGGCCGGACATGTCCGCCCACCTTCCCCATCCACTCATGCGCCGCCACGTCACCGCCGCCATCTCCTCTCTCCTCCGGCCCGGCAAGCCCACGGGAGGCCCTCCCGGGCCCGAGGCGGCCGCCGCCTACCTTCGCCCGAGTGCCCGAGAGGACCGATGCGCGCCGCCCGGCTCGTCCCCGCCGCCGTACCACGCCGGCTCGCCACACCTCCGGCCGCCGCCGCCCATCGTACCTTGCCGCCATCGGTGCGCCTCCGCCGTGGCTCCCCGTTGTCGCTCCGGCTCCCCGCCGGCCGGATCCGGCCCGGGAGCACCTCGCCGCCCCTTTTCCCACCGACTCCGGCGAACTACAACGCCGGCAAACCTCGGGCCGTGTGCAGCTACAGTACCCATCAGATCTGGATCCAGATCCGGTTGACTTCTTCCCTCCCGAAACCCTAACTTTTTGCATTCTTCCACATGCCATAACTCCGCATCCGTAGCTCCGATTCGCGCGTTTAGCATATCAAAATGTTCATCTTGAAGAGCACATCATTTCATCTCATTGCATCATTTTCATTTGAGCTTATCTTGATGCCCTAAATGCTGTTGGAAGTGGGCTATGTGAGGTATTTGTCAGATCTGTTTCATCAAATAGCCTTTTGTCATTTTTGCCATGATTAATGTGTGCATGATATGCTCCTGAGCTCTACATGTGTTTTGTTATATGCCATGCCATCTTTACAGAGGAGCTTGACATGTATTTTTGTGATCTTTGTGGTGACTAGCACAAACTTGCAAAGTAGCGTAATCGGTAATGCTGATTTCAGGGACTTAGAATTTCACTAAGTCCTTGTCCTGATTTTGTTGTTATGCCATATGTTCATGTTGTTTCCTAGTGATCAGTGCCTCTTTTGAGGATGATCAGTAAGGATGTTTTGTTAAAATTGTGGTGCTCTATCCATCCATGTCTTTCTTTGCATTTATGGAGCAACCTAGCTTGAGTCAATCGAGCTCTACTTTTGCTATATCATGAATCCTGGCAGATTGTTGACTTGTTAGCGATTTTGCCGAGTATGTTGCTATTGATCCGTGCGTGCTATGTTGTTGTTCTTGCCATGTCTAGCTTCTATGCTATGTATTCTTGATGGGTGTATGCTTAGTTTGTCATGCAATTGTATTTTCTGATCCCTTTTGGCTCAAGGTCACTAAGGGACTTTTGTTAAGTGCTTTGAGTAGCTTCATGCCATGCCTTGCTTTGCCATGTTAATTTCCTTTAGCATATAGTTTTCATGCTCCAAAGTGTGCTTCCTGATATTAAATTCCAGACTTGTGTTAATTTCACTAAGTCTGAAACCTGTTATCATTTGCACTTTTGCCATGCTTGTTTGAACCTGTTAATGGATGAATTAGCCATAGCTCAGTGTTCATCTTTTGTCAAGCATCTTGAGTATATCCTTGCCATGTATTTTGTTGCCATGTTTGAGTGCTGTAGCATATTTATCTTGTTGCATTTAGATGGCTACTTGCTGTTTATCGCAGTCCGGTGCCATATTTGTTTTGCTTGCCATTTCCAAACCGTGCATCCGATTCCGAAGTTCTTTATATCGATTTCAACCGAAATCACCTCACGTTTCCAGTGGCACTCTTGGATTTCCAAGTTGAGGCCAGGTTCAATCATTCCTTTGCAATCATGCATATGCATCGCATACCGCATCCCGCATATCATACCATGTTCATGTGTTGGTTGTTTACTATGTTGTGTGCTTCTTTCCGACATTTGCTTCTCCGGGTTGGTTCCGATAACATCGCGTTTGTGAGGACTTGTTCATCTACATCCGTTTGTCTTCTTCATGGACTCATTCTTCTTCCTTGCGGGATTTCAGGCAAGATGACCATACCCTCGAAATCACTTCTATCTTTGCTTGCTAGTTGCTCGCTCTTTTGCTATGCCTATGTTGCAATACCTACCACTTGCTTATCATGCCTCCCATATTGTTAAACCAAGCCTCTAACCCACCTTGTCCTAGCAAACCATTGTTTGGCTATGTTACCGCTTTGCTCAGCCCCTCTTATAGCGTTGTTAGTTGCAGGTGAAGATTGAAGTTTGTTCCTTGTTGGAACATGGAGATGTTGTTCCTTGTTGGAACATGTTTATTTGTTGGGATATCACAATATCTCTTATTTAATTAATGCATCTATATACTTGGTAAAGGGTGGAAGGCTCGGCCTTATGCCTGGTGTTTTGTTCCACTCTTGCCGCCCTAGTTTCCGTCATATCGGTGTTATGTTCCCGGATTTTACGTTCCTTACGCGGTTGGGCTATAATGGGAACCCCTTGACAGTTCGCCTTGAATAAAACTCCTCCAGCAAGGCCAAACATTGGTTTTACCATTTGCCACCTAGCCTTTTCTTTCCCTTGGGTAGGCCTGCCCAAGGGTCATCTTTATTAAACCCCCGGGCCAGTTATCCTCTAAGTGTTGGTCCAACCTGTCAGCTGCCGGTGGCCACCAGGGGCAACTCTGGGCTGGCCTACCGGAACCTTGGACAATCCGGTGTGCCCTGAGAAAGAGATATGTGTAGCTCCTATCATGATTTGTCGGCACATTCGGGTGGCTTTGCTGGTCTTGTTTTACCATTGTCGAAATGTCTTGTAACCGAGATTCCGAGTCTGATCGGGTCTTCCCGCTAGAAGGAATATCCTTCATTGACTGTGAGAGCTTGTGATGGGCTAAGTTGGGACACCCCTGCAGGGTTTTGAACTTTCGAAAGCCATGCCCACGGTTATGGGCAGATGGGAATTTGTTAACGTCCGGTTGTAGAAAACCTGAAGTTGACCTTAATTAAAATACAGCAACCGCGTGTGTTACCGTGATGGTCTCTTCTCGGCGGGGCCCGGGAAGTGAACACGGTGTTGGAGTTATGCTTGACGTAGGTTGTTTTAGGATCACTTCTTGATCATAGTTCATCGACCGTGCTTTTGCCTTCTCTTCTCGCTCTCTTTTGCGAATATGTTAGCCACCATATGTGCTAGTTGCTTGCTGCAGCTCCACCTCATACCTTTACCTTACCTATAAGCTTAAATAGTCTTGATCGCGAGGTTGTGAGATTGCTGAGTCCCCGTGACTCACAGATACTCCCAAAACCAGTTTGCAGGTGCCGATGAAACCATGCAGGCGACGCAACCAAGCTCAAGGAGGAGCTCGATGAAGATCTTGTCCTTTGTGTTGTTTCGTTCTAGTTGATCAGTAGTGGAGCCCAGTCGGGACGACCGGGGATCTGTGCAGCTTTTGGAGTAGTCTTCTTTTATTTTGGTTCCATAGTCGGACCTTGATTGTATTTGGATGATGTAATGCTTTATTAATGTATTGTGTGAAGTGGCGAGTGTAAGCCAACTATGTATCTTTTCCCTTATGTATTACATGGGTTGTGTGAAGATTACCTCACTTGCGACATTGCTTTCAATGCGGTTATGCCTCTAAGTCATGCTTCGACACGTGGGAGATATAGCCGCATCGAGGACGTTACAATTGATTCCACCATGGACTATCTATGGAGCAAAATGAGTGAATCTACACTCTAAAATGTATCTATATACATCTATATGCGATCCATAGTGGAAATCTCTACAAAGACTTATATTTTGGAATGGAGGGAGTATGATAGTAGTACAGTATGTTCCTTGTAGTGAAGAGGAGTAGGGAAATTTGTAGTGTAGAGGTCTATTCGGTCGGTTGTGATGGACACTTTCAACTCTTTGGGCCTCTTTGATTCGTAAGATTTTGTAAACATAGGAATAGGAATTGTAGTGGCCTGCCCACTTGAATCCTATAAGATTAGCAAGGAAATGCGGGGAGCTGTGTCGCCTTTGAGAGTTACACTAATATTAATAGTGCCGCACCGTCAGTTGAAGAGAGCTGGTATCCAAAGCCTTTCTAGCCATACCGGCAATAGTAGCCCATATTTTCGAGCAAGTTCCACTTTCCTGATTTTACTTGTGATGCTTATGGTTTTCCCGCTATATCTACACTATGATTTGTGTAGATGCTTTGTGTCGCACTAGCAGCAGTCCACTCTTAAAGCTAAACAACACACCAATCATAAGTACAAAGCTTACTTCTTCAAAAAATTATGATATGATACTGATATTAATTATTTAACAGACACACATTTAATTGGTTAGCTAATGCTCCCACTTGATTTTCCAAATGCATGTGGCCACATATAGAGACGCAACATGGAATTGCATTTCTTTGGGCGATGTGATTCATCATGAGTGGGCATCCAACATTGTATGCAAAGAAGCGGAACCTCAAGAATATCCTTCCTCTTCTGTTCTTTAACATGTTCCTATTTTGTTATTCTGTATTTAGTACGTACAATATGTTCCTTGTCAGGAAGGGGAGTAGGGACATCTGCAATCGACAGCTGATAGAGCTGACCTGTACGTGATCGATAGGCTTTCAATTAGTAGCGGCAATACAACACCATATTTTCCAGCCAGTTCCACTTTCCCGATTTATATATGCTGGTTGTGGTTTACCCCTTTTATGTACATTATGATCTACCTAGTTGCTGTGTGCTCTTGTTATCATGGTTTGACAATAAACTCTCTATACATTATATATTATGAACCTATCATCTGCCAACTATCCTTACTTCTGGAGCCTATTTTTTGTGTACTTGTTCCAGATTATATTAATGCACGCACCATATTACAACACACATGGGCTCTCTCATCAGAATCTAGTGATAGCACACAAGGGTTACAGGGAGCCCCTATATTAGAATATCCTATACATTACAAAGATAATCTCACTACTATTATCTTTTCATGCTTCTCAAATATTATACGTAATCACAGTGAATATCAGAATCCGCGCATCAGAAGAATATTGTGGAACACCGCAACGACTTACAAAGTTGGCACCAAGGAATTGAGTGCCATTCTGGATGTAGTGAAACTCATATGCTCCCCACCTGCAGATTCTTGTTCAGAATATGATCCTAATGACTATTCTGACCTCAAGGAGTCGAAGGCAGATGGCTTATCTTGTTCACCCATCAAGGTGCCTATTCTAATTTGGCAAGGTTTTATTGATTGCGCATATCTTGCATAAGGTGTCTTGCATTTCTTCTACTTTGTTGCACTGCCATCTGCTTAGTTTACTTATCATATATGTCAAGATCCCATGCCCATCCATTATCAGTACATATTCCATCTGTCATCATACCATGTTTTCCCACTCAAATGTTGTTCTTGTGCATCAGACATCAAAAAGGTAGAGGGTGATTTCTGAACCGGAAGGAGCACCAGCAAAGTCCTTGAAAAAAGTGGTGGTGCCGGAGAAATCAGACGGCACCCCACTTATATTGGCTCGACAATCAGTGCACAAAACGTAGGGCCGATTCCAGCAGACTACACCCATACTTCATTGGTCGTAACACTAGCCCCACCACATAGGACCCGCACTCCAGCAAAAGGTATGCCGATTTCAGTTGCGATAGCACCAGCCGTACCACAGATAAATCCCACTCCAGCAAAAAGTACAGCAAGTCCACTGGCCGAAGACCTATACCAACTGTAGAGATGCCGAATTCCTGCAGATTGGAACCCCATTCCAGTTATTCCCAGTTTAAAAGACAATGCTTCAATGTTTTTAGGGACTACGTGCACATATTCCAATCATGGGAAGATTATAGTGAAGACGAACACCATTTTCACATCTTCCTGTCCCACTTACGTGTAAGTGCTATTATTCATGGTGATTATTTTCTTATTTCTGCCGATTGAACACATCAATGATTTACATTACATTGTTGTAAGTAGGCGATGGTCAATCTGGATAGTCATGACAAGCAAAGCTTGCTTGCGCTTTTCAAGGAAGCGCTGCGGCAGTATCGGTGTTACATGAGGAAATCACACTTTGATGGCAAGTCTATAAAAAAATTTCCGGTGAAGTCTCCTACGCTAAATTTAGAAGACAATGAATGGAAAAACCTTGTTATGCATTGGTCTCGTTCGTAGGATGAGGTACTGTGTAACGCCCTCGATGCAGCTATATCTCCCACGTGTCGAAGCACGACTTAGAGGCATAACCGCATTGAAAGCAATGTCGCAAGTGAGGTAATCTTCACACAACCCATGTAATACATAAGGGAAAGGGGTACATAGTTGGCTTACAATCGCCACTTCACACAATTACATGAATAAAGCATTACAACATCCAAATACAATCAAGGTCCGACTACGGAACCAAAATAAAAGAAGAACCCCAAAAGCGACAAAGGTCCCCGATCGACCCCCAACTGGGCTCCACTACTGATCAACTAGAATGGAACAACACAAAGGACAAGATCTTCATCGAGCTCCTCCTGAGCTTGGTTGCGTCATCTGCACGGACTCATCGGCACCTGCAAGCTGGTTTTGGAAGTATCTGTGAGCCACGGGGACTCAGCAATCTCGCACCCTCGCAATCAAGACTATTTAAGCTTATGGGTAAGGTAAAAGTATGAGGTGGAGCTGCAGCAAGCGACTAGCATATATGGTGGCTAACCTATTCGCAAAAGAGAGCGAGAAGAGAAGGCAAAGCATGATCGATAAAAGTATGATTAAGAAGTGATCCTAAAACGACCTACGTCAAGCATAACTCCAACAACCGTGTTCACTTCCCGGACTCCACCGGAAAGAGACCATCACGGTTACACACGTGATTGATGCATTTTTAATTAAGGTCAACTTCATGTTTTCTACAACCGGACGTTAACAAATTCCCATCTGCCCATAACCGCGGGCACGGCTTTCGAAAGTTCAAATTCCTGCAGGGGTGTCCCAACTTAGCCCATCACAAGCTCTCACGGTCAACGAAGGAATAGACCTCCTCCCGATACATTCCGATCAGACTCGGTATCCCGGTTCTACAAGACATTTCGACAGGGTAAAACTAAACCAGCAACACCGCCCGAATGTGCCGACAAATCCCGATAGGAGCTGCACATATCTCTTTCTCAGGGCACACTCAGATTGTCCTAGGTACGGGTAGGCCAGCCCAGAGTTGCCCCTGGTGGTCACCGGCAGCTGACAGGTTGAACCAACACTCAGAGGAGCACTGGCCCGGGGGGTAAAGTAATGATGACCCTCAGGAGCGCGACTCCCAAGGGAAAAGAAAAGGCTAGGTGGCAAATGGTAAAACCAATGTTGGGCATTGCTGGAAGAGCTTTACTTAAGGCGAACTGTCAAGGGGTTCCCATTATTAGCCAACCGCGTAAGGAACGCAAAAATCCGGGAACATAACACCGATATGACGGAAACTAGGGCGGCAAGAGTGGAACAAAATACCAGGCATAAGGCCGAGCCATCCACCCTTTACCAAGTATATAGATGCATTAATTAAATAAGATATAATGTGATATCCCAACAAGTAAACATGTTCCAACAAGGAACGGTATCTCCATGTTCCAACAAGGAGCAAACTTCAATCTTCACCTGCAACTAACAACACTATAAGAGGGGCTGAGCAAAGCGGTAACATAGCCAAACAACGGTTTGCTGGGACAAGGTGGGTTAGAGGCTTGGTTCAATCATATGGGTGGCATGATAAGCAAGTGGTAGGTATCGCAGCATAGGCATAGCAAAAGAGCGAGCAACTAAGCAAGCAAAGATAGAAGTGATTTCGAGGGTATGGTCATCTTGCCTGAGATCCGGCAAGGAAGAAGAACGAGTCCATGAAGAAGACAAACGGACGTAGACGAACGGGTCCTCACAAACGCGACGTTATCGGAACCAACCCAAAGAAGCAAACACTGGAAAAGAAGCACACAACATAGTAAACAACCAACACTTGAACATGGTATGATATGCGAGATGCGGTATGCGATGCATATGCATGATTTGCAAGGGAATGCATGAACCTGGCCTCAACTTGGAAATCCAAGTGTTCCACTGGAAAGATGAGATGAAATTGCTTGAAAACGATATAAAGATTGCCGGAATCAGAGTTACGGTTTGGAAATGGCGAGCAATTCAAATATGGCACCGGTCTGCGATTTATAGCAAGTAGCCATCTAAATGCAATGAGATGAACATGCTACAGCACCCAAACATGGAAACAAAATACATGGCAGGGATCCATTCAAGAATCTTAACAAAAGTCTAGCACTGAGCTACGGCCAATTCATCCATTAATAGGTTCAAACAAGCATGGCAAAAATGCATATGGTAAACAGATTTCAGACTTAGTGAAATTTTAGATCAGGTAGCACACTTTGAAGCAAAAAAACTACATGCTACAGGACCTGAACATGGCAAGGTAAAGCATGGCATGGAGCTACTCAAAGAGCTTAACAAAAGTCCCTTGGTGACCTTGAGCCAAAAGAGATCAGAAAACACAATTGCAAGCATGTGAACATGGTAAAAACATAAACAGTTCTCGGACTTAGTGAAAACTGGAGCATGCTGAAAACAGATATCAAGTAGGCATGTTTACGAGCTCGATGCACTCACTACAGAGCAAGGCATGAAAATCTAAGCATACACCCATCAAGAATACACAAAATGCAAGTTAGACATGGCAAGACCAATAACATAGAATGCACGGATCAACTACAACATCATCGGCAAAATCGCTAACAAGTAGACAATCTGCCCAGATTCATGAAGTAGCAAAAGTAGAGCTCGATTGACTCAAGCTAGGTGCTCCATAATTGCAAACAAAGACATGGATGGATAGAGCACTACAAGATTAACAAAACATCCTTAATGAACATCCTAAAAAGAGGCACGGATCACTAGGAAACGACATGAACATATGGCCATATGAGATAAACAACTCAAGGACTTAGTGGAAATGCTAAGTCCCTGAAATCAGCATTACCAAGTGCCTCACTTTGCAAGCTTGTGCTAGTCACCACACACATCACAAAAATACATGGGTTGCACCTCTGGAAATATGGAAAAACCCTTAACAAAACACATGTAGAGCGCAGGGGCATATCATGCACACAATAATCATGGCAAAAATGACAAATAGCTAAATGGAGCAGCAGATCTGACAATTATCTCAAGTAGCACTCTTCTAACAGCATTTCAGGCATCAAGATGAACTCAAATGAAAATGATGCAATTGAATGAGATGATATACTCTTTGAGAGGAACATTTTGATATGCTATATGCTCAAATCGGAGTTACGGATGCAAAGTTACGACACGATGAACATGGGCACATGAATCTGGAAATTTCGGGGACTTAGTAGAAATTATACCTCCGCGAAAATCAACGCGGGACGGAGGGATCCGGGACGGGGCGGTGCAGATCTGAGACGGGATGTGTTTGGATGAGATCCCAGTGGATCTCGTCCCGATCCACCGGAGAGGACGACGACGGCCGGAGGGAGGACGCGGTCGCCGGAGTGCGGCGCCGGTCGCCGGAGACGGGCGCGCTGGCGAAGGATGGCGCAGGGCCGGC
>NC_041386.1:262962669-263007284 GCF_002162155.2 Triticum dicoccoides | reverse complement strand
GGTGGATCCCCATCGGGCGGCGGCGCGAGGAGATGGGCCCCGCGGGCCTGATCCGGGCCGCGCGGGCCGGCAGCGGGGCTGGAGGAGAGAGAGAGCGGCGGGGTGAGGTGACGTGGCGGCGCTGGATAGGTGGAGGGAGGCGGCGGCGCTGAGGTGGCAGCCGGCGATTGGCCGGACGACGTGGTGGCTGGGTGGACTCGTCCGGCCACTGGGTAGACATGTCCGGTGGCGCGGGGAGGAGTGGATCTAGGGTTCATCCGCGATTTTTGGGGAGTGGATCACATATTTATAGGTAGAGGGAGCTACGAGAGTCCAAATGAGGTGCGGTTTGCGGACACGCGATCGTGATCGAACGCTCTAGATGATGGAGAGGGTTTTGGTGGGTTTTGGGCCACTTTGGAAGGGTGTTGGGCTGCAACACACACGAGGCCTTCTCGGTCCCTCGGTTAACCGTTGGAGTATCAAACGAAGTCCAAATGGCACGAAACTTGACAGGCGGTCTACCGGTAGTAAACCAAGGCCGCATGACAAGTCTCGGTCCAATCCGGAAATGTTTAATCCACACACATGAAAGAAAGGTAGAAATGACCACCGGAGGAGAACGGAGCGCCGGAATGCAAAACGGACAACGGGGAAAATGCTCAGATGCATGAGATGAACACGTATGCAAATGAAATGCACATGATGACATGATATGCAATGCATGACATGCAAGCAATGACAAGGCAACAACAGCGAATAACTGGACGACACCTAGCACATCGGTCTCGGGGCGTTACAACACTCCACCACTACGAGAGGATCTCGTCCCGAGATCTAGAATGGCACCGGAGGGAAAACGGAAGAGAAAGAGAAGAGGTAAAACTAAGTTGCTTCATTGACAAACGAGTGAAACCACGAACCTTGAAGAGGTTAAGCTATTTCGAGAATGGAATACGACGGAGATGAACGAAATAGAAAAACACTCCGTTAAGAACGAGTAACGAGTAAGAACAAATCCGGGAAGCACTCCGGTTAAATGGATAAGGGAAAAAAAGAAGCATGATCTTGACAAAACAAAATGATGGGTCGAAAAGAGCAACATCGCAATGGCTCTGGAACAAAAGAATAGAAGATAGATAATTGAAATAAAAGAATGGAGAAGAAAATGCCAACTTCTGCCACAAAAGATTTGAAAAGGCATCTTAAAGAGAAGGGTCGAACGGAGTTATTAGAAAGCCAACAACGAAAAGAATAAGCTTGATATGATCTTGTGGAGTACAACTCAAATTATGAGGTGACACCTTGCCACTCACGAGAGAAGAATTGTATTGATATGAACAAGGAGGCAAGAAAGTATATCGCACCGGAAAGGATAAATGAAGAAATTGGATCATTTATGAGTACCATAAATAGCAACAATCCTTAGGGAAGGCTTTTGGTGAAATTTAACCCAAGATAGTTCCAATGAAGAGATTGATGGATTTAAAATATCCCAATCTTGGCAACATGTGAATCATGAAAACATGAACTCCAATTATCAAGAATGACATAATACCACCTTCAATGATATGGAAGAAAGAATTGCACTCCGGATTGCAAGATGGAGAATGCTTGAGCTCCTCTGAAAAGAATCTCAATGAACACTTCGAGAAGGAATTAAATCCTTGATGAATCCATCATGTAGAACCTTCATGAAGAACTCCGGTAACAAAAGGATGAACAAACGGAAGGAAGGAGAAGTTGAAAACACAAGGTGAAACCTTGTAATGATTTAGATGAATCTCCATGGTGATATAATTGAAAGAGGTTGGAACTCTGGGAAAAATATAAGATGAACAATTGAGATCAAGAATTTTTACTGAACCTCCGGAATAGGAAATTAAGCACTTAGATGAAATAAGAATAAGGATTACATTATGCTTATCCTTCACCAATTAAATTGATGACAAACAACAGATTTGGCATACTACTTATTCCCGTAGAAAAGATTAAGAGAGATATAACATAAACTTGAGAAAATCTTCAACACACCACCGGTAGAATTGAAATAACGAATAAATTGATGAGGAAGAGAAGTCTTGAACGAACCACCGTAAGAATTGAAAAAGAACGAATAAAACATAATGAAACACCGGGAAGAATTATCAATTAAACAAAGATGCTTGAGAGAATTTAGATCCATGAGAACGAAGAGATTACGAGCTGATTAGAGAATACTTGATTTAGACACCGGTATGATTTAGAGTATGCGAGCTGAAAGATGGACTGAATCAATCTTAGATGATGGGCTCCAGATAATCCGACAGAAAATACTCTGAATTACTCTGGATGAGTGAAAAGAATTCTGACAATCGAAAACAACTATGAGAGGATGGCATAACGCTAGAACCACGAATCTTGAAGAGAAAGGAGCAAGATTAAAGAGAAACTCTTCTTCGGTCTTCAAATGTTGAGAATGATGACGAGAAACACCACCATGAATTTATTTAGACACTCCAGAAGAATCAAAACGAAGAGGTTAAACCAGCGATGAAAAGAATTTGAAAGATCTTGGTGAAAAGCATTTGACTAATTATAATTCATTCTTACGTCAAACTTTCGAAAAGAATTTGAGGATACCTCCGGGGAAATAGGAAGAGTTAGGTAAGATCCTGGGAAAAGACCTGTGGGTTAGGGCCCACTCAAGAGAAGCACCGTTGAAATGATTAGAAGGAGAGAAAGCACCAGTTGAATTAAATGACTTGAATGAGGGAACATCCTCGAAATAGGTTGAACGGATCTTGGATGACAAGGCGAGCCTTCTGAGATATCTTCAGGGCACCGGAACAAATGAATAGCGAGAAATGAATGGTTATGAGGTGCACCGGCACGAGAAAAGCATTTGAAATACAGAGAAGAATATGATCGACACCAAAAGCTTGAATCGGATCCACCGGAAAAGGAAAGAATGGATAATGATGAACTAGAAACTTCGTTAGTATCTTCATGAGAATCACCGGATAAGAACATGAAGGGAGAAGAATGGAGAGACTTCCATAATAAAATGGATATTTGATAAAGAAATCCGAGTCCTCGAAGAAAAAGGGTGGGTGGGTGGGAAAACAAAGGCAACTTGGGATGGAAGAAAACGACACCGTTGAGAAAGCTAAGATTGGATCTTGCGGATGATGAAATGATCGAAACCATTTGAAGAGAAAACACGCCGGTTGAAAAGGATTTACATGACAATCTCGATGATTAAGAAGGATTGGTATCCACATAGAAATATGAGAACACCGTTTAGGAAAGGTATGGAATCAACATTTGACTTCGAAGCAACTCGAATACCACAACTAAAAAACAAAACAAAGGATTGGCTTGCAGAATAAGCCGGAACAAACATATGATAGAGATTTCGTCTGAAGTTTTCGTGGTGGGGCCTACACAGGCTCGATCGTACAACACCATCATGTACAAGGCAGTGCACATGACATACGAAGCGTCCCCAAGTCGGCATAGCCAAGGACTCTTTAAGACACAACGAGACCACTGTAAAACCGATCGTGAATAGGCGGACCACTAGACGTCGAACCCCAATTTCATATCATACATCTGTTGGAAAGAAATCCTAGGAGCTACTTGAATTCCCACCTATGAGACTTCCGAACCTTTCCGGTTATGCAATCAGGTGTTGGGGATACAGGGGAAGCATAATATCTCACCCAAATCTAGCAAATCCTACATCCAGCTGTATCCATACTTCAACACATAACCAAGAAACCTTCGGAAACCATCTACCTCAACCTTCGAAAAGCATCTGTTATACAAGTTATGGCAATACTCCCGAACTCCTGCCCCAGTACTGTGTGGCGTCGAGGTTATCTCACCAACGAACTACATAAAAGAGATTTTCGATGTCGGCGTACTAAACTCAGGTATTCCAGAACTGCAACGATAAAATTATGACGACAACACCTCGGAGCTCAACTCCCCGGGACACTTCCACAAAACCCCTGACAGGAGGCACCAAGACAATGTTCTCGTCACAAAACCATCGGAACGATTCCAAGATACCCGCGTGATCCTAAATTTTTTTAGTGAAATTTGAGAAGAGAAGAGTCAAAACTCTACGTCAGGATGCCTTACCAGAGCGATGAGGAGACTGGGAAGTAAAAAGAATTCCTAAACTCTCTGATATATAATTCCTAAATGAGTCAAAAACATTTTTTCTAGACACAACTCGGCTGCTAAAACGATCAAGCAATGGGGCTCCTAAGGTCGGGGAAGGCTCTGATTACCAACTTGTAACGCCCTCGATGCGGCTATATCTCCCATGTGTGAAGCACAACTTAGAGGCATAACCGCATTGAAAGCAATGTCGCAAGTGAGGTAATCTTCACACAACCCATGTAATACATAAGGGAAAGGGGTACATGGTTGGCTTACAATCGCCACTTCACACAGTTACATGAATAAAGCATTACAACATCCAAATACAATCAAGGTCCGACTACAGAACCAAAATAAAAGAAGAACCCCAAAAGCGACAAAGGTCCCCGATCGACCCCCAACTGGGCTCCACTACTGATCAACTAGAACGGAACAACACAAAGGACAAGATCTTCATCGAGCTCCTCCTGAGCTTGGTTGCGTCATCTGCACGGACTCATCGGCACCTGCAAGCTGGTTTTGGAAGTATCTATGAGCCACGGGGACTCAGCAATCTCGCACCCTCGCGATCAAGACTATTTAAGCTTATGGGTAAGGTAAAAGTATGAGGTGGAGCTGCAGCAAGCGACTAGCATATATGGTGGCTAACCTATTCGCAAAAGAGAGCGAGAAGAGAAGGCAAAGCACGATCGATAAAAGTATGATCAAGAAGTGATCCTAAAACGACCTACGTCAAGCATAACTCCAACAACCGTGTTCACTTTCCAGACTCTGCCGGAAAGAGACCATCATGGTTACACACGCGGTTGATGCATTTTTAATTAAGGTCAACTTCAGGTTTTCTACAACTGGACGTTAACAAATTCCCATCTGCCCATAACCGCGGGCACGGCTTTCGAAAGTTCAAATCCCTGCAGGGGTGTCCCAACTTAGCCCATCACAAGCTCTCACGATCAACGAAGGAATAGACCTCCTCCCGAGACATTCCGATCAGACTCGGTATCCCGGTTCTACAAGACATTTCG
The DNA here is from genome assembly GCF_002162155.2 of Triticum dicoccoides. Taxonomy (NCBI): domain Eukaryota; kingdom Viridiplantae; phylum Streptophyta; class Magnoliopsida; order Poales; family Poaceae; genus Triticum; species Triticum dicoccoides. The sequence continues at coordinate 263,002,128 of NC_041386.1, read as the reverse complement.
ATAGGGTAAAACTAAACCAGCAACACCGCCCAAATGTGCCGACAAATCCCGATAGGAGCTGCACATATCTCTTTCCTAGGGCACACTCAGATTGTCCTAGGTACGGGTAGGCCAGCCCAGAGTTGCCCCTGGTGGTCACCGGCAGCTGACAGGTTGGACCAACACTCAGAGGAGCACTGGCCCGGGGGGTAAAATAATGATGACCCTCAGGAGCGCGACTCCCAAGGGAAAAGAAAAGGCTAGGTGGCAAATGGTAAAACCAATGTCGGGCATTGCTGGAAGAGCTTTACTTAAGGCGAAATGTCAAGGGGTTCCCATTATTACCCAACCGCGTAAGGAACGCAAAAATCCGGGAACATAACACCGATATGACGGAAACTAGGGCGGCAAGAGTGGAACAAAACACCAGGCATAAGGCCGAGCCATCCACCCTTTACCAAGTATATAGATGCATTAATTAAATAAGATATAATGTGATATCCCAACAAGTAAACATGTTCCAACAAGGAATGGTATCTCCATGTTCCAACAAGGAGCAAACTTCAATCTTCACCTGCAACTAACAACGCTATAAGAGGGGCTGAGCAAAGCGGTAACATAGCCAAACAACGGTTTGCTGGGACAAGGTGGGTTAGAGGCTTGGTTCAACCATATGGGTGGCATGATAAGCAAGTGGTAGGTATCGCAGCATAGGCATAGCAAAAGAGTGAGCAACTAAGCAAGCAAAGATAGAAGTGATTTCGAGGGTATGGTCATCTTGCCTGAGATCCCGCAAGGAAGAAGAACGAGTCCATGAAGAAGAAAAACGGACGTAGACGAACGGGTCCTCACAAATGCGACGTTATCGGAACCAACCCGAAGAAGCAAACACCGGAAAAGAAGCACACAACATAGTAAACAACCAACACTTGAACATGGTATGATATGCGAGATGCGGTATGCGATGCATATGCATGATTCGCAAGGGAATGCATGAACCTGGCCTCAACTTGGAAATCCAAGTGTTCCACTGGAAAGATGAGATGAAATCGCTTGAAAACGATATAAAGATCGCGGGAATCAGAGTTACGGTTTGGAAATGGCGAGCAATTCAAATATGGCACCGGTCTGCGATTTACAGCAAGTAGCCATCTAAATGCAATGAGATGAACATGCTACAGCAGCCAAACATGGCAACAAAATACATGGCAAGGTTCCATTCAAGAAGCTTAACAAAAGTCTAGCATTGAGCTACGGCCAATTCATCCATTAACAGGTTCAAACAAGCATGGCAAAAATGCATATGGTAAACAGATTTTAGACTTAGTGAAATTTCAGATCAGGTAGCACACTTTGAAGCAACAAAACTACATGCTACAGGACCTGAACATGGCAAGGTAAAGCATGGAATGGAGCTACTCAAAGAGCTTAACAAAAGTCCCTTAGTGACCTTGAGCCAAAATGGATCAGAAAACACAATTGCAAGCATGTGAACATGGCAAAAACATAAACAGTTCTCGGACTTAGTGAAAACTAGAGCATGCTGAAAACAGATATCAAGTAGGCATGTTTACGAGCTCGATGCACTCACTACAGAGCAAGGCATGAAAATCTAAGCATACACCCATCAAGAATACACAAAATGCAAGCTAGACATGGCAAGACCAATAACATAGAATGCACGGATCAACTACAACATCATCGGCAAAATCGCTAACAAGTAGACAATCTGCCCAGATTCCTGAAGTAGCAAAAGTAGAGCTCGATTGACTCAAGCTAGGGTGCTCCATAATTGCAAACAAAGACATGGATGGATAGAGCACTACAAGATTAACAAAACATCCTTAATGAACATCCTCAAAAGAGGCACGGATCACTTGGAAACGACATGAACATATGACCATATGAGATAAACAGCTCAAGGACTTGGTGGAAATGCTAAGTCCCTGAAATCAGCATTACCAAGTGCCTCACTTTGCAAGCTTGTGCTAGTCACCACACACATCACAAAAATACATGGGTCGCACCTCTGGAAAGATGGCAAAACCCTTAACAAAACACATGTAGAGCGCAGGGGCATATCATGCATACAATAATCATGGCAAAAATGACAAATAGCTAAATGGAGCAGCAGATCTGACAATTATCTCAAGTAGCACTCTTCTAACAGCATTTCGGGTATCAAGATGAACTCAAATGAAAATGATGCAATTGAATGAGATGATCTACTCTCTGAGGCGAACATTTTGATATGCTATATGCTCAAATCGGAGTTACGGATGCAAAGTTACGGCACGATGAACATGGGCACATGAATCTGGAAATTTCGGGGACTTAGTAGAAATTATACCTCCGCGAAAATCAACGCGGGATGGAGGGATCCGGGACGGGGCGGTGCAGATCTGAGAAGGGATGTGTTTGGATGAGATCCCGGTGGATCTCGTCTCGATCCACCGGAGAGGACGACGGCGGCCGGAGGGAGGACGCGGTCGCCGGAGTGCGGCGCCGGTCGCCAGAGACGGGCGCGCCGGCGAAGGATGGCGCAGGGCCGGCGCGGGTCGGCGAGCAAGGCGGGTCGGCGGCGAGAAGTGCGGCGGCGCAGCGGCCGGGGCGATGGCCGGTGACGAGGGGCCCGGCGGAGGAGTGCGGCGGCCGGGGCGAAGGCGCGGGGCGGCGCGGCACCAGTGACCGGGGCGGCGCTCGCTGGCAACCGGGGCGGCAGAGGCGGGCGACAGGCGGCGGCGGATCCCGATCGGGCGGCGGCGCGAGGAGATGGGCCCCGCGGGCCCGATCCGGGCCGCGCGGGCCGGCAGCAGGGCTGGAGGAGAGAGAGAGCGGCGGGGTGAGGTGACGTGGCGGCGCGGGATAGGTGGAGGGAGGCGGCGGCGCTGAGGTGGTAGCCGGCGATTGGCCGGGCGACGTGGCGGCTGGGTGGACGCGTCCGGCCACCGGGCAGACATGTCCGGTGGCGCGGGGAGGAGTGGATCTAGGGTTCATCCGTGATTTTTGGGGAGGGGATCACATATTTATAGGTAGAGGGAGCTAGGAGAGTCCAAATGAGGTGCGGTTTGCGGCCACGCGATCGTGATCGAACGCTCTAGATGATGGAGAGGGTTTTGGTGGGTTTTGGGCCAGTTTGGAAGGGTGTTGGGCTGCAACACACACGAGGCCTTCTCGGTCCCTCGGTTAACCGTTGGAGTATCGAACGAAGTACAAATGGCACGAAACTTGATAGGCGGTCTACCAGTAGTAAACCAAGGCCGCATGACAAGTCTCGGTCCAATCCGGAAATGTTTAATCCACACACATGAAAGAAAGGTAGAAATGAACACCGGAGGAGAACGGAGCGCCGGAATGCAAAACGGACAATGGGGAAAATGCTCGGATGCATGAGACGAACACGTATGCAAATGAAATGCACATGATGACATGATATGCAACGCATGACACGCAAGCAATGACAAGGCAACAACAGTGAATAACTGGACGACACCTGGCACATCAGTCTCGGGGCGTTACATACTATCTATGATATCACATGACAATTTGAACTTCTACTTTTCCGTATGTTCCTTACGGATATCTTTTGCAAGAAATCTGCTCGAAGAAGAATTTTGGTTTGAAAATGACAATAGGATATCGCAAATATGCTGCCCGCTGCTTTGCTCTTGTTAGTACCTGTTGTCCTGTATCACTGTACTTGAATTCATACCTAGTTCATTATGTGAAGCAGTATGCATGATAGCTTGCTTATCAATTGTTCGCTCCAAATTATTTGATCTATATGAATGGTTATATTAGTGTAGAATATATCCAATGCCAATGAAAAAGTTTAGCTTTGCATTGTTCTTGTAAGTACCTGCTGTCCTTTATCAGTGTACTTATATTGACAACTAGTTGTTCATGTACCATCACTCTGCAACTTATTTTCCTTTGCCCTCCATTTTCCACACAACAGATCTATATTTACTCTTACCATAAGGTCGGATAACACTGATGGTAATGAAGAAGTTTAGATCTGCATTGCTCTTGGGTGTACCTTTCGCCTTTATCCCTACACTTACATTTATAGCTACTTGGTTATGTAGCATCACAATTCATCTTATCATACATATTCTCCATTTTTTCTTATATTATCACATCTATATTTACTCTTAACAAAATGTAGAATAAAGGCAATGCTTCTGAAGAAGATTCTATGGTAAACTTCTTTAATTGCACCCCCTCCATCAGCATGGACACGGACTTTATAGAGCCGGTCTTCACCACTAATGTAAGTTTGTGCTTCTCAAGCCTTCAAACTTTGTTGTGCATATTTGGTTAGGCATGACTGCAACAACTGTTTATTTTTGGTGTTTGCATCAAATTGCATGTTTAAAGTTTATTATGTAGTTCATAAACAAAAGTTTGTCCTTCTCAATTTAAGTTTTCAGTTGTACAACCAAGTTCCTTCTTCATACCATGTAAATTAAACTATACAGAGCAAGTGATCTTCTTTTACACTGCATGTATGCTTCTGTTCTTGATCCGTAATCCAGTGGTGTGGTGAACCTACCCACTACAACACAATGTCATATTCTGCAATGTCTTAATTATGATGAATGCCATATCATTCTACTATTATTTAAACCGTCTCTTTATTTGCCAATCTGAAATGGGATAAATTGACAGCACACTAACCATTGATACTTATGAGTTCTTGATCTGTAATCTAGTGGTGTTGTGAAGCTGCCAACTCCTTCACAGTGTCATTTCTTGCCATGTCTTAACCTGAACAATACCATATTGTGTTAATGCTATTTTAAACGGTGTCACTTTATTCGCCAATATGAAATGTGATGAATTGTCAGCACTGATACTTATATGTGAAAAACCCGTCATCTGTCTGCTTGTTTCTCTTTCAGAGTGAGGAGGATATAAGCATCAAATAAGCGCAGTCTCATCAACTTGCTCAGCTGCTTGCGCTACAGCTCCCGAGCAGGGCTAATCTTTCTTGAACTCTATTGAAGTGCTGTCAGTTTTGTATATTATTTTTTTGGCGTGTTTATTTGCACTGGTGGTGATCTTTGATGTCCAGTGTATGTAATCTGCTGTCTGCTTGTGCTTTATTATCATAGTGGCGAACTTTGATGCCCAGTGGATGAAATATGCCGTAATTTCTTTATTATATAGTCTAGATTTTTTCTTATTCAAGACAGTTTTGTACATGCAGAATACTTGGTTTCTGAACACTGGAGACATGGTCTCTGAACACTGGGGACCAAAAGGTTGAACATGAGTCATATAGTAGATATGATCAACATCGAGATGTTCACCGTTGATGACTACCCCATCTCACATTACGATCGGACATGGGTTAGTTGATTTGGATCATGTATCACTTAGATACCTTGAGGGATGTTTATTTGAGTGGGAGTTCTTAAGTAATTTGATTAATTGAACTTAATTTATCATGAACTTATTCCTATAGTTTTGCATATCTATGTTCTAGATCAATGGCCCGAGCTACCATTCCCCTGAATTTTAAAGCGTTCCTAGAGAAAGCCAAGTTGAAAGATGATGGTAGCAACTACACGGACTGGGTCCGCAATTTGAGGATTATCGTCATTGTTGCACAGAAAAATTATGTCCTTGATGCACCGCTAGGTGAAAGGCATGCCAAAGGAGCTAAAGCTGATGTTATGAATGTCTAGTAAGCTCGATCTAATGACTACTCAATAGTTCAGTGTGCCGTGCTTTATGGCTTAGAACCGGGACTTCAAAGTCGTTTTGAACATCATGGAGCATATGAGATGTTCCAAGAATTAAATTTAATATTTCAAGCAAATGCCCAGGTTGACCGATATGAAGTCTCCAACAAGTTCTATAGCTGTAAGATGGAGGAGAACAGTTACGTCAGTGAACACATACTCAAAAAGTCTGGGTATCATAACCACTTGACTCAGTTGGGAGTTGAACTTCTAGTTTATTGTGTTATTGATAGAGTTCTTCAATCACTACCACCAAGCTACAAAGGCTTTGTGATGAACTATAATATACAAGGGATGAATAAAACGATTCTTGAGCTCTTCGCAAACCTTAAGGCCGTAGAGGTAGAAATCAAGAAAGAGCATCAAGTGTTGATGGTTAACAAGACCACTAGTTTCAAGAAAAAAAGCAAGGGAAAGAAAGGGAACTTCAAGAAGAATGGCAAGCAAGTTGCCACTCCCGGGGAGAAGCCCAAAGCTAACCCAAGCCTGAAACTGAGTGCTTTTACTGCAGATGGACTGGTCACTGGAAGCGGAACTACCCCAAATACTTGGCGGACAAGAAGGATGGCAAAGTGCACAAAGGTATATTCGATATACATGTTATGGATGTGTACCTTACTAATGCTCGTAGTAGCGCCTGGGTATTTGATACTGGTTCGGTTGCTCATATTTGTAACTCGAAACATGAGCTATGGAATAAACGAAGATTGTCTAAGGACGAGGTGATGATGCACATCGGGAATGGTTCCAAGGTCGGTGTGATCGCCATCAGCACGCTACCTCTACATCTACGTTCAAGATTAGTTTTAGATCTTAATAATTGTTATTTGGTGCCAGCGTTGAGCATGAACATTATATCTGGATCTTGTTTAATGCGAGATGGTTATTCATTTAAAACAGAGAATAATGGTTGTTCTATTTATATGAGTGATATCTCTTATGGTCATGCACCCTTGATGAATGGTATATTCTTATTGAATATCGATCGTAGTGATACACATATTCATAATGTTGATGCCAAAAGATGCAAAGTTGATAATGATTGTACAACATATTTTTGGCACTGCCGTTTAGGTCATATACGTGTAAAGCGCATGAAGAAACTCCATGCAGATGGACTTTTGGAATCATTTGATTATGAATCATTTGATACTTGTGAACCATGCATGATGGGCAAGATGACTAAAACTCCGTTCTCTGGAACAATGGAGTGAGCTAATTACTTATTGGAAATAATACATACCGATGTATGCGGTCCGATAAGTGATGAGGCACGCGGCGGGTATCGTTATTTTCTGACCTTCATAGATGAATTGAGTAGGTATGGGTATATCTACTTGATGAAACACAAGTCTGAAACATTTGAAAAGTTCAAAGAATTTCAGAGTGAAGTGGAGAATCATTGTAACAAGAAAATAAAGTTTCTACGATCTGATCGCTGAGGTGAATATTTGAGTTACGAGTTTGGCCTTCAATTAAAACAATGTGGAATTGTTTCACAACTCACGCGACCAGGAACAACACAGCATAATGGTGTGTCTGAATGTCGTAACCGTACTTTATTAGATATGGTGCGATCTATGATGTCTCTTACCAATTTACCACTATCATTTTGTGGTTATGCATTAGAGACAGCTGCATTCACGTTAAATAGGGCACCGTCTAAATCCTTTGAGATGACACCGTATGAACTATGGTTTGGCAAGAAACCTAAGCTATCGTTTCATAAAGTTTGGGGTTGCGACACTTATATCAAAAGGCTTCAGCCTGATAAGCTCGAACCCAAATCGGAGAAGTGTGTCTTCATAGGATACCCTAAGGAAACAATTGGGTACACCTTCTACCACAGATCCGAAGGAAAGATCTTTGTGGCCAAGAATGGAATATTTCTAGAGAAGGAGTTTCTCTTGAAAGAAGTGAGTGGGAGGAACGTAGAACTTGATTAGGTGATTGTACCTTCTCTCAATTTGGAAAGTAGCACATCAGAGAAATCCATTCACGTGATGCCTACACCAACTAGAGAGGAAGCTAATGATGATGATCATGAAACTTCAAATCAAGTTACTACTAGACCTATTAGGTCGAACAGAGCACATTCCAAAGTAGAGAGGTACGGTAATCCTATCCCGGAAGTCATGTTACTAGACCATGACAAACCTACAAACTATAAGAAGCTATGATGAGCCCAGATTCCGATATATGGCTCTAGGCCACGAAATCTGAGATAGGATCCATCTATGAGAACAAAGTGTGGACTTTGGTGGACTTGCCCGATGATCAGCAAGCCATTGAGAATAAATGGATCTTCAAGAAGAAGACAGACGCTGATGGTAATGTCACAATCTACAAAGCTCGACTTGTCACGAAAGGTTTTCGACAAGTTCAAGGGGTTGACTACAATGAGACCTTCTCACCCGTAGCAATGCTTATGTCAGTCTAAATCATGTTATCAATTGCCGCATTTTATAATTATGAAATTTGGCAAATGGACGTCAAAACCGCATTCCTTAATTGATTTCTTAAAGAAGAGTTGTATATGATGCAACCATAAGGGTTTTTTAGTCCTAAAGGTTCTAACAAAGTGTGCAAGCTCGAGCGATCCATCTATGGACTGGTGCAAGCATCTCGTAGTTGGAATATACGCTTTGATGAGGTGATTAAGGCATATGGTTTTATACAGATTTATGGTGAAGCCTGTATTTACAAGAAAGTGAATGGGAGCTTTGTAGCATTTCTAATATTATATGTAGATGACATATTGTTGATTGGAAATGATATAGAATTTCTAGATAACATAAAAGGATATTTGAGTAAGATTTTTTTAATGAAAGACCTCGGTGAAGCTGCTTATATATTGGGCATCAAGATCTATATATAGAGATAGATCGAGACGCTTAATAGGACTTTCACAAAACACATACCTTGATTAAGTTTTGAAGAGGTTCAAAATGGATCACTCAAAGAAAGGGTTCTTGCCTGTGTTACAAGGTGTGAAGTTGAGTCAGACTCGAAGCCTGACCACTATAGAAGATAGAGATAAAATGAAAGTCACTACTTATGCCTTAGCCATAGGTTCTATCATGTATGTTATGCTGTGTACTAGACCTGGTGTGTGCCTTGCCATCAGTTTGGCAGGGAGGTACTGATACGTCTCCAATGTATCTACTTTTTCTCACGCTTTTCCTCTTGTTTTGGACTCTAATTTGCATGACTTGAACGAAACTAACCCCAGACTGATGTTGTTTTCAGCAGAACTACCATGGTGTTGTTTTTGTGCAGAAATAGAAGTTCTCGAAATGGAACGAAACTTTTTGAGGATTTTTTATATCAAAAATAAGAATTTCTGGAGCCAAGACCCATCGGAGAGGGGCCCCTGGGTGGGCACAACCCACCAGGGCGCGCCCAGGTGGGTTGTACCCACCTGGTGGCCCCGCTGATGACCCCCCTGATACTATAAAATCACATTATTCCAGAAAAAAATCAGGGAGAAAGAATTATCGTGATCCATGAGATGAAGCCGCCGCCAAGCCCTGTTCTTCCTCGGGAGGGCAGATCTGGAGTCCGTTTGGGGCTCCGGAGAGGGGGATCTTCGATCTTCATCATCACCAACCTATCTCCATCGCCAATTCCATAATGCTCCCCACCGGGAGATCTGAACCGTTTATGAATTCATCATTATATCCATGTGTTAGATCCAATCTTGCAAGTTATAGTCACCTACTACGGTTATGATCCGGCAACCCCGGAGTGACAACAACCAAGCCCACTCCCGGTGATGACTGTAGTTTGAGGAGTTCATCTACTCACTATGTGTTAATGCTTTGTTCCGGTTCTCTATTAAAAGGAGGCCTTAATATCCCTTAGTTTCCAATATGGACCCCGCTGCCACGGGAGGGTAGTACAAAAGATGTCATGCAAGTTCTTCTAATAAAGCACGTATGACTATTTACGACATACATGCCTACACTATATCGATGAACTGGAGCTAGTGCCGTAACGCCCTAGGTTATAACTGTCTCATGATGAATATCATCCAACAAGTCACCGATCCAATTCCTACGAATTTATCCTTATTGATCTTGCTGTGTTACTATTGCTATCATCATTGTTACACTTGCTACAAAATATTGCTATCACGTTACTGTTACTGTTCCTGCTGCCAGCACTATCAAACTACTTTGCTACTGATCACTTTTCTGCAGATAATTAATCTCCAGGTGTGGTAGAATTGACTACTCAGCTGCTAATACCTTCAAATATTCTTTGTCTCCCCTTGTGTTGAATCTATAAATTTGGGTTGAATACTCTAACCTCGAAAACTGTTGCGATCCCCTATACTTGTGGGTTATCAAGACCTTTTTCCGGCGCGGTTGCCGGGGAGCATAGCTATATTTGTTGAGTCACTTGGGGTTATTATCATATTATCATTATGAAGAATCTGAAGGACCCAAAGACTAAGATTTATCTCTCTAAGACGAGGGGAGGTAAGGAACTGCCATCCAGTTCTACTTTAGATTCACCTTCTGTTATGAGTAAATTTGCAACACCACCACATGCTATAAATTCTGATATGTCTCAAGTTATTGATGATGCTACTTCTACTGTGAATGATGCTTACGATGATTCTAGTACCTTGCTAGATAATGATGATGTGCCACTTGGTGAATTTCTTGATAAACAAATTGCTAGAGTTATACAACATGATGTTGTTGAATCTGATGATGAGCTTGAAATTGAAACTCCTGAAACACCTGCTAGAACTAGCCTTCCTAGATATGAATTGCCTAAGGTACCGGAAGGTTATGTTATGAGTGAAGAAGCCACTAGAGATATTCTTACTTGTAATGATATAGATGATCTAGAGAAATTACTACAAAAGTATAAACAAAAATCTCTGAATGCTAGAACGAAATATGATCCTATGTTTGCTACTTCACCTGTCTTTATTGCTGGCAAGGATTATGAATTCTCTGTCGACCCATAGTTAATTACTTTGGTTGAATCTGATCCTTTCCATGGTTATGAAACTGAAACTGTTGTGGCACATTTTAGTAAGTTGAATGATATAGCCACCCTTTTTACACATGATGAGAGAACTCGTTATTACTTTATTCTCAAATTATTTCCTTTCTCATTAAAGGGTGATGCTAAAGCTTGGTACAATACTCTTGCTCCTGGTTGTGTGCGTAGTTCCTAGGATATGGTTTATTACTTCTGTGAAAAATATTTTCCTTCTCATATGAAAAGGCTGCCTTACAGGAAATATTTAACTTTTACAAACTAAAGAAGAGAGTCTCCCACAAGCTTGGGGGAGGCTTTGCCAGTTATTTAATGCTTTGCCTGATCATCCTTTTAAGAAAAATGAAATACTTGATATCTTCTATAATGGACTAACCGATGCTTCTAGGGACTCCCTAGATAGTTGTGCTGGTTGTGTTTTCAGGGAACTAACTATTTCTCAAGCTGAAGAATTATTGAATAACATATTGAAAAATTACGATGATTGGACTATTCCTGAACCACCGCCTAAACCCACTCCAAAGAAGAGGTGTATATTATATCTCAGTCCCGAAGATATGCAAGAGGCAAAGAAATCTATGAAGGAAAAAGGTAAAAGCTGAGGATGTTAAAATTTTACCTCCTATTGAAGAAATACATTAGCTTAATACATCACCACCGCCTAAGGTGGTAGAGGTAAATTCTCTTATGAAGTTAAATGAAAATATAATTCTGATATGATTGCTCGCTTGAGTGACTTGTTATTTAGAATATCAAATGATGTTAGAGGTGTTGGAAAACATGCTTCTATAGTTCATACTTAATTAGAACAAGTTGCTAAATTTCAAAGAGAATTGCTTGATGAAATGAATCATAATATGCATGACTTTGCTATTAGAGTTGCAACTAGAGGAGGTAAAATGACTCAGGAACCACTTTATCATGAGGGACACCCTAAAAGAATTGAACAAGATTCACAAAGAAATAACACTAGTGCACCTAGTCCTTCTAGAAATAAAATTAAATAGAAAAATGATAGGACTTTGCACACTTCTAGTGAACTTGAAATAAAGAAACCTCCTGATAATGATAATGAAATTTCTATCTCTGATGCTGAAACTCAATCTGGTAATGAACACTCACCAAATGATAATGAAAAAGATAATGATGAGGTTAATGAATACTCTCAACCAACCAATGATAAAGAACCAGATAATGATGTTGAGATAGAACCACCTGTTGAGATAACCCACAATCAAAAAATAAAAATATTACAAAAGAGACTTTGTGGCTAGGAAACATGGTAAAGAAAGAGAACCGTGGGTTCAAGAACCTATGCCTTTTCCACGCAAGTCAACTAAAAAGAATGATGATGAAGAATTTGAACGCTTTGCTCAAATGCTGAGGCCAGTCTTTTTGCGTACTCGTTTGACTGATATCTTGAAAATGCCTCCTTATGCAAAGTATATGAAAGACATCGTCACAAATAAGAGAAAAATACTGGAAGCTAAAATCTCCACTATGCTTGCTAAATATACTTTTAAAGATGGAGTACCTAAAAAACTTGGTGATCCGGGAATACCAACTATACCCTGCTCTATCAAAAGGAATTATGTGAAAACTGCTTTGTGTGATTTAGGAGCTGGTGTTAGTGTTATGCCTTTCTCTTTATATAAAAGACTTGACTTGAATAAACTCACACCTATTGAAATATCTTTGCAAATGGCTAACAAATCAACTGCCATACCTATCTGTATCTGTGAGGATGTGCCCGTTGTTGTTGCTAATGTTACTATTTTGACTGACTTTGTTCTACTTGAGATGCCCGAGGACGACAACATGTCGATTATCCTTGGTAGACCCTTCTTGAATACTGCAGGGGCTGTTATTGATTGTAATAAAAGCAAGGTCACTTTCATGCATACGGTGCACTTTTGGAAGAAACAATTCCAAGTGAATGGTATTAATGTTATTGAAAAATCTCTGACAATCACTATTGGATGTTTTCAAATACCTGTACCTACCGTCAAAAAGAAATATGAAATGATTATTATTGGGGAAATGCATATCCCCATTCAGGTATCTTGGTGATTTACAAAAGTTCTTCAGTTTCATGCTAATCTAAAGTGGTTGTTAATAAGACTTGATCAACCTTATTAATGAATCATTTTTGAACTTTATGAAGTTGTTGAATTTAGTAAGCACTACTTTATGTCCCTACTTTTTATTCTATGTTTTTATTAGCTAAATAAAATAATATGCCATGTTTTGTCTTTTTCTAAATTTCAGGTGCGATAAAAAATGACCCAAAAATAAAAGTTCTGAGAATGCACTGAAAATTTTATATGATTTTTCTTGAATATTTAAGATTTTTTGGTGAAAAAATAACCAGAGGGGGGTGCACCAGGTGGGCACAACCCACCTGGGCGCGCCAGCACCCCTGGCGTGCCTTGGGGGGTTGTGGTCCCCACATGGGCCCCTCACTTATCTCTTCGTCCCACATTGTCACCTACCTCTAGAAAAAATCACTCACCCTCTCTCTGCCGAGTTCTTGCTCATTTTGCTGCCAATTTCGATCTCTTTGCTCGAAGCTCCATTTTCTGAAACTGTTTCGGGAGATTGTTGCTTGGTATGTGACTCCACCATTTGTCTAATTAGTTTTTGTTCTAATGGTTTATACTTTGAATAATTAGCTACTCTTGGTGCTGCTGTAGATGTGCTTGCATGTTAAATTCTTAGTGTTCTAAGTAGTTTGAATGCTTGTTATGGCCTCTATGCATCCCTATGAGTAGTTGCTATCAATCTTACAAAATTTTGTTGACAAATTTTTGTCACTCCAAAATTTTTATTTTCAGAAAATTGTACGCGGACATGATGAACCTATTTGGAAGGAGTTCTTCGAGGAGACGATCCTCGGGGGCATCCTCTAGTGACAGTTCTGCCCGTCGGTCTTACGTTGAACAAAGTGAAAGTTCCACGCGAGATGCAGCCACCAAAACATTCTTATGGCCTTGCAATGAATATATGATGCAGGTGGGCATTAAGGAGGAATTTGAGCAATATGTTCACAATGCCAGTTTCGGTCCCTACCTATCAGATAAGTGTGCCCACCATCTTCTCACTGAATCATTTGTCAAAGGATTTAAATATTTTCCACGTGAGTCTAGGGTGTCGTTTATGTTTTATGATGAACCATATACCATTTCACTAGAGAACTTTTCTTACCATTGCAAACTTCCATTTTGGGGTTCGCTTGATGAGCCAGCATAGGCTGAGTATGAGACCTTCTTGACTAGCCTTTGCTACGGTGAAAATAGGGGAGTAAGGCAAGGAAGAATAAAGAGCATTCACTTTCCCTCAATTCAGTACCTTGCATTATTTAACGGGAAATGCATAGTAGGAGAGTAGGACTGTAGCATACTTTGTTCTCCGGACTTGAGCCTCATTCACACCGCTCTCACTAGTGAAAGGAATTATAACCTTGGAGCGACTGTTGCACGTAGACTTCAGAATAATGCCAAAAGTGGCTGGTTCTATGGTGGAATTTATGCCACACGTTTAGCACGAGTACTGGGTGTTTCACCTTTGCCCTTTGACCCTATCCTACCGATATTTAGATTTTGATGCCTTAAAGGAGCATAAGATTCTCAAGGGGAGGGCTGATAACTTCACTTATAATTTGTTGTTTAACCAATCACATGTTGTGGACACATATTTGCCTGCGCCTGCTCTCTTTGATTATCACAGCAAGGAAAGATATTTTGTTCCTGAGAGCGAGGCCCAAGCTCACAACGCAGCAGTGGTGGTAGCCCGATAGGCCCAGGCATCCGCATCGAGAGCCTCCGTGAGCTACCACGCTGACTACTACCCACCAAGCTACTGATTCACTACCAACTTAGGCCAAAAGCCTAAGCTTGGGGGAGTACGTGTTCTCACTAACTTTATATTCATGTTCACATATCATTCCATTTGTCGGTGTTCACACTTTTTCATTGTATCATCCATGCTTAGATTTATTTTTTTGCTTTCTTCTTGTGTGTTTGAAAAAAACTTCAAAAAAACCAAAAAAATTAGTTGTAGTAATTCACTTTCTATGCATGCTTAGTAGTAGTACTAAAAAGAAAATCAAAAAAGATTTCCTTCTTCTTTTGCTTGTTGGGAGCTTTCCCGTGTAAATAGTTTTTCTCGTTTTTTATTTTCTTGTTGAAGAAAACCATAAACTCCAAAAATATTTCAGTGTGTTTCTCTATGTCTCTTTTCTTTTATTTGAGTTGTACTGAGGAGAAGACCACGATGAAAATGTTGAGTGGCTCTCACATGAATAACTGTTGAACTAATAAGAGCCCATTTTACCTTGTCTTCTCTAGTTGAATAAAATGTTTTGCAGATTCCAGCTTAGTCCATGGCACTCCTGCACTACCATTATTTTCATATCATTCAGTCGTTCAAGTGAAAGGCAATAATGACGACATCCGATGAACTGGCCGTGGCAAAGGGAAACTGGTATGAACTCGACTTGTCTTTGTTTGTGTAAATATGTTTAACCTAGTGCCCATGCTTCAGCCTGTTATGATTGAACATGTTTGCAATGACAATTAGAGATTATAGTTTCTCATGCCATGCATACGTAGCTGGGAGAGGATAATGATTTATCTTGGATATCAATATAACGTTAAAATGATTGTGATGTAGTATGATGATATGGTATCCTCCTCTGAATGTTCGAGTGGTTGACTTGGTACATGTTCATGCATGCAGTTGAATCAAAACCAACATAGCCTCTATAATATTTATGTTCATGGTGATCATATCCTACTCATGCTAGTGTCCAATGTTACTTATGCATAATGCCTGGTTATGATCATTGTTGCTCTCTAGCTGGCCGCTTCCCAATCTTAAATTGCTAGCCTTCACCTGTACTAAGTGGGGATTCTACTTGTACATCAAAAACCTTTAACCCAAAGTTGTTCCAGATGAGTCCACCATACCTACCTATATACGGTATTACCCTACCGTTCTAAGAAAATTTTCATGTGCCACCTGTAATTTTTTTTAAAATTTATCCGTTTTGTGTTCCTGGATCGTTCATGGAACAACATGAGGTGGTCAATATCTTCCGTGCTAAGCATGTTATCCTCGGGTCGAGTGTTTATTCACTCGCCATCGCACGAGGAAATGGGCGGTAATAGGGATGCCTAGTCCCAAACTGCAAAATACAAAAAAGTTCATCTCTTACGTAATCAAACAAAAACTCCTAATGGAGTCAAAACCTTTACTTTCTGCTTTGGACTGCCACTAGCGTGCTTAGCATGGAAGATGTTGATAACTGATGGTCGTGAAGTGAATAAGAAGGGTGCATGTCTCAAAATATCATTTATCTCTAATTTAAAAATTGTGCTCTGGCACCTATACAAATCAATGCTTCCCTCTGTGAAGGGACTTTCTATTTACTTTTATGTTGTGCCATCACCTTCTATAAACAAGCGCCAGAAACTGAGTAGAGCACAACGGTCATGATTTATGCATTGTGTATAGCTAATGCTGGGTGCATCATGACTGGATCTTTTCTACCATGAATTACAATGTTTAGTCGCTGCTTGAACTTCGGAAGTGCTCTGCCTTTATTTTTTGTGGTCTCAGAAAGGGCTAGCGAGATACCATTATTGTCATATTATATCATGATTGTTTTGACAATGTGTTAGTATTTGAGATATATTATTATTGCTCGCTAACTGATTATGTCATTAATATGAATCATTATAATCTTTAAGAGTTATTGTTGACATGGTTAGTTATAATGTTGGCTGAAAACCTAGGCGTTGTTTAAGCTTATTTATGCAAACAAGAGCAAAAGATTTCATAAAAGTTTTTCTTTCTCACTTTCAGTTTATCAACTGAATTGCTTGAGGACATGCAAATGTTTAAGCTTGGGGTAGTTGGTACGTCTCCAATGTATCTACTTTTTCTAATGCTTTTCCTCTTGTTTTGGACTCTAATTTGCATGATTTGAATGAAACTAACCCCGGACTGACGTTGTTTTCAGTAGAACTACCATGGTGTTGTTTTGTGCAAAAATAAAAGTTCTCGGAATGGAACGAAACTATTTGAGGATTATATATATAATAAGAATTTCTAGAGCCAAGACCCACCGGAGAGGGGGCCCTGGGTGGGCACAGCCCACCAGGGCACGCCCCCCTCTCCTGGTGCACCCAAGTGGGGTGTACCCACCTGGTGGCCGCGCTGATGACCCCCCTGATACTATAAAATCACATTATTCCAGAAAAAAATTAGGGAGAAAGAATTATCACGATCCACGAGACGGAGCCGCTGCCAAGCCCCGTTCTTCCTCAGGATGGCAGATCTGGAGTCTGTTTGGGGCTCCGAAGAGGGGGATCTTTGATCTTCGTCATCACCAACCTATCTCCATCAGCAATTCCATGATGATCCCCACAGGGAGAGAGTAATTTCTTCGTAGGCTCGCTGGATGGTGAGGAGTTGGATGAGATTCATCATGTAATCAAGTTAGTTTTATTAGGGCCTGATCCCTAGTATCCACTATGTTCTTAGATTGATGTTACTATGATTTTGCCATGCTTAATGCTTGTCACCTTGGCCCGGGGGCGCCATGATTTCAGATTTGAACCATTTATGAATTCATCATTATATCCATGTGTTAGATCCGATCTTGCAAGTTATAGTCACCTAGTACGGTTATGATCTGGCAACCCCGGAGTGACAACAACCGGGCCCACTCCCAGTGATGACCGTAGTTTGAGGAGTTCATGTATTCACTATGTGTTAATGCTTTGTTCCGGTTCTATTAAAAGGAGGCCTTAATATCCCTTAGTTTCCAATATGGACCACGCTGCCATAGGAGGGTAGGACAAAAGATGTCATGCAAGTTCTTTCAATAAAGCATGTATGACTATTTACGGAATACATGCCTACATTATATCGATGAACTAGAGCCAGTGCCGTATCGCCCTAGGCTATAACTGTCTCATGATGAATATCCTCCAACAAGTCACCGATCCAATGCCTACAAATTTATCCTTATTGATCTTGTTGTGTTACTATTGCTATCATCACTGTTACACTTGTTAAAAAATATTGCTAACACTGTTACTGTTACCATTGTTGCTGTCACTACTATCAAAACTATCAAACTACTTTGCTACCGATCACTTTGCTGCATATAATTAATCTCCAGGTGTGTTTGAATTGACAACTCAGCTGCTAATACCTTCAAATATTCTTTGGCTCCCCTTGTGTCGAATCTATAAATTTGGGTTGAATACTCTACCCTCGAAAACTGTTACGATCCCCTATAATTGTGGGTTATCAGGTACCGTTGTAATCCAGGAGTGGATCACTGGACAATGGTCAAGAACATCCTGAAGTAACTGAAAAGGACCAAGGATATGTTTCTCGTTTATGGAGGGGACGAAGAGCTTGTCGTAAATGGTTACCTCAATGCTAGCATCGACACTGATCCAGATGACTCTAAGTCACAAACCGGATATGTGTTTATATTGAATGGTGGAGCTGTCATTTGGTGCAATTCAAAGCACTGGTACAGCGAGCTGCTATACAAACGGTTTCTAACCCCTTTTCGTGATGGCGTTCTGAACAGTCGCCAAGTGAGTGACTGCGATAGGGGGTGCTTCCCACATGACCCAAAAACTATTGGGGATAGGGAGCCTTGATGCATATACAGAACTCCCTACTCATTTGTGCTTGCATTGCCATCGTAGTCAGTATTCTGTGGTGCTACGTTTATGATACGTGATCCATCACAAATAGTTCACGATTATAGAAGTATACAATCACACACATTTACTTTTCCTCGACTGTGTGTGATTCGATGTAAGAGAGCACACAGTTGTCTCAATAAAACTGTATGCGAAGCCTGAATACATCCCACATGATTCATCCATCGTACCCGCGTCAGATGATCGACCTATCGCATGTGTTCTTCTAAGACCAAATGTTTGTGATGCGCACAACATCACAAACAGTCCATAATTGTGAAGCGTGTGTGATAGGTGACTATCGCAAACATTTAATAAGAAAGAACTGTGTGCAATGCTATTGATAATTGCACACATTTTTTCTTGGCTGATCGTGTATGCAGTAGAGATTGATCGTACATGTAGTGGACCCTAGAAATGTGTCTGATCTCCACATCTATCACAGACATTTCGCTTTCGCAAACCGTGTGCAGTGTAATCCCTAATTTAAAAATCACATGTTTTGAATTTGAAAGTAAGCAATCACTTATTTCATATCCAACCATGTTTATTACAAATATAGGTTCAACCATGAATGCATAATTCGATGCACATGTACATATATTGAAGAACTAGAAAAGCACCAAGTAAAGAATGATGAACCACAGTTGTACTAAAGACTATAAAGAGAGAGGCGAAAGACATTCTGGTTGCTAGAGAAGGTGAAGCGGAATGCCCATATTGTGCCCTCCTCCATGCGTAATGCACGCACGACTCTAGGCCAACCCCTTGTGATGGCTGTCTGTCCATCCTTCACTATCTTCATTAGGACTTCTCGATGCTCATTATAGTCTGGATGAAATACTTTAACCTTCATTGCATCTCGACCAATCATGTACTTTGCAAGGTAATCTTGAGTGAACTGCTTCGGGAACCACTGTGAACGAAAAAGATTCAGACATTGTTGTCTAACAACTCATTATGGGTAGTAAAAAAAGAACGATGCAGAGTTTGTAGTTACCATCCTACAACTCACTGTTGTGTTGGATAGAGCATAAACAAATAATTTTCTTGCCACCATTCGTATCTTTTTGCTAATAATCCTTATCAGTTTCCTCACTTGATGCTTGTTCATGAATATCTCGTTGCCCCATACGCAAAAAGGGTCGATGCGTGGATCCTTGCCAAGGGCATATTTACCTACAAGCCACAAGTCAATATTAGAAGCTAACAAGTGCCCAGGCCTGGATCTATATGAACTACATTATGGAACGACCGGGGGGGAGAGTACAAGCCGAGGGATGAAACTAA
This sequence comes from Triticum dicoccoides, assembly GCF_002162155.2. Taxonomy (NCBI): domain Eukaryota; kingdom Viridiplantae; phylum Streptophyta; class Magnoliopsida; order Poales; family Poaceae; genus Triticum; species Triticum dicoccoides. The sequence goes on along the minus strand of NC_041386.1, from coordinate 262,982,360 downwards.
CCTCGGCGAAAAATGGTGGCCACTCCCGTTGTTGTCCTGCATAAGTAGTGGAAAGGCATGATAAGTACAACAACCTTAACATCAAAAAAATATAGCAAAGGTAAACAACATTGATAACCCACAAGTATAGGGGATCACAATAGTTTTTGAGGGTAGAGTATTCAACCCAAATTTATTGATTCGACACAAGGGGAGCGAAAGAATATTCTCAAGTATTAGCAGCTGAGTTGTCAATTCAGCCACACCTGGAAACTTAATATCTGCAGCAAGGTATTTAGTAGCAAAGTAATATGATAGTAGTAGTAATGATAGCAAAAGTAATGGTAGCAAAAGTAATATTTTTGGGTTTTGTAGTGATTTTAAAAGTAGCAACGGAAAAGTAAATAAGCGAAGAACAATATAGGAAAAGCTCGTAGGCATTGGATCGGTGATGGAGAATTATGCCGGATGCGATCGATCATGTAAGAGTCATAACATAGGGTGACACAGAACTAGCTCCAGTTCATCAATGTAATGTAGGCATGTATTCCGAATATAGTCATACGTGCTTATGGAAAAGAACTTGCATGACATCTTTTGTCCTACCCTCCCGTGGCAGCGGGGTCCTATTGGAAACTAAGGGATATTAGGGCCTCCATTTAATAGAGTACCGGACCAAAGCATTAACACATAGTGAATACATGAACTCCTCAAACTATGATCATCACCGGTAAGTATCCCAATTATTGTCATTTCGGGGTTAATGGATCATAACACATAATAGGTGAATATAGACTTGCAAGATAGGATCAAGAACTCTCATATATTGATGAAAACATAATAGATTCAGATCTGAAATCATGGCACTCGGGCCCTAGTGACAAGCATTAAGCATAGCAAAGTCATAGCAACATCAATCTCAGAACATAGTGGATACTAGGGATCAAACCCTAACAAAACTAACTCGATTACATGATAAATCTCATCCAACCCATCATCATCCAGCAAGCCTACGATGGAATTACTCACGCACGGCGGTGAGCATCATGAAATTGGTGATGGGGGAAGGTTGATGATGACGATGGCGACAGATTCCCCTCTCCGGAGCCCCGAACAAACTCTAGATCAGCCCTCCCAAGAGAGTTTAGGGCTTGGTGGCGGCTCCGTATCGTAAAACTCGATGAATCCTTCTCTATGATTTTTTTCTCCCCAAAAGTGAATATATGGAGTCAAGGTGGACGTGGTGGAGCGTCAGGGGGCCCACGAGGCAGGGGGCACGCCCAGGGGGTAGGGCGCGCCCCCACCCTCGTGGACAGGGTGTGGGCCCCCTGACGTGGATCTTTCTTCTAGTATTTTTTATATATTCCAAGAATAATCTCCGTTGATTTTCAGGTCATTCCGAGAACTTTTATTTCTGGACAAAAATAACACCATGGCAATTCTACTGAAAACAGCGTCAGTCCGGGTTAGTTCCATTCAAATCATGCAAGTTAGAGTCCAAAACAAGGGCAAAGGTGTTTGGAAAAGTAGATACGACGGAGACATATCAACTCCCCCAAGCTTAAACCTTTGGTTGTCCTCAAGCAATTCAGTTGATAAACTGAAAGTGATAAAGAAAAACTTTACAAACTCTGTTTGCTCTTGTTGTTGTAAATATGTAAAGCCAGCATTCAAATTTTTTCAAAGATTATGAACTAACCATATTCACAATAACATTTAGGTCTCATGTTTACTCATATCAATGACATAATCAACTAGCGAGCAATAATAACAAATCTCAGATGACAACACTTTCTCAAAATAATCGTGATATGATATGACAAGATGGTATCTCGCTAGCCCTTTCTGAGACCGCAAAACATAAATGCAGAGAACCTTTAAAGATCAAGGACTGACTAGACATTGTAATTCATGGTAAAAGAGATCCAGTCAAGTCATACTCAATGTACACTAACAGTAATGGATGCAAATGACAGCAGTGCTCACCAACTGGTGCTTTTTCATAAGAGTATGATGTCTGAACGTAAAAGTAAATAGATAGGCCCTTCGCAGAGGGAAGCAGGGATTTGTAGAGGTGCCCGAGATCGGTTTTGAAATAGATATGAATAGTATTTTGAGCGGTATAGTTTCATTGTCAACATAACAACCGAGAGATCTTCATATCTTCCATGCTACACACATTATAGGTGGTTCCCAAATAGAATGGTAAAGTTTATACTCGCCCTCCACCAACAAGCATCAATTCATGGCTTGCTCGAAACAACGAGTGCCTCCAACTAACAAGAGTCCCGGGGGAGTTCTGTTTGCAGTTATTTTGATTCGATTTGCATAAAGCATAGGACTGGGCATCCCGGTGACCTGCCATTTTCTCGTGAGTGAGGAGCGGAGTCCACCCCTCTTGAGAATAACCCGCCTAGCATGGAAGATACATACAACCCTAGTTGATACATGAGCTATTCGAGCATACAAAATAGAATGTTTATTTGAAGGTTTAGAGTTTGGCACATACAAATTTACTTGGAACGGTAGGTAGATACCGTATATAGGTAGGTATGGTGGACTCATATGGAACAACTTTGGGGTTTATGGAATTGGATGCACAAGCAGTATTCCCGCTTAGTATAGGTGAAGGCTAGAAAAAGACTGGGAAGCGACCAGCTAGAGAGCAACAATAGTCATGAACATGCATTAAAATTAATCAACACCGAATGCAAGCATGAGTAGGATATAATGCACCATGAACATAAATATCGTAGATGCTATGTTGATTTTTTTTCAACTATATGCATGAACATGTGCCAAGTCAAGCCACTCGAATCATTCAAAAGAGGATACCACCCTATCATACCACATCACAACCATTTTAATAGCATGTTGGCACGCAAGGTAAACCATTATAATCTCATAGCTAATTAAGGATGGCATAAGCAACTACAATCTCTAATTGTCATTGCAAACATGTTTCTTTCATAATAGGCTGAATCAGGAACGATGAACTAATCATATTTACAAAAACAAGAGAGGTCGAGTTCATACCAGCTTTTCTCATCTCAATAAGTTCATCATATAATCATCATTATTGCCTTTCACTTGCACGACCGAATAGTGTGGATAATAATAATAATAGTGCACGTGCATTGGACTAAGCTAGAATCTGCAAGCATTCAATTCAAGAGAGAAGACAAGGTAATATGGGCTCTTTGTTAGATCAACAATAATGCATAAACGATCCACTCAACATTTTCATTATGGTCTTCTCCTCTCGACCCCCAAAGAAAGGAAAAGAAACAAAACTATTTACACGGGAAAGCTCCCAACAAGCAAAAGAAGAACGAGAAATCTTTTTGGATTTTATTTTAATTATTACTACTATAGGCATGAAAAGTAAACTAGCTAAACGCTACAACTAGTTTTTTTGCTTTTCTGAAGGTTTATCAAACACACAAGAAGAAAGCATAAAAGGGAAATAAACTAGGCATGGATATTACAATGAAAAAGTATGAGCACCAACAACTAGCATGAATGTGTGAACAGGAATGTAATGTCGGTGAGAGATATGTACTCCCCCAAGCTTAGTCTTTTGGCCTAAGTTGGTCTATGGCCACGGCTGGCCTGGCGGATATCCAAAGTTGTAGCTGGGGTCGTACTGAGATGCAGCGGCAATTTCCTGATGAGCTGCAGCTTGGAGGCGAGTTGTCTCCGCCCTCCTCTCATACTCGGTCGCCTCCTCCCTGGTTATAACATATCTCCCCTTTGCTTGAAAGTCAAAGAAAGTAGGAGCAGGGAGAGTGACGTGATAGGTTCGTCGTCTGTCAAAGATTAGTCGGTACTGGAAGGACTGATCGTTCCTCTCAACAAACTAATGACAAACCATAGCATCATGATCTAGATAAGAAGGAGGCAACTCAATATCATCTCCACATATGGGTATCTCAAGAAAGTTAGCTATACGAGTTGCATAAATTCCACCAAAGAAATCTCCATGAATACGATTATTATGCAACCTCCGTGCAAAAATAGCCCCCAAGTTGTATTGTTTATCTCCTAAAACAGCGCTCCTGAGAATGCTAAGATCAGGTACACACATGTGACATGCTTCATCTTTATCGTTTATGCACCTTCCTATGAAGAGAGCAAAATAATGTATAGCAGGAAAATGAATGCTCCCTATGGTGGCTTGTGTTACATCCCTAGATTCCCCCACTATAATACTAGCAAGAAAATCTCTAAATTCAGATTTGCGAGGTTCACTAACATTACCCCACTGTGGGAGTTTACAAGCATTGTTAAAATCTTCTAAGTCCATGGTATAAGATTTATCATAAAGATCAAACAGGACAGTTTGATAATTGCGTGATGATGAAAATTTGAACCTTCTCACAAATGAATCAGTTAAATAGAGGTATTGACGGCACTTATCTGCCTCGAAGCTCTCAAGATCGGCATTGCACACATATGCTTCAAATTCCTCCTTGATTCCTGCTTGGACCATGAAATCCTCTGACGGCCATTCACAAGGCCGCACTTGAGCATCTCTTGGTGGTTCCTCGTCCGCATCGCATATTCGGGTCTGGGTCCTTGCTTCCTTGAAGAACCACTTTGGTGCATTTTCCTAAACATATTTCTTCCTCTGAAAAATTTCTGAAATTTTTAGTAACTCAAAATAAAAGTGAACCGAACTCAACAAAATTGATAGCAACTACTCCTATGAGTGCCTAGAGGCAATACCATGAATTAAAACTACTTTTGACCATATAAATTTGACAAGCAAGCTCAAGAACAGGGTCACCTAAGCAGCAAAAATTTGCAATGAATAAAGCACTAGAACAAAAACTAATTGGACCATTGGAGGAGTCACATACCAAAGAACAATCCTCCAAAGCAGTTTTGTGAATGGAGCTTTGAGCTAGGAGATCGAAAATCGCAGCAAGATGAGCTAGACCTCGTGCTTGAGCAGGTTGATGAATTTTTGGAGGAAGAAGGAGTCTGTGGTAGCTGGAATAAGTGGAGGGGAGCCACCATGGGCCCACGAGGCAGGGGGCGCACCCAGGGGGGTAGGGCGCGCCCTGGACCCTCGTAGCGAGGTGCTTGCTCCCCCAGGTGTGTTCTCAGTGCGAGATATTCTCAAATATTCTAGAAAAAATCATATTTAAATTTAAGCGCATTTGGAGAACTTTTATTTTCAGGGTATTTTTTATTGCATGGGTAATTCAGAAAACAGACAGAAAAATACTATTTCTGCTTTATTTAATATAAGTAATAAAAAGTAAAAAGAGGGTACAGAGGGTTGTGTTTTCTAAATTCATCCATCTCATGCTCATCCAAAGGAATCCATTAACAAGGTTGATCGGGTCTTGTTAACAAACTCATTTCGAGTTGAAACCGAAGAATTTTCGAATAACACTAGGTTACCTCAACGGGGATATGCATGTCCCCAACAATAAGAATATCATATTTCTTCTTGACAGTAGGAAGAGGAAATTCAAAACCTCCAATAGTAATTGTTGAAAATTTTCCAATAGAATTGATACTGTGGACTTGAGGTTGTTTCCTCGGTAAGTGTACCATATGCTCATTACCATTAACATGAAAAGTGACATTGCCTTTGGTGCAATCAATAACAGCCCCTGCAGTATTCAAAAAGGGTCTTCCAAGAATAATAGACATACTATCGTCCTCGGGAATATCAAGAATAACAAAGTCCGTTAAAATAGTAATGTTTGCAACCACAATAGGCACATCCTCACAAATACCTACAGGTATAGCAGTTGATTTATCAGCCATTTGCAAAGATATTTCAGTAGGTGTCAACTTACTCAAATCAAGTCTACGATATAAAGAGAGAGGCATAACACTAACACCGGCTCCAAGATCACATAAAGTAGTTTTAACATAATTTCTTTTAATGGAGCATGGTATAGTTGGTACTCCTGGATCTCCATGTTTCTTTGGTATTCCACCCTTAAAAGTATAATTAGCAAGCATGGTGGAAATTTCAGCTTCCGGTATCTTTCTCTTATCAGTAACAATTTCCTTCATATATTTAGCATAAGGATTCATTTTAAGCATATCAGTCAAACGCATACGCTAAAAGATAGGTCTAATCATTTCAACAAAGCGCTCGAAATCCTCATCATCCTTTTTCTTGGATGGTTTAGGAGGAAAACACATGGGTTTCTGAACCCATGGTTCTCTTTCTTTACCGTGCTTCCTAGCAACAAAGTCTCTCTTATCATAACGTTGATTCTTTGATTGTGGGTTATCAAGATCAACAACAGGTTCAATCTCTACATCATTATTATTGCTAGGTTGAGCATCAACATGAACATCATGATTAACATTATCACTAGGTTCATGTTCATTACCAGATTGTGTTTCAGCATCAGAGATAGAAATATCATTGGGATTCTTAGGTGTGTCAATAACAGGTTCACTAGAAGCATGCAAAGTCTTATCATTTTTCTTTTTCTTCCTTTTAGAAGGACTAGGTGCATCAATGTTATTTCTCTAAGAGTCCTGCTCAATTATCTTAGGGTGACCTTCAGGATACAAAGGTTTCTGAGTCACTTTACCTCCTCTAGTTGCAACTCTAACAGCAAAGTCATTATTCTTACTATTCAATTCATTGAGCAAATCAATCTGAGCTTTAAGTACTTGTTCTACTTGAGTGGTAACCATAGAAGAATGTTTACTAATAACTTTAAGTTCACCTTTAACACTGGCCATATAATCACTCAAGTGTTCAATCATATAAGCATTATGTTTCAATTATCTACCAACATAAGCATTAAAATATTCTTGCTTAACCATAAAGTTATCAAATTCATCCAAACATTGGCTAGCAAGCTTTACAAGGAGGGATTTCGGCTTTATCATATCTATAGAGAGAGTTTACCTTTACTACCTGTGTCGGGTTATCAAGACCGTGTATTTCTTCAACAGGCGGCAAATTAAGACCATGTATTTCTTCAATAGGTGGTAAATTCTTAACATCTTCAGCTTTTATACCTTTTTTTCATAGATTTCATTGCCTCTTGCATATCTCCAGGACTGCGAAATAGAATACCCCTTTTCTTCGGAGTTGGCTTAGGACTTGGTTCAGGAAGTGTCCAATTATTTTCATTAGTCAACATATTATTCAATAGAATTTCATCTTGATCAACAGTTCTTTCCCTGAAAACACAACCAGCACAACTATCTAGGTAATCTCTGGAAGCATCGGTTAGTCCATTATAAAATATATCGAATATTTTATTTTTCTTGAGAGGATGATTAGGCAAAGCATTAAGTAATTGGAGAAGCCTCCCCCAAGCTTGTGGTAGATTCTCTTCTTCAATTTGCACAAAATTATATATTTCCCGTAAAGAAGCTTGTTTCTTATGAGCGTGGAAATATTTAGCAGAGAAGTAGTAAATCATATCCTGGGGACTACACACACAACCAGGATCAAGAGAGTTAAACCATATCTTAGCATCACCCTTTAATGAGAACGGAAATAATTTAAGGATATAATAATAGTGAGTTTTCTCATCATTAGTGAATAGGGTAGCTATATCATTTAATTTAGTAAGATGTGCCACAACAGTTTCAGATTCATAGCGATAGAAAGGATCAGATTCAACCAAAGTAATTATATCGGGATCAACTGAGAAATCATAATCCTTATCAGTAATAAAGATAGGTGAAGTAGCATAAGCAGGATCATATTTCATTCTAGCATTCAGAGATTTTCCATTCAGCTTAGCTAATAGTTTCTTAAGATCATTTCTATCATTGCAGGCAAGAAAGTCTCTAGCAGTTTCTTCATCCATAACATAACCCTCAGGAACAACAGGCAATTCATATCTAGGGGGAGAATCTTCATCATCACTTTCATCAACATTATCAGTTACAATAATTCCATTCTCTCTAGCCCTAGCAAGTTGTTCATCCAGAAATTCACCAAGTGGCACAGTAGTATCAAGCATAGAAGTAGTTTCATCATAAGTATCGTGCATAGCATAAGTGGCATCATCAATAACATGCGACATATCAGAACTAATAGCAAAAGCAGGTTTAGGTATCGCAAGCTTACTCAAAACAGAAGGTGAATCAAGTGCAGAGCTAGATGGCAGTGAAGGAAATATGCCCTAGAGGCAATAATAAAGTTATTATTTATTTCCTTATATCATGATAAATGTTTATTATTCATGCTAGGATTGTATTAACCGGAAACATAATACATGCGTGAATACATAGACAAACAGAGTGTCACTAGTATGCCTCTACTTGACTAGCTCGTTGATCAAAGATGGTTATGTTTCCTAACCATGGACATGAGTTGTCATTTGATCAATGGTATCACATCATTAGGAGAATGATGTGATTGACTTGACCCATTCCATTAGCATAGCACTTGATCGTTTAGTTTGTTGCTATTGCTTTCTTCATGACTTATACATGTTCCTATGACTATGAGATTATGCAACTCCCGTTTACCAGAGGAACACTTTGTCTGCTACCAAACGTCACAACGTAACTAAGTGATTATGAAGGTGCTCTACAGGTGTCTCCGAAGGTACTTGTTGGGTTGGCGTATTTCAGGATTAGGATTTGACAGTCCGATTTCGGAGAGGTATCTCTGGGCCCACTCGGTAATGCACATCACTATAAGCCTTGCAAGCATTGCAACTAATGAGTTAGTTGCGGGATCATGTATTACGGAACGAGTAAAGAGACTTGCCGGTAACGAGATTGAACTAGGTATTGAGATACCAACGATCGAATTTCGGGCAAGTAACATACCGATGACAAAGGGAACAACGTATGTTGTTATGCGGTTTGATCGATAAAGATCTTCGTAGAATATGTAGGAGCCAATATGAGCATCCAGGTTCCGCTATTGGTTATTGACCGGAGACATGTCTCGGTCATGTCTATATAGTTCTCGAACCCGTAGGGTCCGCATGCTTAAAGTTCGATGACGGTTATATTATGAGTTTATGTGTTTTGATGCATCGAAGGAGTTCGGAGTACTGGATGAGATCAAGGACATGACGAGGAGTCTCAAAATGGTCGAGACGTAAAGATCAATATATTGGACGACTATATTCGGACATCGGAAAGGTTCCGAGTGATTCAGGTATTTTCGGGAGTACCGGGGAGTTACGGGAATTCGTATTGGGCCTTAATGGGCCATACGGGAAAGGAGAGAAAGACCTCAAAGGGTGGCCGCACCCCTCCCCATGGGCTGGTCCGAATTGGACTAGGGAGGGGGGGCGCCCCCTTCCTTCCTTCTCCTTTTCCCTTCCCTTTCCTTCCCTCATACTCCTACTACTTGAAAGGGCTCCTAGTTCTACTAGGAAAAGGGGAATCCTACTCCCGGTGGGAGTAGGACTCCCCTAGGGCGCGCCATAGAGAGGGCCGGCCCTCCCCCTCCTCCACTCCTTTATATATGGAGGCAGGGGGCACCCCAAAGAGACAACAATTGATCTCTTGATCTCTTAGCCGTGTGTGGTGCCCCCCTCCACCATAATCCACCTCGGTCATATCGTAGCGTGCTTAGGCGAAGCCCTGCATCGGTAGAACATCATCATCGTCACCATGCCGTCGTGCTAACGGAACTCTCCCTCAAAGCTCGGCTAGATCGGAGTTCGAGGGACGTCATCGAGTTGAACGTGTGCTGAACTCGGAGGTGCCATGCGTTTGGTACTTGGATCGGTCGGATCGTGAAGACGTATGACTACATCAACCGCGTTGTGCTAACGCTTCCGCTTTCGGTCTACAAGGGTACATGGACAACACTCTCCCCTTTCGTTGCTATGCATCACCATGATCTTGCGTGTGCGTAGGAAATTTTTTGAAATTACTACGTTCCCCAACCGTGGCATCCGAGCCAGGTTTTATGCGTAGATGTCATATGAGCGAGTAGAACACAAGTGAGTTGTGGGCGATATAAGTCATACTGCTTACCAGCATGTTACACTTTGGTTCGGCGGTATTGTTGGATGTAGCGGCCTGGACCGACATTACGCGTACGCTTACGCGAGACTGGTTTTACCGCCGTGCTATGCACACAGGTGACTAGCGGGTGTCAGTTTCTCCAACTTTAGTTGAACCGAGTGTGGCTACGCCCAGTCCTTAAGAAGGTTAAAACATCACTAACTTGACAAACTATCATTGTGGTTTTCGATGCGTAGGTAAGAACGGTTCTTGCTCAGCCCGTAGCAGCCACGTAAAACTTGTAGCAACAAAGTAGAGGACGTCTAACTTGTTTTTACTGGGCATGTCGTGATGAGATATAAGTTGTTGTATAAGATGATCATGTTTTGTTGAAGTTATCGGCAACTGGCAGAAGCCTTATGGTTGTCTCTTTATTGCATAAGATGCAAGCGCCAAATAATTGCTTTACAATTATCGCTATGCGATAGCAATAGTTGCAAGAGCAATAGTTGGCGAGACGACCATGCGACGACACATTGATATAGATCAAGATGATGGAGATCATGGTGTCATGCCGGTGAGATGGAAATCATGACGATGTTTTGGAGATGGAGATCAAAGGCACAAGATGATGATGGCCATATCATGTCACATATTTTGATTGCATGTGATGTTTATCTTGTATGCATCTTATCTTGCTTTAATTGATGGTAGCATTATAAGATGATCTCTCACTAAATTTCAAGATAAAAGTGTTCTCCCTGGGTATGCACCATTGCCAAAGTTCATCATGCCCATACACCACGTGATGATCGGGTGTGATAAGCTCTACGTCCATCCACAACGGGTGCAAACCAGTTTTGCACACGTAGAATACTCAGGTTAAACTTGACGAGCCTAGCATATGCAGATATGGCCTCGGAACACTGAGACTGAAAGGTTGAGCGTGAATCATATAGTAGATATGATCAACATAGTGATGTTCACCATTGAAAACTACTCCATTTCACGTGATGATCGGTTATGGTTTAGTTGATTTGGATCACGTGATCACTTAGAAGATTAGAGGGATGTCTTTCTAAGTGGGAGTTCTTGAGTAATATGATTAATTGAACTTAAATTTATCATGAACTTAGTCCTGGTAGTATTAGCATATCTATGTTGTAGATCAATAGCTCACGTTTAGCTCCCCTATTTTATTTTTGATATGTTCCTAGAGAAAATTAAGCTGAAAGATGTTAGTAGCAATGATGCGGATTGGATCCGTGATCTGAGGATTATCCTCATTGTTGCACAGAAGAATTATGTCCTTAATGCACCGCTAGGTGACAGACCTATTGCAGGAGCAGATGCAGACGTTATGAACGTTTGGCTAGCTCAATATGATGACTACTTGATAGTTTAGTGCACCATGCTTAAACGGCTTAGAATCGGGACTTCAAAGACACTTTGAACGTCATGGACCATATGAGATGTTCCAGGAGTTGAAGTTAATATTTTAAGCAAATACCCGAGTTGAGAGATATGAAGTCTCCAACAAGTTCTATAGCTAAAAGATGGAGGAGAATAGCTCAAGCAGTCATCATGTGCTCAGATTGTCTGGGTACTACAATCGCTTGAATCAAGTGGGAGTTAATCTTCCAGATAAGATAGTGATTGACAGAATTCTCTAGTCACCATCACCAAGTTAGTAGAACTTCGTGATGAACTATGATATGCAAGGAATAACGGAAACGATTCCCAAGCTCTTCGTAATGCTGAAATCAACGAAGGTAGAAATCAAGAAAAATATCAAGTGTTGATGGTAGACAAGACCACTAGTTTCAAGAAAAGGGCAAAGGGAAGAAGGGGAACTTCAAGAAGAACGGCAAGCAAGTTGCTGCTCAAGTGAAGAAGCCCAAGTCTGGTCCTAAGCCTGAGACTAAGTGCTTCTACTGCAAAGGGACTGGTCACTGGAAGCGGAACTGCCCCAAGTATTTGGCGGATAAGAAGGATGGCAAAGTGAACAAAGGTATATTTGATATACGGATTATTGATGTGTATTTTACTAGTGTTCATAGCAACCCCCCGGTATTTGATACTGGTTCAGTTGCTAAGAGTAGTAACTCGAAACGGGAGTTGCAGAATGAACAGAGACTAGTTAAGGGTGAAGTGACGATGTGTGTTGGAAGTGGTTCCAAGATTGATATGATCATCATCGCACACTCCCTATACTTTCGGGATTAGTGTTGAACCTAAATAAGTGTTATTTGGTGTTTGCGTTGAGCATGAATATGATTTGATCATGTTTATTGCAATACGGTTATTCATTTAAGTAAGAGAATAAATTGTTGTTCTGTTTACATGAATAAAACCTTCTATGGTCATACACCCAATGAAAATGGTTTGTTGGATCTCGATTGTGGTGATACACATTCTCATAATATTGAAGCCAAAAGATGCAAAGTTAATAATGATAGTGCAACTTATTTGTGGCACTGCCGTTTAGGTCATATTGGTGTAAAGCGCATGAAGAAAATCCATGCTGATGGGCTTTTGGAATCACTTGATTATGAATCAGTTGATGCTTGCGAACCTGTCTCATGGGCAAGATGACTAAGACTCCGTTCTCCGGAACAATGGAGCAAGCAACTGACTTATTGGAAATAATACATACTGATGTATGCAGTCTGATGAATGTTGAGGCTCGCGGCAGGTATCATTATTTTCTGATCTTCACAGATGATTTGAGCAGATATGAGTATATCTACTTGATGAAACACAAGTCTGAAATATTTGAAAAATTCCAGAGTGAAGTGGAGAATCATCGTAACAAAAATAGAAGTTTCTACGATATGATCGCAGAAGTAAAATATTTGAGTTACAAGTTTGGCCTTCAGTTAAAACAATGTGAAATAGTTTCACTACTCATGCCACCTGGAACACCACAGTGTAATGGTGTGTCCGAACGTCGTACCCGTGCTTTATTAGATATGGTGCGATCTATGATGTATCTTACCGATTACCACTATCGTTTTGGGGTTATGCATTAGAGACAGCTACATTCACGTTAAATAGGGCACCATCTAAATCCGTTGAGACGACACCGTATGAACTATGGTTTGGCAAGAAACCTAAGCTGTCGTTTCTTAAAGTTTGAGGTTGCAATGCTTATGTGAAAAAGTTTCAACCTGATAAGCTCAAACCCAAATCGGAGAAGTGCGTCTTCATAGGATACCCAAAAGAAAATATTGGGTACACCTTCTATCACAGATCCGAAGGCAAGATATTCATTGCTTAGAATGGATCCTTTCTAGAGAAGGAGTTTCTCTCGAAAGAAGTGAGTGGGAGAAAAGTAGAACTTGATGAGGTAACTGTACATGCTCCCTTATTGGAAAGTAGTTCATCACAGAAATCTATTCCTGTGACTGCTACAGCAATTAGTGAGGAAGCTAATGATGATGATCATGTAAATTTAGATCAAGTTACTACCAAACCTCGTAGGTAAACCAGAGTGAGATCCGCACTAGAGTGGTACGGTAATCCTGTTCTGGAGGTCATGTTACTTGACCATGACGAACCTACGAACTATGAGGAAGCGATGATGAGCCCAGATTACGCGAAATGGCTTGAGGCCATGAAATCTGAGATGAGATCCATGTATGAGAACAAAGAATGGACTTTGATTGACTTGCCCATTGATCGGCGAGCCGTTGAGATTAAATGGATCTTCAAGAGGAAGACGGACGTTGATAGTAGTGTTACTATCTACAAATCTAGAATTGTCGCAAAAAGTTTTTCGACAAGTTCAAGGTGTTGACTACGAGGAGAATTTCTCACTCGTATCTATGCTTAAGTCTGTCTGAATCATGTTAGCAATTGCCGCATTTTATGAAATCTGGCAAATGGATAACAAAACTGCATTCCTTAATGGATTTATTAAAGAAGAGTTGTATATGATGCAACCAGAAGGTTTTGTCAATCCTAAAGGTACTAACAAAATATGCAAGCTCCAGCGATCCATCTATGGACTGGTGCAAGCATCTCAGAGTTGGAATATATGCTTTGATAAGTTGATCAAATCATATAGTTTTATACAGACTTGCGGTGAAGCCTGTATTTACTAGAAAGTGAGTGGGAGAACTACAGCATTTCTGATAAGTATATGTATGACATATTGTTGATCGGAGATAATGTAGAATTATTCTGCAAAGCATAAAGGAATGTTTGAAAGGAGTTTTTTTTCAAAGAAAGACCTCGGTGAAGCTGCTTACATATTGAGCATCAAGATCTATAGAGATAGATCAAGACGCTTGATCAGTTTTTCAATGAGTACATACCTTGACAATATTTTGAAGTAGTTCAAAATGGAATAGTCAAAAAGGAGTTCTTGCCTATGTTACAAGGTGTGAAGTTGAGTGAGACTCAAAACCCGACCACGGCAGAAGATAGAGAGAGAATAAAAGTCATTCCCTATGCCTCAGCCATAGGTTCTATAAAGTATGCCATGCTGTGTACCAGACCTATTGTATACCTTGCCCTGAGTTTGGCAAGGGAGTACAATAGTGATCTGGGAGTAGATCACTGGACATTGGTAAAAATTATCCTTAGTGGAATAAGGATATATTTCTCGATTATGGAGGTGACAAAAGGTTCGTCGTAAAGGGTTATGTCGATGCAAGTTTTGACACTGATCAAGATGACTCCAAGTCTCAATCTGGATAAATATTGAAAGTGGGAGCAATTAGCTAGAGTAGCTCCGTGCAGAGCATTGTTGACATAGAAATTTGCAAAATACACACGGATCTGAATGTGGTAGACCCATTGACTATACTTCCCTCACAAGCAAAACATGATCACACCTTAGTACTCTTTGGGTATTAATCACATAGCGATGTGAACTAGATTATTGAATCTAGTAAACCCTTTGGGTGTTGGTCACATGATGATGTGAACTATGGGTGTTAATCACATGGTGATGTGAACTATTAATGTTAAATCACATGGCGATGTGAGCTATATTATTGACTCTAGTGCAAGTGGGAGACTGAAGGAAATATCCCCTAGAGGCAATAATAAAGTTATTATTTATTTCCTTATATCATGATAAATGTTTATTATTCATGCTAGAATTGTATTAACCGGAAACATAATACATGTGTGAATACATAGACAAACAGAGTGTCACTAGTATGCCTCTACTTGAGTAGCTTGTTGATCAAAGATGGTTATGTTTCCTAACCATAGACATGAGTTGTCATTTGATTAACAGGATCACATCATTAGGAGAATGATGTGATTGACTTGACCCATTCCGTTAGCATAGCACTTGATCATTTAGTTTGTTGCTATTGCTTTCTTAATGACTTATACATGTTCCTATGAGTATGAGATTATGCAACTCCCGTTTACCAGAGGAACACTTTGTGTGCTACCAAACGTCACAACGTAACTGGGTGATTATAAAGGTGCTCTACAGGTGTCTCCGAAGGTACTTGTTGGGTTGGCATATTTCGAGATTAGGATTTGACAGTCCAATTGAGAGGTATCTCTGGGCCCACTCGGTAATGCACATCACTATAAGCCTTGCAAGCATTGCAACTAATGAGTTAGTTGCGAGATGATGTATTACGGAATGAGTAAACAAACTTGCCGGTAATGAGATTGAACTAGGTATTGAGATACCGACGATCGAATTTCAGGCAAGTAACATACCGATGACAAAGGGAACAACATATGTTGTTATGCGGTTTGACTGATAAAGATCTTCGTAGAATATGTAGGAGCCAATATGAGCATCCAGGTTCCGCTATTGGTTATTGACCGGAGACATGTCTCGGTCATGTCTACATAGTTCTCGAACCCGTAGGGTCCGCACGCTTAAAGTTCGATGACGGTTATATTATGAGTTTATGTGTTTTGATGTACCGAAGGAGTTCGCACTCCCGGATGAGATCAGGGAAATGACGAGGAGTCTCGAAATGGTCGAGACGTAAAGATCGATATATTGGCCGACTATATTCGGACATCGGGAAGGTTCCGAGTGATTCGGGTATTTTCGGGAGTACCGGGGAGTTACGGAATTCGTATTGGGCCTTAATGGGCCATACGGGAAAGGAGAGAAAGGCCTCAAAGGGTGGCCGCACCCCTCCCCATGGGCTGGTCCGAATTGGACTAGGGAGGGGGGGCGCCCGTTCCTTCCTTCTCCTTTTCCCTTCCCTTTCCTTCCCTCCTACTACTACTTGGAAGGGCTCCTAGTTCTACTAGGAAAAGGGGAATCCTACTCCCGGTGGGAGTAGGACTCCTCTAGGGCGCGCCATAAAGAGGGCCGGCTCCCCCTCCTCCACTCCTTTATATACAGGGGCAGGGGGCACCCCAAAGAGACAACAATTGATCTCTTGATCTCTTAGCCGTGTGCGGTGCCCCCCTCCACCATAATCCACCTTGGTTATATCGTAGCTGTCAGGACCCCGATTCCAAGTCACATCGATCTAGCCGGTAACACCTCATATCACTTTGCGGTATCACGCACGGTATTCCCACGGGTGTCGCCTTACCATGGCCCGGGACCGTTTGCGCCTTTTGGCTCACGTATATGATAGTGTCGCTAGCATCCATATGACAGAGAACCCGGGACGACATGGCTAGTCGTGAACCCAAAGCGGCACTAACCTATGGGGACAGGCATACATGAATCACATCGAGCGTGTCGGTCAGCAGCGTGTGAATCCGGGCTGTAGCACTGGGCTAACAGGACTCCGAGAACCCGAGCTGTAGCAGGCTAGGAAGGACTTCGGATGTCACCACGTGACATTTCCCCGAAGGGACAGACACAGGAACGAAGTGAAACACATGCTGGCCAGTCAAGTGTCCTGAGCAGTAGTGCTGGGCTAACAGGACTCCGGTGAACCGGGCTGTAGCGGACTACTATAGCTCATGGAAGCACTAGACTACTTTTCCCCATAAGAGAGGCTGCCAAGGATAAACAACTAGATTGTCGGATCCCACACATACCAAGCATTTCAATCATACACACAATATGCTCGATATGTGTAAATACAACATGGCATCACAACATAACTCTACAACTCAAGTATTTATTCATTAGGCTCCGAGGAGCGAGAAATTACAAACATGAGTCTCATGACCCAACAATCATAGCATACAAATCAAAGCACATGCGGAAGCTTAACATGTCTGAGTACAGACATCTACAAATGAAAAAGGCTAAGAAGCCTGACTAACTACCAGATCCTGCCGAGGGCACAAGATCGTAGATGAGGTATCAAGCTAAACGTCGGAGTCCACGTGGAACTACTAGAGAGACTGAAGTCTCTCTGCAAAACATAAATTAAGCAAACGTGAGTACAAATGTACCCAGCAAGACTTACATCAGAACTATCTACATATGCATCGGTATCATTAAAGGGGGTGGTGGAGTTTAACTGCTGCAAGCCAGCTTTGACTCAGTGGCTATCCTGAAGTACGACTGCAAGCAACTCTTTTGAGGTGGCGCACACGAGTCCACATATTCACCATTCAATACACCACTAAGGATCCTCTTCCGTCTCCCTACGAGAAGGCCATCCATAGCACTCACACTTATCTTGCGAGTTTTAGAGTATCCACTTTCACTTGTCTATGAACTGCTATATGCAACCCAGAAGTCCTTTACCGCGGACATGGCTATTCGAATAGATCATTTATAACCCTGCAGGGGTGTACTTTGTCACACATGTTTCGACCACCTAGCGTCTGCACACGACATGTGCTCGGCAGACTTCAAGCGAAAGCCGACGTGGGTGTAGACCACGACCTAACTAACCACACAAGTCTCTAGTCTAGGTTTATCGCCTATTCGGGTTCCATCCGCAAGGAAATCCGGCCGGGGTGTCCTCAACGGCCCCAAACGATGTGTACAGGGTCCCGAGACGCCAAACGGGCGCCCGACATACCCGGCCATAGTGTATCTACCGCATCATAGCCCACTCCTAGGGTCAGCGCTACGCACGGCCGCCAACACATAACCTACAAACACCAGAAACTAGTTGCAACTCATGGACAGAGGACGAGAGGGGTCAATAAGTACAGCGGGGTCATATTTCAGGGCCCAACGTGTGGTAGTAGCTGTTTCATGGATCGCAAACACAGAACTCAGTTCCTGTGGACGGTTTCAGTGAGACAACCCACCATGTACTCCTACATGGCCTCTCACCGCTACCTTTACCAAATCGTGTTCACACACTTAGCTCACACATCGTAGGACATGTTTACACACCTCCCGATTCATCCCCGATGAACCAGACCTGACACGACTCTATGCAATAGCAGGCATGACAACCAAGCATGAATGAGTAGGCACATCAGGGCTCAAACAACTCCTACTCATGCTAGTGGGTTTCATCTATTTACTGTGGCAATGACAGGTCATGCAGAGGATAAGGGGTTCAACTATCGCAGCAAGTAAAAGATGAATCGTTGTTGTCCTAATGCAGTAAAAGAGAGCAGGAGCGAGAGAGTGGGATTGTATCGGAATGAGCAAGGGGGTTTTGCTTGCCTGGCACTTCTGAAGATAGTATAGTTCTTCATCGGTGTCATCGATCACATCGTCGGAGCATCGTCTACTGAAGGGGGACAAACACCGGCAATAGAGAAGAACACAATCAATGTATATGCAACAATATGATTCATGATCATGACATGGCAATATGCTGTGATTTGAGCTAATGCCTCTAGTAATGATTTAAATGAAGTTGGTTTGAATACATGATCAAATTCCAACTCCATATATGATTATTTAAATGCCCTTTATTTGTTTTGTACAAAACAAAGGACAAACATTGCTCAAACATGCATGAAAATGGTACATATGGATTCCTTGAATTTTTCTGATAATTTTTCATATATAAATCTTTTCATTTGGAGTTATTGTTGAATTTCTATGATTTTTAGAAGTTTGGGGTAATTTCTGAAAATAATAAATCATTTAAGATTTATTTAAATTCCAGAAAGGAATTATTGCGTCAGCATGACCTCACAGTGACGTCCGCAGGTCAACGGCTCGGTCTAGGTCAAACCTGACGTGTGGGGTCCACACGTTAGTGACACGGTTAACTAACAGGGTTAATTAAAATTAAACTAAACCTAATATAGTTTAGTTAAGGCCTGGGCCCATATGTCAGTGACTCTAGGGGGTTAGTTAGGCGCTAATGACGGTGCCACATCACCAGCCACCGGAGTTGGACGCCGGCGACCAAACCCGACGGCACAGGATCGCCGGAGTTGCCCGGGACGGCACTACAGCGGTTGGCTCAACGCGCTGGAGGCACCAGAGGGATGCCCATCCTCGTGCGCATCCAGGGGATCACGCGGGAGGCTGCGGGGTGGCCTGAGATGATGGCCACGGCAACCATGGCAGTGGTCGGAGCTACGGGAACGGCGGGTTCGGCGCTACGGAGCATTTCGAGACGAACTGGTGGGGTCTGCGGCTTCCTGAGGAAGCGCTGAGCACGCCTACGTGCTCTGGTGCGACGTGCGGGGGTTGCAACCGCGGCGGTGACATGGCCGGCGGCGGGGAGCGCTTGGCTCCGGTGGTTGATGCGGCTAGGGGGCGAAAACGACGGCAGGGAGAGAGGGGTTGGGAGCAGGGGCTCACGGAGATGCCGAAGAGGGGGTCAGCGAGCTCGAGGAGGTCCTGGCGGCGCCGAATCGACCGAAGACGAGCTCGGGTGCCCGAGGTTGAAGACGAAGGCGAAGACGGCGTTCGGCGGTGATTGGAGTCGCGTGAGTCAACAGGGGGGCGTAGGCGACGG
>NC_041386.1:262948241-262962134 GCF_002162155.2 Triticum dicoccoides | reverse complement strand
GGCGACGGTGGCGGAGCCCCTGGGCATGTCGGAGAGGTGAGGGGGAGGCTCAGGGCACGGCAGCAACGAGCGACGGCGATGGCTGCGCTCGGGTGGGTGCGCACGAGAGGGACGGGGGAGGGGATGAGGACGGGGGAGGAGTGAGAGGGCCTGGGGGGTGCGTGGCATCTCCAGGGGGTCGTCGCACAGGCAGGCAGCCTAGAGGTGGCCGGCATGTGGCCACGCGCGGCGGGCACGCGACCGCGTCCTTCTGGCGCAAGGAGGACGACGACTGGCAGCTGGGCTCTGGTGGGCTGGCTGCTGCTGGGCCTCTCAGGTAAGGCCAGGTAGGTTTGTGTTCTGTTTTATTTTTCTATTCTCTTTTCTGTTTTTCTGTAATTGTTTTTGACTTAAATAAAATGCTAAGACATTTCCAAAAATCATGAAACAAATCATGGCTACTGTTTATAATATATCCATCAGTAAACATTTTAGTTTATGATTATTTGAGCATTTAAAATATTTTATAGCATTTAAATGCCCAAATGCAAATACTTTATGAATTCATTCAAAAATCCAAAGTGACCTAGGAAAATGTGCACCATTTTTGGCAGAGGTTCTAGACCAATTCAAAAATGATGAACTTTTCCAAAGGAATTTTGGGATAATTGAAAATGATATTTTTTATTTGTACCTAGTTGGATTCATATGTGCTAGGGTTTCAACAGTCCCCAATTCAAATTCATAAGAATCTAAACATGATGCAACACATGACTAGCTATCTCAGAGCATACTAGGACTAGGGATGTGACAACTCACCCCAACTAAAACAAGAATCTCGTCCCGAGATTCAAGAAGTGAAGTAAGAAGACAGAGGGGTCACAAAACTATCACAGTCTTCTCGATCCAACTGCCCTTCTCGAAGATACCGATATATTGCAACACATTGATCTTGACGTCTTGCTTTGAGAACTACATCCAACATGACAACGAGAAGAAAGGGAAAATTTAGAAGAATCGATCTTCTTGTGGTTCGAGCAAGTTAGGATCATCTTGATGATCACAAGATCAACTCACGGGATGAGACATAGAAACATCTCTGGAGCTGAGAGGCAAAACTTGCATCAGGAGCGACAGAAGAAACAATTTGACGAGGGTTTCAAAGTAGCGAGGGAAATTGCCATGATTCCTAAACGGGGACCTCGGGGAAGGTGACTTGAAGAACTATTCCCTTAAGTGGAAAAAAGAATTACTTTTGATCCATAGATCATTGAAACTCTCTATACCAGCCTAAGGCAATTCTCAATCGATCGTCTGGAAGAGTTCGAAGGAGTGGCATACTCAGACTAGGATGGATGATGTGGATTACCTTGTTGAAGACAACGCAATGGATGATTTTTCTTATCATCGGAAATGGATGGGACCCATGGTAGGACCACTTTTGAAGGTGATCCTGACCAGGAATTACCGAGAAGGGTAGTCCAAGGTTGAATGGCACAATGGTAGTGCAAGTTGGGAACAAAATGCAAATGCTGGGAATGATTCTGGTAACTGGGAATAACTCAACGAGAGTGATTCCACCGTTTGGATGGTTATAGCATAATCGAAGAAACTAGGAGTACAAGGATCCGTAAGGACAACTTCTAGAATATGTTGCACTAAATCCTCATGGAAAAGATGGTCAGATAGCTCAATCAAGATACTACAATGATAGATCTTCCGTCTAGGTGTGTCCGCCGACATCAACCTTGTTGGAACCGACATCATAGATTTTGGACTAGTTCCAACCATCATATCTGTCTGAGATTCAGATCTGGTTGATAACAGGACATTTCAGACAGCATGTCTGGAAAAGAAAATTTGCAACACTAACTGAAGAGATGACGTTGCGGGATTCTCAGGAAAATGAGCTACGATAGCATGCTCCAAAACATGAGCTGGTTCTGCTACAAACCTGTGAACATGATGTCCAATACAAGCATGACCATGTAGTAGTCTTATAATAGAACACTATCGACTTCAGGTTAGGATCCATCATCAAAGATTTTGAAGTCTTTACGCGCGCTAGACTTCTTTTCCTTGAACAAGTCAATCAGTGGCTTGGGGTGTTAGGAATTACACACGGAGTGGAGGGAGCTAGTCTCGCAAACCAGTGTATACTTCGCACATGCATAATTGACTTGGGATGGTTCTAGAGGAAGCAACATTGACTTTCCCGAATTCACGGCGGAATGCACATGAATTAGAGGAAGTCACTCCTTTCAGCCGAACATATTCTTCATGAACGGAACATGAAGATAATGCTTATAAAAATTTCCAATGCTAACTGGATGCTCAACACGAATCATGGAGAAGATAAAAATGTTGCTGATGGGCTCAACAACAATTCATCCAAGTTTCCATATAAGTGGAATTACACAATTATGTGAACAAGGTGATAGCATCGGTGAGACCCAAAAAAATATAATGGTGTATGCCCGGGGAAACAACCACAGGTAAGACAATAGTACAAACATCGTTGGTTCTGATTTGATTTGACGATAGCCCATAGTCAAATCAGAGATTGGATAAGACAATAGGTCCAACAACTGATAACGAGGACCAATCAATGGAGATATCATCTTTCTTCAACACACACACACAGAAGATATCCCTTAGAGATGAACTAAGTTAAGCAAAGCTTCTACCTTCCAACTCTCCAAGTTGTTGTCTAGCTCAACCAACTAGCTCAGGGATATCCAACACAGATTCTTGGAGAAGGGGTGATTTAGAGGAAAAAAAACCAACACGATCATGAACTCAACATAGCGGTCAGGTGACAACCAGGTAATACTTCCGAGAAGATCTTCGGAAAATCACGAACCACTGATATGTTACTAAACTCGAGAACATTCTTGTTTTTTGGGGCAAGACGATGGGACCAAGAGAGTGATGGATTGCCACAATCCTATCTCATTGATCGAAGAGTGCACAGAAAATAAGGACTAGGTAGCACGATCCATCTTAGGATGATGATTCAATAACCAACATGCTAAGAATGAATTATTGTCCATTAGCTACCAAGCAACGGGGTTGCTAGTAGTATTGATTTCACACATCATGGTTCACTTGTCGGCATTCCGGTTGCGACAACACGGGACCGAGGAATGAAACAATGATAGCGAGAAGTATCACTGCGTCAAGAATTCATAAGAGATGGTGCAATTCTCATGACAATCCTGACATAAAGGGGGTAATACTCCAGGGTAGAACATAGCAAAAGCTGGATTGGCATTTGATCTGCAGAGCACAACTACTTTGACCCAATCCTGGAAATGGACGAGGTACTAGAGTTTGTTTCTCCTAGTCATTCCGGAATAGAACGACTTGACGGACCACAAGAATAAAAGGCATCGATGAACACAAATGCACACACACTCTTGGCTATCAACTGATAGAGGATGGTCGGAATAGAACTGAAGAGGAACAACTCAAGGAACATATAACTTTCTGAGTTGTGGATGCATAGATTAGTATGTCGAGCAAAACTCAACATTTCTTCCAGACAACCCATGCAGAAAGGTAGGGCTAGCAGATTCACAATGCAGAATGGAGAACTCATCAGGAGCACTCTGGTTGTGATCTTTTGGTTCAAAGAACTTCTGCCATAAGCGGTTCGTAGTATTTGGAAGAAGGAACTACCACAGACCTCGAGGACTGTCGCAAGGTTACTAATATCCTAAAGGAACGAGCAAACACTATCAACAGGAGGTGACTGGAGTGAATCTCGGGTTCAAACCCAGGAATAGAATACCTACTAACTAAATGGCATCACGGGATGCTTTCGAGAATGATGGCCAGAATCATCACACTGGGAACACAAGACATGGCTAGATTACTAGGTGATCCCCTAAAACACCTAGGGTCATCATACTAGCTCCAACCTATATGTCGAGGCAACATAGTACCTCAACTCACCGATTAGTGTGGTTGAACTGGCCCAAAGGGACATCAGGAATAGGAAGAAGGGATTTGCAAATGCATCAGACTATTTAGAGACCTGGGATGACTCGGACAGCATAACGGCTGTAAATGCTCAAAATTATTTGAGACATCCTGCAAAAATGGTGGCATAACCACTCAACAACACAATATCAAGGTTCCGAGATCAATTGTCAACATACCGAAGTAGTAGGAACGGAACTGAGGCTTGAAACTATCAATTCTATAAGTCTATGGATTAGTAGCATGCCATCCTGATAGATAGATGAGAAGGCCTAATTCTTAATCCCCATAGAAAAGAAGAGGTTGAGTCAGATCAGAAGGGCATAGGGTAAAGGAGTAAAAAGAGCCTTACGTTCCCTTCCACAAACAATTCCCTTACATAACTAAAGCATTTCTAGACTCGACTTCGACCAGTTTGGCTTGGTAATCCTACAGGAAGTCAGGCTCTAATACCAAAACTTTCAGGACCCCGATTCCAAGTCACATCGATCTAGCCGGTAACACCTCATATCACTTTGCGGCATCACGCACGGTATTCCCACGGGTGTCGCCTTACCATGGCCCGGGACCGTTTGCGCCTTTTGGCTCACGTATATGATAGTGTCGCTAGCATCCATATGACAGAGAACCCGGGCCGACATGGCTAGTCGTGAACCCAAAGCGGCACTAACCTATGGGGACAAGCATACATGAATCACATCGAGCGTGTCTGTCAGCAGCATGTGAATCCAGGCTGTAGCACTAGGCTAACAGGACTCCGGGAACCCGGGCTGTAGCAGGCTAGGCAGGACTCCGGATGTCACCGCGTGACATTTCCCCGAAGGGACAGACACAGGAACAAAGTGAAACACATGCCGGCCAGTCAAGTGTCCTGAGCAGTAGTGCTGGGCTAACAGGACTCCGGTGAACCGGGCTGTAGCGGACTACTATGGCTCATGGAAGCACTAGACTATATTTCCCCATAAGATAGGCTGCCAAGGATAAACAACTAGATTGTCGGATCCCACACATACCAAGCATTTCAATCATACACACAATATGCTCGATATGTGTAAATACAACATGGCATCACAACATAACTGTACAACTCAAGTATTTATTCATTAGGCTCCGAGGAGCGAGAAATTACAAACATGAGTCTCATGACCCAACAATCATAGCATACAAATCAAAGCACATGCGGAAGCTTAACATGTCTGAGTACAGACATCTACAAATGAAAAAGGCTAAGAAGCCTGACTAACTACCAGATCCTGCCGAGGGCACAAGATCGTAGCTGAGGTATCAAGCTAAACGTTGGAGTCCACGTGGAACTACTAGAGAGACTGAAGTCTCTCTGCAAAACATAAATTAAGCAAATGTGAGTACAAATGTACCCAGCAAGACTTACATCAGAACTATCTACATATGCATCGGTATCATTAAAGGGGGTGGTGGAGTTTAACTGCTGCAAGCCAGCTTTGACTCAGTGGCTATCCTGAACTACGACTGCAAGCAACTCTTTTGAGGAGGCACACACGAGTCCACATATTCATCATTCAATACACCACTAAGGATCCGCTTCCGTCTCCCTACGAGAAGGCCATCCATAGCACTCACACTTATCTTGCGAGTTTTAGAGTATCCACTTTCACTTGTCTATGAACTGCTATATGCAACCCAGAAGTCCTTTACCGCGGACACGGCTATTCGAATAGATCATTTATAACCCTGCAGGGGTGTACTTCGTCACACATGTTTCCACCAATTAGCGTCTGCACACGACATGTGCTCGGAAGACTTCAAACGAAAGCCGACGTGGGTGTAGACCACGACCTGACTAACCACACAAGTCTCTAGTCTAGGTTTATCGCCTATTCGGGTTCCATCCGCAAGGAAATCCGGCTGGGGTGTCCTCAACGGCCCCAAACGATGTGTACAGGGTCCCGAGACGCCAAACGGGCGCCTGGCATACCCGGCCACAGTGTATCTACCGCATCATAGCCCACCCCTAGGGTCAGCGCTACGCACGGCCGCCAACACATAACGTACAAACACCAGAAACTAGTTGCAACTCATGGACAGAGGACGAGAGGGGTCAATAAGTCGAGCGGGGTCATATTTTAGGGCCCAACGTGTGGTAGTAGCTGTTTCATGGATCACAAACACAGAACTCGGTTCCTGAGGACGGTTTCAGTGAGACAACCCACCATGTACTCCAACATGGCCTCTCACCGCTACCTTTACCAAATCATGTTCACACAGTTAGCTCACACACCGTAGGACATGTTTACACACCTCCGATTCATCCCCGATGAACCAGACCTGACAAGACTCTATGCAATAGCAGGCATGACAATCAAGCATGAATGAGTAGGCACATCAGGGCTCAAACAACTCCTACTCATGCTAGTGCGTTTCATCTATTTACACAGGTCATGTAGAGGATAAGGGGTTCAACTATCGCAACAAGTAAAAGATGAATCGTTGTTGTCCTAATGCAGTAAAAGAGAGCAGGAGCGAGAGAGTGGGATTGTATCGGAATGAGCAAGGGGGTTTTGCTTGCCTGGCACTTCTGAAGATTGTATAGTTCTTCATCGGTGCCATCGATCACATCGTTGGAGCATCGTCTACTGAAGGGGGACAAACACCGGCAATAGAGAAGAACACAATCAATGCATATGCGACAATATGATGCATGATCATGACATGGCAATATGCTGTGATTTGAGCTAATTCATCTAGTTATGATTTAAATGAAGTTGGTTTGAATACATGATTCAAATTCCAACTCCATATATGATTATTTAAATGCCCTTTATTTGTTTTGTCCAAAACAGAGTACAAACATTGTTCAAACATGCATGAAAATGGTACATATGGATTCCTTGAATTTTCTGATAATTTTTCATATATAAATATTTTCATTTGGAGTTACGGTTGAATTTCTATGATTTTTAGAAGTTTGGGGGTAATTTTTGAAAATAATAAATCATTTAAGATTTATTTAAATTCCAGAAAGGAATTATTGCGTTAGCACGACCTCACAGTGACGTCAGCAGGTCAACGACTCGGTCCAGGTCAAACCTGACGTGTGGGGTCCACACGTCTGTGACACAGTTAACTAACAGGGTTAATTAAAATTAAACTAAACCTAATATAGTTTAGTTAAGGCCTGGGCCCATATGTCAGTGACTCTAGGGGGTTAGTTAGGCTCTAATGATGGTGCCATGTCACCAGCCACCGGAGTTGGACGCCGGCGACCAAACCCGACGGCGGAGGATCGCCGGAGTTGCCCGGGACGGCACTAAAGGGGTCGGCTCGATGCGCTAGAGGCACCAGAGGGATGCCCATCCTCGCGCGCATCCAGGGGATCACGCGAGAGGCTGCGGGGTGGCCGGAGACGATGGCCACGGCAACCATGGCGGTGGACGGAGCTATGGGAACGGCGGGTTCGGCGCTACGGAGCGTTTCGAGACAAACTGGTGGGGTATGCGGCTTCCTAAGGAAGCGCTGAGCACGCCTACGTGCTCTGGTGCGACGTGCGGGTGTTGCAACCGCGGCGGCGACATGGCCGGTGACGGGGAGCGCTCGGCTCCGGTGGTTGATGCGGCTAGGGGGCGAAAACGACGGCGGGGAGAGAGGGGTTGGGAGCAGGGGCTCACGAAGATGCGGAAGAGGGGGTCAGCGAGCTCGAGGAGGTCCTGGCGGCGCCGAATCGACCAGAGACGGGCTCGGGTGCCCGAGATTGAAGACGAAGGCGAAGACGGCGTTCGGAGGCGTTTGGAGTCGCATGAGTCAATAGGGGGGCGTAGGCGACGGTGGCGGAGCCCCTAGGCATGTCGGAGAGGTGAGGGGGAGGCTCATGGCATGGCAGCAACGAGCGGCAGCGATGGCTGCGCTCGGGTGGGTGCGCGCGAGAGGGATAGGGGAGGGGATGAGCATGGGGGGGAGGAGTGAGAGGGCCTGGGGGTGCGTGGTGTCTCCAGGGGGTCATCGCACAGGCATGCAACCTGGAGGTGGCCGGCGTGTGGCCACGCGTGGCGGGCACGCGCCCGCGTCCTTCTAGCGCAAGGAGGACGACGACTGGCAGCTGGGCTCTGGTGGGCTGGCTGTTGCTGGGCCTCTCAGGTAAGGCCAGGTAGGTTTGTGTTCTGTTTTATTTTTCTGTTCTCTTTTCTATTTTTCTGTAATTGTTTTTGACTTAAATAAAATGCTAAGACATTTCGAAAAATCATGAAACTAATCGTGGCTACTGTTTATTATATATCCAACAGTAAACATTTTAGTTTATGATTATTTGAGCATTTAAAATATTTTATAGCATTTAAATGCCCAAATGCAAATACTTTATGAATTCATTCAAAAATCCAAAGTGACCTAGGAAAATGTGCACCATTTTTGGCAGAGGTTCTAGACCAATTCAAAAATGCTGAACTTTTCCAAAGGAATTTTGGGATCATTGAAAATGATATTTTTTATTTGAACCTAGTTGGATTCATCTGTGCTAGGGTTTCAACAGTCCCCAATTCAAATTCATAAGAATTTAAACATGATGCAACACGTGACTAGCTATCTCAGAGCATACTAGGACTAGGGATGTGACAGTAGCGGTGCTAAGGCGAAGCCCTACGTCGGTAGAACATCATCATCGTCACCACGCCGTCATGCTAACGGAACTCTCCCTCAAAGCTCGGCTAGATCGGAGTTCAAGGGACGTCATCGAGTTGAACGTGTGCTGAACTCGGAGGTGTCGTGCGTTCGGTACTTGGATCGGTCGGATCGTGAAGACGTACGACTACATCAACCGCTTTGTGCTAACGCTTCCGCTTTCGGTCTACGAGGGTACGTGGACAACACTCTCCCCTTTTGTTGCTATGCATCACCATGATCTTGCGTGTGCGTAGGAATTTTTTTGAAATTACTACGTTCCCCAACAGGCAGTTCCCTACCTCCCCTCGTAGTTGAGGGATAAATCTTGGTTCTTTGATATTTCAAGTTCTTCATAATGATAAGTAGATATAAATCCCAAGTGACTCAAAGAATAGAGCTATGCTCCCCGGCAACGGCGCCAGAAAATGTTCTTGATAACCCGCAAGTATAGGGGATCGCAACAGTTTTTGAGGGTAGAGTATTCAACCCAAATTTATTGATTCGACACAAGGGGAGCCAAAGAATATTCTCAAGTATTAGCAGCTAAGTTTTCAATTCAACCACACCTGGAAACTTAATATCTGTAGCAAGGTATTTAGTAGCAATGTAATATGATAGTAGTGGTAATGATAGCAAAAGTAACGGTAGCAAAAGTAAAAAATTTGGGTTTTGTAGTGATTGTAACAGTAGCAATAGAAAAGTAAATAAGTGAAGAACAATATAGGGAAAGCTCATAGGCATTGGATCGGTGATGGAGAATTATGCCGGATGTGATCGATCATGTAATAGTCATAACATAGGGTGACACAGGACTAGCTCCAGTTCATCAATGTAATGTAGGCATGTATTCCGAATATAGTCATACGTGCTTATGGAAAAGAACTTGCATGAAATCTTTTGTCCTACCCTCCCGTGGCAGCGGGGTCCTATTGGAAACTAAGGGATATTAAGGCCTCCTTTCAATAGAGTACCGGACCAAAGCATTAACACATAGTGAATACATGAACTCCTCAAACTTTGGTCATCACCGGTAAGTATCCTGATTATTGTCACCTCAGGCTTAACGGATCATAACACATAATAGGTGACTATAGACTTGCAAGATAGGATCAAGAACTCTCATATATTGATGAAAACATAATAGGTTCAGATCTAAAATCATGGCACTCGGGCCCTAGTGACAAGCATTAAGCATAGCAAAGTAATAGCAACATCAATCTCAGAACATAGTGGATACTAGGGATCAAACCCTAACAAAACTAACTCGATTACATGCTAAATCTCATCCAACCCATCACCGTCCAGCAAGCCTACGATGGAATTACTCACGCACGGCGGTGAGCATCATGAAATTGGTGATGAAGGAAGGTTGATGATGACGATGGCGACGAATTCCCCTCTCCGGAGCCCCGAACGGACTCTAGATCAGCCCTCCCAAGAGAGTTTAGGGCTTGGGGCGGCTCCGTATCGTAAAACGCGATGAATCCTTCTCTCTGAATTTTTTCTCCTAGAAAGTGAATATATGGAGTCAAGGTGGACGTCGGTGGAGCGTCAGGGGGCCCTCGAGGCAGGGGGTGCGCCCAGGGGGGTAGGGCGCGCCCCCACCCTCGTGGACAGGGTGTGGGCCCCCTGATGTGGATCTTTCTTCAAGTATTTTTAATATATTCCAAGAATAATCTCCATTGATTTTCAGGTCATTTCGGGAACTTTTATTTCTGCACAAAAATAACACCATGGAAATTTTGGTGAAAACTGCGTCAGTCCGGGTTAGGTCCATTCAAATCATGCAAGTTAGAGTCCAAAACAAGGGCAAAAGTGTTTGGAAAAGTAGATACGACGGAGATGTATCAAACATCATCTCCAAATGATAGCTTTAATGTGTTGATTTCAGCATGCTGTTAAAGCAGATATAAAATGGAAAGCAATGTTACTGACAACAGGCTTAAAAGCCATCAAATATTGCAATTCAAACTGGTATTGTTTAAAATGAATAGAATGTAGGTACTTCTTAAACATCACATTGGATAAATGTGTAACACTGAAATAAAGGGCATGTGTTAACTACACCAGGTATAACTGGAACCAAATATAGCCGTTCAAACTGCTATATATTGATGCAGTCGAGCGGCACAATTCCAAATTGCACATAATGAACATCACATTGTGAATGACTGAAATAAATAAGGCATAAATAATTAGTATAACAACCAAATATAGCCATTGAAAACTGGACAAAGTCTCACTTCAACCAACCTTACAAGCAAATACAGATAAACAGGGCATATGCTTGAAACCTGGACAAATGCTCACTGCAACCAACCTAACAAGCAAATACAGATAGACAAGGCATCTGCTTGAAAACTGGACAAATGCTCACTGCAACCAACCTAACAACCAAATACGGATAAACAAGGCATCTGCTTGATAACTGGACAAATGCTCACTTCAACCAACCTATGAACCAAATACATATAAACAAGGCATCTGCTCGATAACTGAAAAATGCTCACTACAACCAACCTAACAAACAAATGTAGATAAACAAGGCATCTACTCACTATAAACAACAAAATATATCCATTCGTGAAACTGAAGTGGAAAATTCATACTTAAACATCACATAGCCCTATTGAACAATACATTTTTTTCATAACTGAAATAATTAAACACGACACAGTTAAAGCACTTCATGGAAAATGCTACTACAACAAAGGGTACGGGTTGTTAAGCTAGAAAAGGTAATATGTGCTCATAGGATGTTGCCTCACATGTCATGGACGGGATCATTCCAGTTTGAAGAGCATAGACCCATGGTGCGCTCTCTGATGTGATGGGTTGTTTCACCTTGAAAGAACCTTTGTGGGTGCCCTCCTCGTGGTCGTGGTCGATGAGATCTGACTTGGCAATTGAGGATCCCAAGGCGCCACCGTAGAGCGTGTCCTTCAGAAATGACAAAATGGGCTCGATGGCGTACAAGGATCGCAAATCCTTGACCGCTTGGAGGAGGAGATCAGCGGCAGGGCCGTCGAAGAGATCGACGACAGGTGAACCAGAGGGGTTGGGGATGGACCACTTAACATGTGACATGGCCTCTGTGAAGCCGTCGCTGTCGATGAGCTTGATGTCATAGCCAGCTTTCTCGAGATACAGTAATACCCTAGCACGTTGACATGAAGCCTTAGGCATGGCAACGTAGTCAATGTCTTCGCCGGCTTCCGCGGCGTCATGCTGCTCCGGGATCGACAGGTCAGGGTGAACGGCAGCCACCTCGCCAACTTCCGCCGGAGAGTCCATGCTAAACCTCTTCTTGGTCGAACGCTCATCGGGCTCCCCCGGATACGTGTCGAGCTTAGGCTATGGCATTATGGAGCAGGGGATGTGGATCTGGTGGGGAGGGTCATCGCAGGACTCATCTAAAAACTCAGGGGAGTGGGGCAACGGTATGGGAATCCTGGGTAACCTGAACTTTATTATTTAAGCTAGGAGGAACGGGCAGACCAGTAGGGGTTGGCGATGGCGGTGAGCTAGGGTTTGAGGGGGGGGAGGGGGGACGGGTGGGGGACTGTGGAGGGGGGTGTTTGAGGATACGCCGCGGCTACTGAAAATTTTAGTAATGGTGGCTGGAGATGGTGGTGGACGAGGGAGGGCGACAGTTCATATGCCTTGGCTACTGCAATTTTACTATAAGGTCGGTGCTGGAGGAGTGTGGGCGACGGTTGAAGTACGACACTACTAAAATTTGGGTAAAGGAATTGATGCGGGGCGGGAGTACCCAAGATCGCGCACGGTCCAATTAGAATATGCGTGTATGATAATAAGGAAAAGTGGCGGAACTTCTGATTTTTGCAACGCTCAAGGCGGGTAGTTTGTTTTTAGATTTCTATCTAGCTGGTCTATCACACACGGATCATCCTATTTTTAGACACAAGCGTGGAATTCAATCTAAATAAACTACCCGCCTTTAGCTTGCGTAGGTGGTGATTTTACAGTGCACTTGCACCGCACACGGTTCAGCCAGTACCTCCACCCTTTGCTCGCGCTTGCGCAGTCATGGTGATTTTATAGAGCACTTGCACCGCACACGGTTCAGCCAGTACCTCCATCTTTGCTCGCCCTTGCACAGTCGTGGTGATTCACAGCGCACTTGCATCACATACGGTTAAGACATTATACCCGTATCTGTTGAGTGTCATCAAAGTCTTTGCAGCAAAAAATATGTTAGAGAGGGTCAGAAGACATCCACACCAGCATGTGGCCCAAATATATATGAGTGAAAAGGGTGGTCTGTGATGTTCAAAATTTCAATGCACAACTTTGATCGTGTGGGCCCACAGTTGGGCGCATCGTCGAAGATCGATGAGAGGGGCCAGAAGTCAAGAACCACCTGGAAGTGGCCAAATATATGTAGGAATATAGGGTGTGATGTTTAAAACTTTAAATACACAATGCACAACTTTGGTAGCACCTTCCTCGCAAACCTGAAATCACCCTTGGATATATCCATAATGACATAATGTCATATCTAGCTAGGGTGCTTGACCCACCACGTCCCACTTCGTGTCAGCGGGGCGGATGCACGTAATGATACTTTGGTCATACATGCATGTCGCCATGACCTACCATAAGACGGACCAGTGAATCTATTGTTTGGTCAAACGACAACTGTTGTTGTCGATAAATTGCTTGGGCCAATAGATTGAACCATCATAAAAAGTGCACTAGAGGGACCACAAAACCAGCACCTCTTGCATGCGGCCCAAAATGATGTACGTTGGAAGGCGTGACATGTGTTTTAAATATAGAATAATGTACAATTTAGATGTGGTGCCTACCTCTCGATACAGACAACAACCATGAAGGCCAGGTAGTTAAGGACGAGATACACAGGGTACGGTGTAGGTCGAACCCAGCAATCCGAGCATGTGGGAGGGAATCCTGATAACGCATGAGCTGGCTCTATGGTTGAACGATATGTGACGGTGACCGGCCCTAACACGAACTAGGAGGAATCCATTTATGGCCAACACATACCCCTTGTTATCGGTCAAAGGGATGATATATATACACTCGGGGAGCCCACAAATATGCGTGTCATCAAGAAAAACTATGCAAGGGAGACGTGGTCGATCAGAAGACCCCGTATATACTGCACGTGGCCTGAAAATATTTATGGGTACACTGGTGTGTGATGTGTTTAAATCCCGAATGCACAACTTCGATCGGCCACCAACTACATTACAAACCGAACACCGTACTCGACCCCAAGCCTGGTTCAATACGTCCGATGTCGGTTTCCCA
>NC_041386.1:262894352-262948022 GCF_002162155.2 Triticum dicoccoides | reverse complement strand
TGGTCTTCCAACACATGCACTCAAACTTTATTTGGTCTAACATGGCACACATAGCAATAGGAAACCATCATGGTCAAACCCTTCTCGTTGTTGGGTCAAAGGGATAGATTGTGTGGGGCCCCTCATTATCAGTGAAGGATAATATATATACCTCGGGGAGCCCACAAATATGTGCGGCGTCTATAAACTGCACAAGGGAGACATGCTCGATCAGAACACCCTGCTCCCTATACCCTGCATGCGACCTGAAACATGTTTATATAATCGCCATGACAGGTCACTATAGAGTCAATCATTCTTTAATTCTGTAGAGCAAAAATAACCAATAAAAACATAGTCTAAAAATTAGCAAAACAAGGATCCCAAGGTTTATATAATCACCATGATAGGTCACTATAGAGATATTTATCTCTTTATCTCTATAATGACCGTGTCGTAGCATTTAAATGAAGCTTGAGATATGCAACTTCCCATCGGGTCACCCATCCTTGGACTACTCCAGCCCGAGCATGCTTAACTTCCGAGTTCTATTAGACTAGGCTAGCGGATGGGAAGCCACACCTTGCTGATAGGAATTGCCTCCTTGCCTTTAAGGCGTTTCACGCTGGTCACCTTGTGGGACCTACTCCCTCATATCACACACATTTGTGATTTTAGAAATCATGTGCGATATTTACATGGCCGGTGTGTCGCCGCCTAGCCTTCAATGAGCACTGACATTGGTAGTGGGAAAACGATGGGAGAAGAGGCGGGAAACCGATGAGAGCGTTCGTGGGAAACAGTAGCCTATTTGGATATATAACAACCTTAATATAGAAAATTTAGTAGAGAAGGAAGCGTGAGACAGCACGACGCATGTGCACAGTGCTTACCCATATACTGCATGTGCTGTCGACAGAGCTGAGGATTGCCGTTCGATCTGGGAGCATCCAACGGTGCATACCTATGATATGTGGGGTTTGGGTTCTAGGCAATCAGAACGCACGACTTAGATCGCGCACAGAAGGGGGAGGGGGGCATCAGCCACAGTTTTGTAGGCACACAGCTTTCATGAGTGAACCGTGTGCTATTTGAAAACATTTTGTGAGAAGAATCTCGGTTTTTATATCCCTACAAATCCAAAAGTCATCCGAAAATCATGAAACTCGGCTTGGTGTCATGACCTGGCACGTATATGTCGAGGATTTTTTTTGTCCATTCTGGCGCAAGTTTTATTACAAGCCTCTTACAAACCAGAGCTTCTCTCAAAGAAGCCTCATGGTTCCGATAGGGAAACGTGTCCCCCTTGTGGGCAAAATGATAATCACTGCCTCTTTTCGCCTTGTATTTCTTCTACGGGCAACATTGAACAACAAGATATCCGTGCTGAAATTTAAACTTATTCAGGGTTCGTTTGGCCTTTTTATACACTAATTGAGTTTCCTGGGCATTTAATGTCCATAAATCAAATCTAAACTACAAATACATGCTCTATTTCACCAAAATGGCTAGAAAAATTATACATGTATCCTTGGGTGCGTGTTTAGGTCCCATGCTGAAAGCACAAGTGCTCCATGGTTGATTTTGGTAATTAATGTCAACATATCTCTTGTTGGACTAATATTTTTATCTAGTATATTTCAAAAAGTTCAACAAAGGCGTGACATGGACAAGAGGATGTGGAACCCCTTCAAGATGCTAAGGACACATATTGGCAAAAGCTCAAGACTCTACATTTTCATTTTAGTGATCCAAGATCACATTGAGTCTGTAGGAAAAGCCAATACTATTAACAGGGGATGAGGTGTTGCCTAATGGTCTACTTGCTCAAAGTGCTTAGTGATATGCTCCAAAGCCCTCAACCACTTTCTCAATTCCAAATATGTCCTCAACCTAAAGTCAAACTCAGCCCCACCGACTTGATTTATCTGGTGCCACCGAGTTCACTTGACATAGCCACTGCCAGAAACCCTAATCAGTTCGATCTCATCGAGATGGGATTGCAAACTCTCTGTTGCCTGTTGCAATTATTTCAGCCTCACCGAGATATGCAGTCGGTCTCATCGAGTTTGCTTGACCAACTCTCTGTTTGATTATTACCAAAATCGGTCTAACCGAGTTTTTCTAATCGGTCAAACCGAGTTGAGGTTGTACCCTAACCTTAGCACATCGGTCCCACCGATTTGATCATATTGGTCCCATCGAAAAGCCTAACGTTCTCATTTTGAACCAGATCGGTCTCGCCGAGTTTGACTATTCAGTCCCACCGAGTTTGGTAAATTGTGCGTAACGGTTAGATTTTGTGAGGAGGCTATATATACTCCTCCACCCCCTCTCCATTTGAGAGAGAGCCATTAGAACGTGCCTACACTTCCACCATTCATTTTCTAAGAGAGAACCACCTACTCATGTGTTGAGACCAAGACATTCCAATCCAACCACAAGAATCGTGATCTCTAGCCTTCCCCAAGTTGATTTCCACTCAAATCATCTTTCCACCATATCCAAATCTGTGAGAGAGAGTTGAGTGTTGGGGAGACACAAGAGAAAGGAGTTCATCATCAACACACCATCTATTACCTTTTGGAGAGTGGTGTCTCCTAGATTTCTTAGGTGTCACTTGGGAGCCTCCGTCAAAATTGTGGACTTGAACCAAGGAGTTTGTAAGGGCAAGGAGATCGCCTAATTCGTGAAGATCTACCCAAGTGAGGCAAGTCTTTCGTGGGCGATGGTGATGGTGGGATAGACAAGGTTGCTTCTTTGTGGACCCTTCGTGGGTGGAGCCCTCCGTGGACTCGCGCAACTATTACCCTTCGTCGGTTGAAGTCCCCATCAACGTGGATGTACGATAGCACCACCTATCGGAACCACGCCAAAAATCTCCGTGTCACGAATTGCGTTTGCACACTCCATTCCCATCCCTTTACTTTCTATCAATTTGCATGCTTTACTTTCCGCTGATCATATACTCTTGGCATGCTTGCTTGAAATGTATTGTGAATGTTTAAACTTGTGCTAAACCTCCACCTTAACTTGAAGAACTTAAAAACTGCTACTTTTCTTTGTTGAGAGTCTAATCACCCCCCTCTAGACACCTCTTCTCGATCCTTCCAATTGGTATCAGATCATTGGTCTCCATTTCTTTGGTTTAATCGCCCTTGGAGGAAGATGGATGAGTCTACGATGGGGAGTTTTAGACGTAGAGTGCCTATACTTGATGGGGAGTTCTTTAATGCTTGAAAAATGAGATGCTTGAGATTTTCAATGAATATCATTTGAACAAGTACATTACTAGCCCGTGTGCACCCCTTGTTGACCCCTTGCATCCTACCCCTGATGAGTCTCTTGAGATGATTCGCAATCTTAGAACTATCAATCTTATCATTAGAGGATTGCCTAGAAATCTGATTGTCTACTTGCCTACTCTTGATTGTGCTTACACCATATGGAGATTTCTTGAGGAACGGTTTCCAAACTATTCCTTGTAAAATCTAGATGTGATTCTTCAAAAGTCAATTGCTTTAAGTAAGATGAATCCTAGATATCCTAAGTTTGGTGATTGTTTATTTGAGCTTCGTGACCTCATGCGTGCCGAAGGAAATGTTGGAATAATTAGTAATATCATCTCGGAAGTCATTAGAATTCATAAAGATGAACATTTTCATGATCATAAATCTAATGAATCACTCTCTCTAGGTGATGATCAATCACAAGACGATGTTGAACATGGATACTATGATGAGGATGAGGATAGTGACGTTGATCTCGACGAGTCCACGAGACACTTTGGTCTTATGGCTAATCTTCACGGCTACATGGCTAGAGGAAGGAATGGGTTCTTGATAGTGGATGTACCGATCACATGACCGGAGTCAAGGATATGTTTCGTGAGCTTGCGGAAAACAATGGCCCTCGAAAATATGTCACTTTTGGTGATAACTCAAAGGGTAAGGTGGTTGGCCTTGGTAAGGTGGCCATCTCACATGACAGCTCCATCCAAAATGTTATGCTCGTTGAATCTCTTGGCTCTAATTTACTTTCCGTATCTAGACTAGCTGACTTCGGTTTCAATGTCCTATTTACTGAAGTAGATTGCCATGTGTTTCAAAGAGATAATCATAAAATGGTATTTACCGGTACACCTAGAGGTGACCTATACATTGTTGATTTCACTAAAAAGGCTCAACCTAGAACTTGCTTAATTGCTAAATCTTCTAAAGGTTGGTTGAGGCATAGAAGGATAGGTCATGTGGGCATCCGAAATCTTGATAAGCTTATTAAAGGTAATCATATCCTTGGAGTGAAAGATGTTATATTTGACAAGGATAGATTGTGCAGTGCTTGTCAAGCAGGAAAACAGGTTGGAGGAAGCCACCCCATGAAGAACATCATGACCATGAGAAGACCGCTCGAGCTGCTTCATATAGATCTTTTTGGTCCGAAAGCCTATAAAAGTCTAGGTGGAAATTCGTTTGGTTTAGCCATAGTCAATGATTTTTCAAGATTTACATAGGTGTTCTTTCTTGATGATAAATCGCAGGTCCAAAAGATCTTCAAGAACTTCACTAGGAAGGACCAAAATCAATTTGAAGTGAAGATCAAGAAGGTTCGCAGCGACAACGGAACGGAGTTCAAGAACGCAAATGTGGACACCTTTCTTGACGAAGAAGGGATTTCACATGAGTTCTTGGCTACGTACACGCCTCAACAAAATGGAGTTGTTGAGAGGAAGAACCGAACTCTTATTGAGATGGCGAGAATGATGCTTGAGGAGTACAAGACGCCAAAACACTTTTGGGCGGAAGCAGTTGAGATAGCTTGTCATGCAACAAATCATCTATATCTTCACAAGCTACTCAGCAATACGACATACGAGCTTCTCACCGGTAACAAACCCCAAGTTGGATACTTTCGAGTATTCGGCTCAAAGTGCTATATTCTTGATAAGCATCATCGTTCTAAATTTTCTCCTAAATCTCATGAGGGTTTCCTACTCGGTTATGGCTCAAACTCTCACACTTACGATGTCTACAACAGTTTCACCCTAAAGTTTGAAGAGACGGTAGATGCGAAGTTTGATGAATCTAACGGCTCACAAGTAGAGCAATTGCCAATTGATGTAGGAGACAAAGACCCTTCGGAAGCAATCCAAGAATTGTCTATTGGCAAGATCCGTCCAACGGAGGTGAAGGAGAGTACCTCGTCCGCCCAAGTGGAAGCTTTTACCTCACGACAAGGTGAACCACGAGTTGACTCGGAGGCATCCACAAGTGGGACACGCCAAGATGAAGAAAACGAGGAAGTACACCAAGATTAACCTCATCAACCTCCTTCTCGACCTCCACAAGAGAACAACAACACCAACAACGAAGAAGGCCAAGAGGACGAACAAGATGATGAAGAAGATGTTCCAACCTGGCCCAAAAAAAGCTCTCACATGTTAGAGCAAGAGTCGCAAGAGACCATCCCATCGAACAAATCTTTGACTATATCCAAACCAGGAGAATTACTCGCTCTAAAACTTGTTTGGCTAATTTCTGTGAAAATTATTCATTCATATCTAGCATTGAAACTATGAAGGTTGAAGAAGCGCTTGATGATCCGGACTGGGTGAACGCTATGTATGAAGAGCTGCACAATTTTGAGAGGAGCCAAGTGTGGACATTGGTAGAAAAGCCAGACAACAACCAAATTATCATTGGTACCAAATGGGTGTTTTGGAATAAGCAAGATGAAGATGGAGAAGTTGTTCGCAACAAGGCCCGTCTCGTCGCTCAAGGCTACACTCAATTCGAAGGTATGGACTACGGTGAGACATATGCCCCCATTGCTAGACTTGAGTCCATACACATCTTACTTGCTTATGCCAATCATCATGATATCACATTGTATCAAATGGGCATTAAAAGTGCTTTTCTAAATGGTGAATTGATGAGTAAGTTTATGTTAAACAACCTCCCAGCTTTGTTAATCCTAAGAAATGTAGCGACCCGACCTCAAATGGTCAAGCCTCTGTGTATCCGTGCCATCCTTGGATCGCTATGCTGGCACAAACAGTACATCAATGTATATATCAAAGTGCAATCACATGTATAAATAACGTAAAACTGATATATACCTCATAAGTCTCAGCGAAAACAAACATTCGGGTGTGGAGTCCCATCACGCCATCGGCAAGTTGAGTGTAGATTGTAACCCTGTATCGTAACTCTTACTCGTCGAAGAAATATCTGCAACATGATACGTTGCAGCCGTGTATGTCAGTACATTGAATGTACCGGCAAGATCACAATAAGAGAAAACAAATGATAAACTATACTATATGCAATATGGCTTCTGGGCTCTGTATTTGAGTTTTGTTTGCATAAAAGCTGGTTTTATTTTCCCTACATCAAAGGAATTAACCGGAGTCTGTACTATGGAGTTTTCTATCATGACATGGTTCCGCCAACCGATGTCTCATAGCCCAAATCATCATAAGTTGCCCACAATTAAGTTATCAGTCCGGTGTTGAGAGTTCCAAGATAGATCCAAGTCCAGAGGCTCAAGTTGTCCATAACCGGGGACACAACTAATCGATTAGGTTTAAACCCTCTGCAGAGGTTTGTACACTTTACCCACAAGATTCGATCCCTCTCTTTACATTCTCGCACTTCGGGGTGTTTGAGAACAAGATGACCGTAACATGGTCTTCCGAAGAGTTCCTCTGACCACTGTCCGGTGCTCATCCAATCCTATCGTAGTTCTACATCTGCTAGCACCGTCCCAGCCAGAGTCACAACTAAGGTAAACCAAGCCAGAGCCCATAGTGACTTGCGGTTGCATAGGTAAGCTTTCGGGCATGACGTATTCTTCCGTCTATTTGAGTCTGGGTGAAGCTTTCCGCAAGATGTCATGGCGCTTCTCCATGCATCCCGGCCAACCACTTGTTTCTCCAGGGTGCCCATCAACCGTCCTTCACCCAGTAGTGTGTATTGAATTCTTGTCTCGAGTCTCGAAATCTTGAGGAGTCCTGAAGATGCAGTCCTTGCCGGTGCCATCATGAAGTTTTCGCCATTGATGTACTCATGCACTCATACCAAACCCCGTCTACTATAGCTTAGCATTAAAACTATGTAATGTCCCGGGTTTGGTAACAGGGGATGGGTTTCTACCTCATGCATTCTACTCAACTACAAGATTCAATAACACTACTGGAGAGATTGTTGAAAGGGTGCTACTACATGCAAATAAACATAGGTATGGAAAACATGGTCAAAGTGAACTTGCCTGGTATTACTTGATGAAGATAACAATGCTCTCAGAATAATGACTTAGTAGAACTATTCGTCACTCCGTTCAAAATCTATATAGTCAAACATAGCATTCATATAAGCAAACATACTACAAAGCAATTCTAACACTCATAATAAACCAACAAATAAATTGCAAAGCAACAAGGGACACCAAATAAGAACAAAGGAAAACTACACAGCAAAACTACTAAAGAAAACTCTAAGACATATCACAAAACAGTTTTGTCCTAAGTAAAAACTTAACAACAATTAAAACACTAAACTAATAAATTAACAGAAAATACAAAGTAAAACAATTAAGTTAACATAAGGTATTTTTCATAAACTTTTATTAGCAAAAAGAAACACCTAAAAACTATTTTTTTAACTCTAGTTATGATTAAAACAAAACAAGAAAAAGAAATAAACATTATATTTTTCTGTAAATAAAAGTTCACCCTCTATAACTAGAGAAACAAATCTGAAATAAAATATAACAGAGGTTAAAAATAAATCTTAAAAATAATTAAAACAATAGAAAATAGTAGCAAGTTAAAAATAACTATCATTGTGTTGTTTTCGTGAAAAACAAAATTTAAAAAATATCTATAAATACCCAAATTAATCCTACTGCTAGGCAATGTCAATACAAAGCAGTGGCAAAAAGAATCGCCAAAAAATATTAATTCTAGCTCATTTTATAGCAGAAATACTAATCTGACTAAAACCCATATAAAACAGTTTTTAAAACTAAAAACATGGCCGAAATTATTTTATACAAAAACATTAAGGAATTTGCAGATTAGAGCAAAAAGAATCAATCAAAAACTCCAAATAACCTATGAGATATAGAATTTACGAAACTGAAACTTTTCTGTTTTAAAAACAGAAACGAAAATACAGAAAAAAAACAAACGGGCGCTATTGGGCCTACGGGGGGTGCGATCTGTAGCTACCAAACACTCGGGCGAAACTTATAAATACGTACACGTGCGTTTATTTAATAGAAGACCGGGGAGCCGGTTCGATCTAAACCGAGGAACCGATCTATAAGGAAAACAGATCTACTAAACCGATCTAATATTTTTTTGCACTTAACGTTTCCAAAAAAACAAATGGAGGGAGGCGCTCGTTGCTTGCAGAGAGGAGCCCGTGTAGGCAGGGAAGTGGATGTCGTCGGGGGCGACGGCTCTGGTGAGCGGCGGCGGAGACGGCGATGTCTAGTGGATGGGGAACTCCGAGGGGGTTCGATTTTGTGTTCAAGGTGGAGGTTGGGGACATCCAGGCGAGCGGGGCGATTCGAGAAGCTCCTGTGAACCGAGCGCTCCGGCGACGGTGGACGACGTTGAGGACGAGGTTCCTTTGTTCCCTGGGCGGCGTGGTTATGTCAAATAGATGCACAATCTCGAGGGAAAGTAGAGTATGGAAGGAGGGGTCTCGGAAAGCTCACCGTCAGTCGGAGTCGAGCGATGAACTTTGCTTGGCCGACCTAGATTAGAACAATGAGGGCGTCGTCTAGAGGTGGTCTTGGGTTGTGTTTTCAAAGGGAAATAGGAGAGGACAGCCTCGGGTATTTATAGGACATGAGGCTTGGGGAAGGGGTGGACTCGGGGTAGGGTTCCCATGAAGATCGGGCGCGGCGGCGGCGTATGGAGCGTGAACGCGTGGGGTTGTGTTCTTCGTGGAGAAGAAGAAAAGAGAGGTGGGGTCCATACGCCAGGGAAAGAAAAAAAATGAGGGAGAGAGGCGAGCGAGAGAGGTGCTGGCGGCGCTCTCGGAGTTCCTCCCATGCGTGTGTGCGCTAGCCCTAGTGCTAGCTTGGGCTGGGCCGGCCCGCGCGCCTGGCCTGGCCTTTTTTTTAACAGCGAGAAGAAAAACAAATAAACACAATATATAAAAAAATTATATAGGCATATTATATATAAATTTTCAGAAAAAGATTTTCTAAAACATGAACATATTTTAAGTGGTAAATAAATTCCACAAAAATTTACATAAAGCAAATAGTGCTACTCTTGCACTAAAAATGCAAATAAAATTATTTGAATACCAAAATGATTTCAAATCCATTTTTCTCCATTTTTCTATTGTAGGGAATCATTTTACCCCTATTTCAAAATAATTTATTTTTGGAGAAAAATAATTTGAATAAAACCCCAATAACTCCTAAATGGTTTTGAATTTGAATTTCAAACCACTTCCAACTCTATTTCATATAATTTGAAGAAGTCATTTTATCTTCTCTCATGAAAATCATTGAGTTGCATAAATCTTCTGAATTTGAAATATGTCCAAACGGAATTCAAATCTTTTCAAAACCTTTTTTTCATTTCAAATGGAAGAAGTCATGTCATCTTCACTCTAGGGTTTTGTGTTTGAATTGAAATTGAATTCTTTGATATCAAAATGCAAAGTGAAAGTTTGGGAAAGTCATTTCATTCCCTCTCATTCAACTTTTCAAAAGGTTTCAAATTCCACTCAATTTCAATCAATCAATCACCCAAACAATCAAACGAACAATCAAAACTATTTATTTAATATAGCATTCCAAAATTTAGAATTTTGGGATGTTACAAACCTACCACACTTAAAATGAATCTCGTCCTCGAGATTCGAAGAGGCTAGCACGAAAACGTTAGTAGTTGGGGGTCTTCTAGCAAATGTTTTGGTCGGAAGGGTCTAGTGTGCTACCACACTTAAAAACATGGGTATGGTTCCGACAAAATGCATGTACTCCATCCTTTTGGGTTGCTGGTGTCGGTGTTCTCATATACTCCGGAATAGCTCTTTCACGGGTGCTCTTCCGGTCGGGGAATAACGTTTTCCTCAAACACGTGTCCTTTCATCCCGGTGACGTTCTTCCGAGACTGGGTCTTCTTAGCGGACTGGTCTGTCACCAATACTAAATAACTATCAAAATTCTCATGGTGGTCAACCATGTATGGTTTCTCCTGCAGAAAAATGGGTTTGGTTGAATCTCACCGTATATCCTACGATTGGCAACGGGTGCCTGGTACATGGATCAATCATCCTACCATTCTATGGTTTTGGCTTATCGTGTCGACACTCTTCTAGGGTTTTCAAGGCTCTCTGATTTTCCATCAACATATGATATTTCATGATAGAAGTCTCCGGTATGGGGGCCAATCCATCCCGTACTTGAACCATTACTACCTATGCAGACATCGAATCACTTGGGCATACTCACAAGCATTGCAGAATTTCTCTTGTCAACGAACTGAGTTTGAATAAATCCATTGTTTCTGCAAGCTGAACAAGACATCTAACGTTTCTTCACAACTCTCGGGTTTTCGTATCCTCCTAAAAATGTTGGCGCATTAACTCAGAGTTTTCTTCCAAAATATCTTCCTTCAGCAAGAGTGTGCT
The DNA here is from genome assembly GCF_002162155.2 of Triticum dicoccoides. Lineage (NCBI taxonomy): Eukaryota > Viridiplantae > Streptophyta > Magnoliopsida > Poales > Poaceae > Triticum > Triticum dicoccoides. Next base: position 262,937,382 of record NC_041386.1, on the reverse strand, counting down.
TGCTTCTTATTAACTCCTGGGCCTGCGGGTTATGACCCACTTCAACTCTGTACAATTTTAACTCATCTATTCGAGGATTATCATTCCATATTCTAACATTACATCTCCTTTAAATCCAATAGTACTTGTTCCTTCATACCCTTGTGGTGACGATCATACAAAACTCCAACTTATTTGGTCCAGCTCCCTTCTATGGACTGTCATGAATAACACATTTCTTTCTTCATTGATCCTGTGTCTTTACGGAGTACTACGACACCAAAAAATGCACTAGTATATCCATAAATCATATTATTTTCATATCAAATTTTTTATTACAACCTTAACCATTTTTTGTAATCCAAATTCCAAAAAGTACTTTATTACAAATGCTGCCACCCACATGGTTTGGTATGGTCAGGCATTACGTCCAACTTTATTAATTTTTTCTCCGTGAGGATTCTTCAGTCCCACTGGAATTGTGCGACATGCGCCTTGAAATCTTCAACCTTTTGTTTCATCGTGGTGGCCTTGAGCTTCATCTCCATCATCTCTGCATGCACTTCTCTTAGGTATTCCTGAGTATAACAGAGTCTTGCTTCAAGTATTTCTCGGATCTGGCATATGGCTTCCATGGCTGCTTCACGAACAGCGTCGAAGAAAGTTGCTTGTGGTACACGTGAGATGAAAAAGTACTGCCCCGTCGTTGTTGGGCAAACTCCTTTCATACAGTGGAGGTGTACCTCCACATACCAAAGTTCCACTCCCTTTTGCATGAAGGGGTAGCCTTTGTAGCCTGCATCTCCTTCAAGGTGAATATGCTTTGTCATGTCCTTCAAGATCTTCGGGTAATCATGATCACTTGTCACGGTCATGATCGTTTCCGGGCCCTTAAGGAAAGACTCATAAAGGGTCGTCATCTGCAGTTGTAAAACAAAAATGGTGCTCAGAATAAGGTACATATCTCCTTGGGTACACATTCATATCATCCAAACAAAACTTCAAACTCAATTTCCAACATCCAGTTTATGCATCACAACTCATTTTCTTCCATGTTCACCCAGAATATCAATTTCCAAGATAAAACATAACAACTCCTTAAAGCCTTTCAGCATATGACATATCAACTTTATTGAGTCATGAATTTTTACAATCTCTGAGTAATCTATTACATAACTCAACCCCACATTCTCATGAAAAAGTGTTTTCCATACTACCCTTATTACTGATATCAACATCTCCACTACTCAGCTCCAGCTTTCTCATGATTTATACAATCCCTAGCAAAATTTCCTACTTCCTTGCAAGGAAAACAAATAACTTCCGGCATGTCTCGAGGCTTCTTGGTGATGGTGCCTGCTCCTTGAGTTCCTTGCTTCCTTTCGAGACAATCATTGGCATAATTCCCGACGTCCTTACATTCAAAACAGGTAATATGACCCTTGTCCCTCTTTGCATAAATTGGGTTGTTCTGAGGGTGTCTTTGTTTTCTCTTCCTGGTTTTCTTCGTTCTGATCAAATGTTCTATTCCCTGTGGATCAAACTCCATTGCTTCTGTCGGGAAGTATCCCAGATACTCTTTTCTTTCCATGGTGCAATACTGCGAAAAATGTCCTTCTCCACATGAATAAACAGGCATTGGAGTAAAATATGTTGAGGCTTTCTCCATCAGGGTCTTCAACACTTTCCTTAATCACAAGTTCTTTCATAACTTCTCGGAGGGCTTCTTTCATTCCTTCTTCCTGCTTCTAAATAGTTTGTTGCACCGTGGGGTAAATGTGACACTGAGCTGGGTAGTGGGTGGTTCCTTCACACAAGAAACAAGTCACCTGACTAGTTGGGCATTCCTCAACTGGGTGTTTCTCCTCACAATGAGGGCATCCATTCTTGTGTTCCTCCTGGGTGTGTCCTATTTCTCCGCAAATCTTGCAGGCACAAGGTTTATTTCTTGGGGTATCATGGTGCTTTCGGATAAGACGGGATCTTGTCAGAGTCCTCTTGAATTCTTCCCAAGTCCTTGATCCATTCCATCCCTGTATATATTGATGCATCTGCCACCATGTTGCAACACTTCTTTCAAAGTACTGAAGAGCGTACGATACTTCATTCTTCCTTGAAACCAAATTGCTCCCGAAGTGATTCTCCATGTTTTGAATCCATAGCTCTGCCTCCGGCTGGGTTTTCGGTCCAGAGAATACCAGTCCAACTTCATTCATCATCTACTGGGTCCAAGGGTTTTAGGGTGAGATAAGAGAGAGGTGGGGAGGGATACACACAATACAAACAATAGTTTGGAAGCAATGCTACCTCTTGAGCACTGCGTTGGATTTCCCCGAAGAGGAAGGGATGATGCAGCAAACTAGCGTAAGTATTTCCCTCAGTTTTTGAGAATCAAGGTATCAATCCAGTAGGAGGCCACGCTCGAGTCCCTCGTACCTACACAAAAACAATAGCTCAACGCAACCAACATGCTTAGGGGTTGTCAATCCCTTCACGGTCACTTACGAAAGTGAGATCTGATAGAGATGATAAATAATATTTTTGGTATAGAGATGCAAAGTACAAAGTAAAAGAAAAGCAATAATAAAGTGATGGAGATTGATATGATGAGGAAGAGACCCGGGGGCCATAGGTTTCACTAGTGGCTTCTCTCAAGAGCATAAGTATTCTACGGTGGGTGAACAAATTACTGTTGAGCAATTGACAGAATTGAGCATAGTTATGAGAATATCTAGGTTTGATCATGTATATAGGCATCACGTCCGTGACAAGTAGACCAAAACGATTCTGCATCTACTACTATTACTCCACTAATCGACCGCTATCCAGCATGCATCTAGAGTATTAAGTTAAAAACAGAATAACGCCTTAAGCAAGATAACATGATGTAGAGGGATAGTTTCATGCAATATGACAAAAACCCCATCTTGTTATCCTCGATGGCAACGATACAATATGTGCCTTGCTGCCCCTTCTGTCACTGGGAAAGGACACCGCAAGATCGAACCCAAAGCTAAGCACTTCTCCCATGGCAAGAAAAACCAATCTAGTAGGCCAAACCAAACTGATAATTCGAAGAGACTTGCAAAGATAACCAATCATACATAAAAGAATTCAGAGAAGATTCAAATATTATTCATAGATAGACTGGATCATAAACCCACAATTCATCGGTCTCAACAAACACACCGTAAAGAGAAGATTACATCGAATAGATCTCCACAAGAGAGGGGGAGAACATTGTATTGAGATCCAAAAAGAGAGAAGAAGCCATCTAGCTACTAACTATGGACCCGTAGGTCTGAAGTAAACTACTCACACTTCATCGGAGGGGATTCGATGATGATGTAGAAGCCCTCCGTGATCGATGCCTCCTCCGGCGGAGCTCCGGAACAGGCCCCAAGATGGGATCTCGTGGATATAGAAAGTTGCGGCGGTGGAATTAGGTTTTTTGCTCCGTCCCCGATCGTTTGGGGGTACGTGGATATATATAGGAGGAAGAAGTACGTCGGTGGAGCTTCGAGGGGCCCATGAGGCAGGGGGCGTGCCTTGGGGGGGGCACCCTCCACCCTCGTGACCGCCTCGTGGCTTTCTTGACAGAGGGTCCAAGTCTCCTGGATCTTATCTGATGAGAAAATCACGTTTCCGAAGGTTTCATTCCGTTTGGACTCCGTTTGATATTCCTTTTCTTCGAAACCCTAAAACAGGCAAAAAAAACAGCAATTCTGGGTTCGCCTCCGGTTAATAGGTTAGTCCCAAAAATAATATAAAAGTGGATAATAAAGCCCAATAATGTCTAAAATAGTAGATAATATAGCATGGAGCAATCAAAAATTATGGATGCGTTCATATCAAGCATCCCCAAGCTTAATTCCTGCTCGTCCTCGAGTAGGTAAATGATAAAAACAGAATTTTTGATGCGGAGTGCTATTTGGCATAATTTTAATGTAATTCTTCTTAATTGTGGTATGAATATTCAGATCCAAAAGACTCAAGACAAAAGTTCATATTGACATAAAAATGATAATACTTCAAGCATACTAACTAAGCAATTATGTCTTCTCAAAATAACATGGCCAAAGAAAGTTCATCCCTACAAAGTCATATAGTTTAGTCATGTTCTATTTTTGTCACACAAGAATGCTCTCATCATGCACAACCCTGATGACAAGCCAAGCAATTGTTTCATACTTTAGTAATCTCAAACCTATAAACTTTCACGCAATATATGAGCGCGAGCCGTGGACATAGCACTATGGGTGGAATAGAATATAATGAGGGGGTTTTGTGGAGAAAAAAAGAGAAAGTCTCACATCAACGATGCTAATCAATGGGCTATGGAGATGGCCACCAATTGATGTTAATGCAAAGAGTAGGGATTGCCATGCAACGGATGCACTAGAGCTATAAATGTATGAAAGCTCAACAAAAGAAACTAGTGGATGTGCATCTAACTTGCTTGCTCATGAAGACCTAGGTCACTTGAGGAGGCCCATTGTTGGAATATACAAGCCAAGTTCTATAATGAAAAATTCCCACTAGTATATGAAAGTGATAACATGAGAGACTCTCTACTATGAAAATCATGGTGCTACTTTGAAGCACAAGTGTGGTAAAAGGATAGTAACATTGTCCCTTCTCTCTTTTTCTCTCATTTTTTTGGGCCTTCTCTTTTTTATGGCCTTTCTCTTTTCTTTTTTTGGGCCTTCTCTTTTTTTTATGGCCTTTCTTTTTTTTATTCCTCACTTGGGACAATGCTCTAATAATGATGATCATCACACTTCTATTTATTTACAGCTCAATGATTACAACTCGATACTAGAACAAAGATGACTCTATATGAATGCCTCCGGCGGTGTACCGGGATATGCAATGAACCAAGAGTGACATGTATGAAAGAATTATGAATGGTGGCTTAGCCACAAATACTATGTCAACTACATGATCATGCTAAGCAATATGACAATGATGAATGTGTCATGACGAACGGAATGATGGAAAGTTGCATGGCAATATATCTCGGAATGGCTATGGAAATGCCATAATAGGTAGGTATGGTGGCTGTTTTGAGGAAGATATAAGGAGGTTTATGTGTGAAAGAGTGTATCATATCACGGGGTTTGGATGCACCGGTGAAGTTTGCGCCAACTCTCAATGTGAGAAAGGGCAATGCACGGTACCGAAGAGGCTAGCAAGGATGGAAGGGTGAGAGTGCGTATAATCCATGGACTCAACATTAGTCATAAAGAACTCACATACTTATTGCAAAAATCTACAAGTCATCAAAAACCTCAGCACTACGCGCATGCTCCTAGGGGGATAGATTGGTAGGAGAAGACCATCGCTCATCCCCGACCGCCACTCATAAGGAAGAAAATCAAATAACACCTCATGTTTCAAATTTGTTGCATAACGTTTACCATACGTGCATGCTATGGGACTTGCAAACTTCAACACAAGTATTTCTCAATTTCACAAGTACTCAACTAGCATGACTTTGATATTATTACCTCCATATCTCAAAACAATCACCAAGCATCAAACTTTTCTTAGTATTCAACACACTCATACGAAAGTTTTATTATTAATCTTGCATACCAAGCATATTAGGATTTTAAGCAAATTACCATGCTATTAAGACTCTCAAAATAATCTAAGTGAAGCATGAGATATCAATAGTTTCTATAAAACAAATCCACCACTGTGCTCTAAAAGATATAAGTGAAGCACTAGAGCAAAACTATAAAGCTCAAAAGATATAAGTGAAGCACATAGAGTATTCTATCAAATTCCAAATCATGTATGGCTCTCTCAAAAGGTGTGTACAGAAGGGATGATTGTGGTAGACTAACAAGCAAAGACTCAAATCATAAAAGACGCTGCAAGCAAAACACATATAATGTGGTGAATAAAAATATAGCTCCAAGTAAAGTTACCGATAGAAGTAGACGAAAGAGGGGATGCCTTCCGGGGCATACCCAAGATTTGGCTTTTAGGTGTCCTTAGATTATCTTGGGGGTGCCATGGGCATCCACAAGCTTAGGATCTTGCCACTCCTTGTTCCATAATCCATCAAATCTTTACCCAAAACTTGAAAACTTCACAACACAAAACTTAAAGTAGAAAACTCGTGAGCTCCGTTAGCGAAAGAAAACAAAAGACCACTTCAAGGTACTGTAATAAACTCATACTTTATTTATATTGGTGTTAAACCTACTTTATTCCAACTTCTCTATGGATTATAAACTATTTTACTAGCCATAGATTCATCAAAATAAGCAAACAACACATGAAAAACAGAATCTGTCAAAAACAGGACAGTCTGTAGTAATATGTTGCTAGAGCAAGATCTGGAACCCCAAAAATACTAAAATAAATTTCTGGACGTGAGGAATTTATATATTAATCATCTGAAAAAAGAATTAACTAAATATCACTTTCCAAATAAAAATGACAGCAGTTCTCATGAGCACTAAAGTTTCTGTTTTTTACAGCAAGTTCAACAAGACTTTCCCCAAGTCTTCCCAACGGTTCTACTTGGCGCAAACACTGATTAAACATAAAAAACCCAAACAAAAAAGAGTATAGATAATTTATTTATGAAATAACAGCAAGGATAAATATTGGGTTGACTCCCAACAAGCGCTTTTCTTTAAAGCCTTATAGCTAGGCATAATATTTCAATGATGCTCACATGAAAGACAAGAATTGAAGCACAAAGAGAGCATCATAAAACACGTGACAAACACATTTAAGTCGAACATACTTCCTATGCATAGGCATATTATAGGCAAACAAATTATCAAGGCAAGCAAAAACTAGCATATGCAAGGAAGCGGAAAGAAACAATAGCAATCTCAACATAACGAGAGGTAATTTAGTAACATGAAAATTTCTACCACCATATTTTCCTCTCTCATAATAATTATATGTAGGATCATAAGCAAATTCAACAAAATATCTATCACATAAAATATTTTCAACACGATCCACACGCATGCAAAGTTGACACTCTTCCAAAATAGTGGGATTATCATTAACTGAAGTCATGACCTTTCCAAACCCACTTTTATCAAAAACTTCATAAGATTGAACATTCTCCAAATATGTGGGATCTAAAGTTGACATTTTTCCAAACCCACTTTCAATATTATTGCAAACATTATAATCAATCTCATATTCATCATGGGGTTTAAATAAATTTTCAAGATCAAAAGAAGAATCACCCCAATCATGATCATTGCAACAAGTAGAGGACATAGCAAAACTAGCATCCCCAAGCTTAGGGTTTTGCATATTATTAGCACAATTGACATTAATAGAATTATAATAGAATCATTGCAATCATGCTTTCTATTCAAAGATCTATCGTGAATTGCTTCATGAGGTAATTCATCACATTTTTCAGATTCACGAATTTCAAGCAAAACTTCATAAAGATAATCTAGTGCATAAAACTCACTAGCAATTGGTTTATCATAATCGGACCCCTTAAAAAGATTAGCAAGTGGATGAGGATCCATAGATCTTAGGTTCTCTGTTTAGTAATAAATAAAAAACTATTCTAACCATACGAGCAAACAAGAAGCAAGCGGCAAATAGAGAAAGAGAGGGAGGATAGAGAGACAGAGGGCGAATAAAACGGCAAGGGTGAAGTGGGGGAGAGGAAAACGAGAGGCAAATGGCAAATAATGTAATGCGGGAGATAGGGATTGTGATGGGTACTTGGTATGTTGACTTTTGCGCAGACTCCCTGGCAACGGCGCCAGAAATTCTTCTTGCTACCTCTTGAGCACTGCGTTGGATTTCCCCGAAGAGGAAGGGATGATGCAGCAAAGTAGCGTAAGTATTTCCCTCAGTTTTTGAGAACCAAGGTATCAATCCAGTAGGAGGCCACACTCAAGTCCCTCGTACCTACAAAAAACAATTGCTCAATGCAACCAACACGCTTAGGGGTTGTCAATCCCTTCACAGTCACTTACGAAAGTGAGATCTAATATAGATGATAAATAATATTTTTGGTATTTTTGGTATAGAGATGCAAAGTAAAAAGTAAAAGCAAAGTAAAAGCAAAGCAATAATAAAGTGATGGAGATTGATATGATGAGAAAGAGACCCGGGGGCCATAGGTTTCACTAGTGGCTTCTCTCAAGAGCATAAGTATTCTACGGTGGGTGAACAAATTACTGTTGAGCAATTGACAGAATTGAGCATAGTTATGAGAATATCTAGGTATGATCATGTATATAGGCATCACGCCCGGGACAAGTAGACCGAAACGATTCTGCATCTACTACTATTATTCCACTCATCGACCGCTATCCAGCATGCATCTAGAGTATTAAGTTAAAAACAGAGTAACACCTTAAGCAAGATGACATGATGTAGAGGGATAGTTTCATGCAATATGATAAAAACCACATCTTGTTATCCTCGATGGCAATGATACAATATGTGCCTTGCTGCCCCTTCTGTCACTGGGAAAGGACACTGCAAGATCGAACCCAAAGCTAAGAACTTCTCCCATGGCAAGAAAAACCAATCTAGTAGGCCAAACCAAACTGATAATTCGAAGAGACTTGCAAAGATAACCAATCATACATAAAAGAATTCAGAGAAGATTCAAATATTATTCATAGATAGACTGGATCATAAACCCACAATTCATCGGTCTCAACAAACACACTGTAAAGAGAAGATTACATCGAATAGATCTCCACAAGAGAGGGGGAGAACATTGTATTGAGATCCAAAAAGAGAGAAGAAGCCATCTAGCTACTAACTATGGACTCGTAGGTCTGAAGTAAACTACTCACACTTCATCGGACGGGCTTGGATGATGATGTAGAAGCCCTCCATGATCAATGCCCCCTCCGGCGGAGCTTCGGAACAGACCCCAAGATGGGATCTCGTGGATACAAAAAGTTGCGGCGGTGGAATTAGGTTTTCTGCTCCGTCCCCGATCATTTGGGGGTACGTGGATATATATAGGAGGAAGAAGTGCGTCGGTGGAGCTTCGAGGGGCCCACGAGGCAGGGGCGTGCCCTAGGGGGGTGCCCTTCACCCTCGTGACCGCCTCGTGGCCTTCTTGATGGAGGGTCCAAGTCTCCTGGATCTTATCTGATGATAAAATCACGTTTCTGAAGGTTTCATTCCGTTTGGACTCCATTTGATATTCCTTTTCTTCGAAACCTAAAATAGGCAAAAAAACATCAATTCCGGGCTGGGCCTCCGCTTAATAGGTTAGTCCCAAAAATTATATAAAAGTGGATAATAAAGCCCAATAATGTCTAAAACAGTAGATAATATAGCATGGAGCAATCAAAAATTATAGATATGCTGGAGACGTATCAAGCAACGAGTTTATTTTGTGGTTGTCGGAAAAACATCAAAGAAATGATAGCTCACAAATCGTGGCATCTAAGGTAAGTGTATAATAGGGGTTTGGTCCTCTAACGGTCAAATAATTCTTCTGATTTTTCAAGTCGTCGGAGTCTTCAACTGGTGTAGCTTCAACTCTTCTAATGCATGGTCAAATCCTGTTTACTCCGAAATGGTGATCGGTTGTCCGATATCTTATCCTGCTTGAAGCGGCTTCAGTTGATCCTCCGTGTGGTCAAAAGGGAAAAGGGTATATTCTAACTATTTGAGGTAAGAGAGGATATTCTATAAAATCAGAAAAGATAAGAAGTAAGGGATGTTTTTTGATAATAAGATTTTAGAGATTTCCTGTCCTGGGGCTTTCCGATTTCTAGGGTCACGTCCTATAGTCAACATGTGCTCTGATACCATATCTGTAGCGACCCGACCTCAGACGGTCAAGCCTTTGTGTATCTGTGCCATCCCTGGATCGCTATGCTGGCACACACAGTACATCAATGTATATATCAAAGTGCAATCACATGTATAAATAATGTAAAACTGATATATATATATATATATATATATATATATATATATATATATATATATATATATATATATATATACCTCATAAGTCTCAGCGGAAACAAAACATTTGGGTGTGGAGTCCCATCACGCCATCGGCAAGTTGAGTGTAGACTGTAACCCTGTATCGTAACTCTGACTCATCGAAGAAATATCTGCAACATGATACGTTGCAGCCGTGTAGGTCAGTACATTGAATGTACCGGCAAGATCACAATAAGAGAAAACAAATGATAAACTATACTATATGCAATATGGCTTTGTGGCTCTGTATCTGAGTTTTGTTTGCATAAAAGCTAGTTTTATTTTCCCTACATCAAAGGAATTAACCGGAGTCTGTACTATGGAGTTTTCTATCATGACATGGTTCCGCCAACCTATGTCTCATAGCCCAAATCATCATAAGTTGCCCACAATTAAGTTATCAGTCCAGTGTTGAGAGTTCTGAGATAGATCCATGTCCAGAGGCTCAAGTTGTCCATAACCGGGGACACGGGTAATCGATTAGGTTTAAACCCTCTACAGAGGTTTGTACACTTTACCCGCAAGATTTGATCCCTCTCTTTACATTCTCGCACTTCAGGGTGTTTGAGAACAAGATGACCGAAACATGGCCTTCCGAAGAGTTCCTCTGACCACTGTCCGGTGCTCATCCAATCCTACCGTAGTTCTACATCTGCTAGCACCGTCCCAGCCAGAGTCACAACTAAGGTCAACCAAGCCAGAGCCCATAGTGACTTGCGGTTGCATAGGTAAGCTTCTACGCATGAAGTATTCTTTCGTCTCTTTGAGTCTGGGTGAAGCTTTCCGCAAGATGTCATGGTGCTTCTACATGCATCCCGGCCAACCACCGGTTTCTCCAAGGTGCCCGTCAACCATCCTTCACCCAGTAGTGTGTATTGAATTCTTGTCTCGAGTCTCGAAATCTTGAGGAGTCCTGAAGATGCAGTCCTTGCCGGTGCCATCATGAAGTTGACGCCATTGACGTACTCATGCACTCATACCAAACCCCGTCTACTATAGCATAGCATTAAAACTATTTAACATCCCAGGTTTGGTAACAGTAGGATGGGGTTCTACCTCATGCATTCTACTCAACTACCAGATTCAATAACACTACTGGAGAGATTGTTGAAAGGGTGCTACTACATGCAAATAAACATAGGTATGGAAAACATGGTCAAAGTGAACTTGCCTGGTATTACTTGATGAAGATAACAACGCTCTCAGAATAATGACTTAGTAGAACTATTCGTCACTCCGTTGAAAATCCATATAATCAAACATAGCATTCATATAAGCAAACATACTAGCAAGGAATTCTAACCCTCATAATAAACCAACAAATAAATTGCAAAACAACAAGGGACACCAAATAAGAACAAAGGAAAACTACACACCAAAACAACTAAAGAAAACTCTAAGACATATCACAAAATAGTTTTGTCCTAACTAAAAACTTAACAACAATTAAAAACCTAAACTAATAAATTAACAGAAAATACAAAGTAAAACAATTAAGTTAACAGAAGGTATTTTTCATAAACTTTTATTATCAAAAAGAAACACCTAAAAACCATTTTTTTTAAACTCTAGTTATGATTAAAAAAACAAGAAGAAGAAATAAACATTATATTTTTCTGTAAATAAAAGTTCACCCTCTATAACTACAGAAAATAATCTGAATTAAAATATAACAGAGGTTAAAAATTAATTTTAAAAGTAATTAAAACAACAGAAAACAACAGCAAGTTAAAAAATAACTGGCACAGTGTTGTTTTCATGAAAAACAAAATTAAAAAAATCTATTAATACCTAAATTAATCCTACTGCTAGGCAAGGTCAAAACAAAGAAGTGGCAAAAAGAATCGCCAAAAATTATTAATTCTAGCTCGTTTTATAGCAGAAATACTAATCTGACTAAAACCCATATAAAACAATTTTTAAAATTACAAAAAATGCCGAAATTATTTTATACAGAAACATTAAGAAATTTGCAGACTAGAGCAAAAAGAATCAATCAAAAACACCAAATAACCTAAGAGATATAGAATTTACGAAACTGAAACTTTTCTGTTTTAAAAACAGAAACGAAAATATGGAAAAAAAATAAATGGGCGCTATTGGGCCTACGGGGGGTGCGATCTGTAGCTACCAAACGCTCGGGCGAAACTTATAAATACGTACACGTGTGTTTATTTAATAGAGGACCGGGGAGCTAGTTCGATCTAAACCGAGGAACCAATCTACAAGGAAAACCGATCTAATTTTTTTTTTTGCACTTAACGTTTCCAAAAAAATGGAGGGAGGCGCTCGTTGCTTACGGAGAGGAGCTCGTGTAGGCAGGGAAGTGGATGTCGTCGGGGGCCACGGCTCCGGTGACCGGCGGCGGAGACGGCGATGTCTAGTGGATGGGGAACTCCGAGGGGGTCCGATTTTGCGTTGAAGGTGGAGGTTGGGGACGTCCAGGCGAGCGGGGCGACTCGAGAAGCTCCTGTGAACCGAGAGCTCCGACAATGGCGGACGACGTTGAGGACGAGGTTCCGGTGTTCCCTGGGCGGCATGGTTATGTCAATAAGATGCACAATCTCGAGGGAAAGTAGAGTATGGAAGGAGGGGTCTCGGAAAGCTCACCGTCAGTCGGAGTCGAGCGATGAACTCTGCTTGGTCGACCTAGATTGGAACAACGAGGGCGTCGTCTAGAGGTGGTCTTGGGCGTGGGTTTTCAAAAGGGAAACGGGAGAGTACGGCCTCGGGTATTTATAGGACATGAGGCTTGGGGAAGGGGTGGAATCGGGGTAGGGTTCCCATGAAGATCGGGCGCGGCAGCGGCGTCCGGAGCCTTAACGCGTGGGGTTGTGTTCTTCCTGGAGAAGAAGAAAAGAGAGGTGGGGTACAGACACCAGGGAAAGAAAAAAAATTAGGGAGAGAGGCGAGCGAGAGAGGTGCTGGCGGCGCTCTGGGAGTTCCTCCCGTGCGTGTGTGCGCTAGCCCTAGCGCTAGCTTGGGCTGGGCCGACCCGCGCGCCTGGCCTGGCCTTTTTTTAACAGCAAGAAGAAAAACAAATAAACATAATATATGAAAAATAAAATATATAGGCATATTATATATATATATTCAGAAAAAGATTTTCTAAAACATGAACATATTTTAAATGGCAAATAAATTCCACAAAATTTACATAAAGCAAATAGTGCTACTGTTGCACTAAAAATGCAAATAAAATTATTTGAAAATATCAAAATGATTTCAAATCCATTTTTCTCCAATTTTCTATTGTAGGGAATCATTTTATCCTTATTTCCAAATAATTTATTTTTGGAGAAAAATAATTTGAATAAAACCCAAATAACTCCTAAATGGTTTTGAATTTGAATTTCAAACCACTTCCAACTCTATTTCATATAATTTTAAGAAGTCATTTTATCTTCTCTCATGAAAATCATTGAGTTGCATAAAGCTTCTGAATTTGAAATATGTCCAAATGGAATTCAAATCTTTTCAAAACCTTTTTTCCTTTCAAATGGAAGAAGTCATGTCATCTTCACTCTAGGGTTTTGTGTTTGAATTGAAATTGAATTCTTTGATATCAAAATGCAAAGTGAAAGTTTGGGAAAGTAATTTCATTCCCTCTCATTCAACTTTTCAAAAGGTTTCACATTCCACTCAATTTCAATCAATCAATCACCCAAACAATCAAACAAACAATCAAAACTATTTATTTAATATAACATTCCAAAATTTAGAATTTTGGGATGTTACAAGAAACCCGACCATGTTTACAAACTTCACAAAGCTCTTTATGGTCTTAAACAAGCTCCTAGAGCGTGGTATAAATGGTTGACCAAGTTCCTTATTGAAAAAGGCTTTGAGATTGGAAAACTTGATTCTACTCTCTTTACTAAAAGGTTAATGGTTAATTATTTGTGTGTCAAATTTATGTTGATGATATCATATTTGGTTTGACTAACCCTCATTTTAGTGAAAAGTTTGGAAGGCTAATGTCGGAGAAGTTTGAGAGGTCTATGATGAGTGAAATCAAGTTCTTTCTTGGTTTGCAAATCAAGCAAACTAACGAGGGTACCTTTGTTTCCCAAAAAAGTATACCAAGGACTTATTCAAGAAGTTCAGCATGCAAGAAAGCAAAGGTATGAAAACACCCATGCCTACTAGTGGACATCTTGACTTGACTAAGGATGGCGAACCGGTTGACCAAAAGGTTTACCGCTCCATGATTGGTTCATTTTTATATATATGTGCCTCCAGTCCTGATATAATGCTAAATGTGTGCATGTGTGCATGATATCAAGTGGCCCCTAAGGAATGTCATCTAAAGGCTGCGAAAAGGATAGTGAGATACTTAATTCATAAACCAAACTTTGGCATTTGGTATCCTAAGAGGTCCTCTTTTTATCTTGTTGGCTACTCCGATTCATACTATGCCGGAGACAAGGTTGATAGAAAGTCCACTTCAGGTACTTCTCAATTTCTTGGTAGATCTCTTGTGTCTTGATCCTCCAATAAACAAAACTCGGTATCCTTATCCACCATCGAAGCGGAATACATTGCCGCCGGTTCATGTTCTGCAATTGTGCTCAATTCCTTTGGATGACCCAAACTCTTGAAGATTATGGGATATATGTGAAACATGTTCCATTGCTTTGTGATATTGAAAGTGCTATTAAGATTGCTCACAATCCCGTGCAACATTATCGAACTAAGCATATTGATGTTCGTCATCATTTCATTTGGGATCATGTTGCTAAAGGGGACATTGATCTTAAGCATGTTCATACCGATAAGCAATTGGCGGATATATTCACGAAACCGCTGGATGAGAAAGTATTTTGCCGTTTGGGAGGTGAATTGAACATCATTGGTGCATCAAACTTGGAGTAGAAACTCCATTTGGATACATGCAAGGCATGAGTATTTGACTAATCCTTGATATTTCTCTTATGATGATGATCATATGTCTTGGATCTATACTTTTACCCTTGCATGTCATCTAACCCTTGTAGGTACTTGGATGAATCCAAATCTATGAGATTGCAACGCACTCATATCTTGAGCAATCTCTACATCACCAAGTCTCTATAATATGGTGGTTGAAGACAAGGAAGCATGAAACCCTTCAACATATCCTTTGACAATTTCTATATATCAAATTTCATTTGGTATCAAATTTCATGATTTTCACTTTGGATACACAAGTGCTCTTCCTTGCAAGACTAACCCATGTAGGTAGATGAACTCAAACTACAAGTGGTGCTCCCAACTCTTGATGGGATACATCAACCTTGAGCACCCTACACAAGTTCAACTACAAGATCAACACCACCACCCAAGGTATGTCATTCCACCTTAGAGAAGCTTTATCCCAAGCCATGGGTCAAAGTAGCTCAACAAGATGTGAATACATCAAAATGCTTAAACGAAAAAGGGTAACCCCTTTTTGAGCTTAAACAATGAGTATGACCTATGATCAAGTGTTCTCACTTGACTCCTCAATCAATATACTCTAACATAGGTGACTTTGTCGCCGACCCTCTCTAGATGAAGTTCTCTAGTGTTTCTTTGATTTCTTGCATTTGTGCCTAGCATGTTTCCTTTTCACTTCATCTAGATTTCTTTTCTTTTTCTCTATTATGTTCTCCATTGCCCGCATACAATTCATTGCAAATCTTTCAGTTAATTCCCTGCAAATCTTTGTGAGATCTTATTTGCCTAGTGAGTTGAGACGACAAAACTCTTTCTTCAGTATTGAACTCGGTCTCACTGATTTATACACCCCGGCTAGACCGAACTACAATGATACATTGTAGATTGTTCATCGGTCCAACCGACAAGGTCAAACCCAGTCTGACTAATATGCATGACCTCTGACACTGCCAACTCAGTGTCACCGATGAAAATGAATCGGCCTGCATATCTCTTCCAGCTGCACTCGATGATTTTTTTCTTCTACCAGTATTTTAAATTACATGTTGCTTTGTAATGTGACTCAAGGACCGAACCTACTTGACTCATGCTCCAGAAGATCCCTTCTTGGAAATTGGTGTCAAAGGGTGAGAGAGAGCACATCAAAGCTTGTCACATAAGGGAGAAAGCATGCCTTAAGCTTCTCCAGATGCTTATTATCCATAGAGGAGAGAAGTCACATGTCTTCAAGAGGGGAAAGACATGTTAGTATGTGTTATGATTGTTTTGCTCTGATTTTCTTTTCCCTATCTTCTCCCATTATCCAATATTTGATTCAGGGGGAGAAAGAGTTCATTTCTAAGGGAAGAAAATCCTTGGAATTCATTGCATATCTTTATTTTTTGGGGACATGTCAATATCCAAACAGAGTACTAAGTACTCACTCACTACATGTCTTCCAATCTTGGTACTTTTGTGGTTACTCATTGTGCTTTTCTTAGTAGGTGTTCTTGTGTTATATAACACTGTTTTCTCAAGTTCACCTCCTCCAAAGCTAGCTCAAGACTACAAGGTAAGTATATGCATCACATCCATGTGCATGACGATTTCTTGCTGTTGTACATGTCTTTTGCAAGAAGAACTCATGAACATGTAAGTATATTTTCTGCACTTCACACCATTTTCTCTGATGCATATAGCCAAGATACATGTAACTCATTGTTTGCTCTGACATACTTATGCATTCACATGTTCTTATATCCTATATTTACATGATTGCATACATGTAGGGGGAGCCTATGCATGTTACATGTCCTTCCAAAGCTTTACTTGTTACACTTCATATATTTATCTGAAGCTTTGACGTATGTTGTCATCAATTACCAAAAAGGGGGAGATTGAAAGCACAAGTGCTCCCTGGGTGATTTTGGTAATTAATGTCAACATATCTCTTATTGGACAAATATTTTTATCTAGTATATTTCAGAAAGTTCAACAAAGGTGTGGCATGGACAAGAGGATGTGGAAACCCTTCAAGATGCTAAGGACACATGTTGGCAAAAGATCAAGACTCTACATTTTCATTTTAGTGATCCAAGATCACATTGAGTCAATAGGAAAAGCCAATACTTTTAAAAGGGTATGAGGTGTTGCCTAATGGTTTACTTGCTCAAAGTGCTTAGTGATATGCTCCAAAGCCCTCAACCACTTTCCCAATTCCAAATATGTCCTAAACCTAAAGTCAAACTTGGCCCCACCGACTTGATTTATCCGGCGCCACCGAGTTCACTTGACATAGCCATTGCCAGAAACCCTAATTAGTTCAGTATCACCTATGGGCTCTCGGTCTCACCGAGATGGGCTTGCAAACTCTCTGTTGTCTGTTCCAATTATTTCGTTCTCACCGAGTTTGCTTGACCAACTCTCTGTTTGCTTATTAGCAAAATCGGTCTCATCGAGTTTGTGTAATCGGTCAAACCGAGTTGAGGTTTTACCCTAACCCTAGCACGTCGGTCCCATCGAGTTGATCATATCGGTCCCACCGCCTAACATTCACATTTTGAACCAGATCGGTCTCACCGAGTTTCACTATTCGGTCCCACCGAGTTTGGTAAATTGTGCGTAATGGTTAGATTTTGTGTGGAGGCTATATATACCCATCGACCACCTCTCCATTTGAGAGATAGCCATCAGAACATGCTGACACTTCCACCATTCATTTTCTGAGAGAGAACCACCTACTCATGTTTTGAGACCAAGACATTCGAAGCCAACCACAAGAATCTTGATCTCTAGCCTTCCCCAATTTGCTTTCCATTCAAATCATCTTTCCATCATATCCAAATCTGTGAGAGACAGTTGAGTGTTGGGGAGACTATCATTTGAAGCACAAGAGCAAGGAGTTCATCATCAACGCACCATCTATTATTTTTTGGAGAGTGGTGTCTCCTAGATTGGTTAGGTGTCACTTGGGAGCCTCCATCAAGATTGTGGAGTTGAACCAAGGAGTTTGTAAGGTCAAGGAGATCGCCTACTTCATGAAGATCTACCCAAGTGAGGCAAGTCCTTCGTGGGTGATGGCCATGCTGGGATAGACAAGGTTGCTTCTTCATTGGCCCTTCATGGCTGGAGCCCTCCGTGGACTCGCGCAATCATTACCCTTCATGGTTTGAAGTCTCCATCAACATGGATGTACGATAGCACCACCTATCGGAACCATGCCAAAAATCTCCATGTCTCCAATTGCGTTTGCACACTCCAATAACATCCCTTTACTTTCTTGCAATTTGCATGCTTTACTTTCCGCTGCTCATATACTCTTACCATGCTTGCTTGAAATGTATTGTGATTATTTAAACTTGTGTGAAAACTCCACCTTAACTTGAAGAACTTAAAAACTGCTACTTTTCTTTGTTGAGGGTCTAATAGCCCCCCTCTAGACACCTCGCCTTGATCCTTTCACATGCTAGGAATGGGAACGAATTACAACTGTACCGGCGTCCTGGCTCGTCCTTGAACATTTGGAATCTTGGTTTTTAAATCATCCAAAACTCACCAGAAAGTCATGAAAGTTGGCATGGTGTCACGTCATGGCACATATATGTCATGGTAAAAATATTGTCTAATTTTGGCGACGCTTTATTACAAACCTCTTACAAACCAGAGCTTCTCTCAAAGAAAGCCTCGTGGTTCCGATAGGGAAACATGTTCCCCTTGTGCGCAAAACGTAATCACTGCCTCTTTTCGCCTTGTATTTTCTTCTACATGCAACATGGAATGACAGGATTGGTTTTGAAAAGACCAAACCAAACTCATTCCATGCTAAAATTTAAACTTATTCCGGGTTGGTTTGTCCTTTTTATACACTAATTGACTTTTCTAGGCTTTTAATCTCCATAATTCAAATCTGAACTACAAATACATGCTTCAGTTCACCAAAATGGGTAGAAAAATTATACATGTGTCCATGGGTGCATCTCTAGGTCCCATGCCAGGAATGGGAATGAATTACAACCGTACCGGCGGCCTGGCTCATCCTCAAACATTTGGAATCTCGGTTTTTAAATCCCCCAAAATCCAAAACTCACTACAAATTCATCAAAGGTTGCATGGTGTCACGTCATTGCACATATATGTCAAAAAGATTTTCCAATTTGGGCCAAGCTTTATTACAAACCTTTAAAAACCGGATTCTGTCGCAAGAACCCTCGTGGTTTCGATAGGGAAACGTGTCCCCTTGAGGGCGAAACGATAATCGCTCCCTCTTCTAGCCCTGTATTTTCTTCTACACACAACACGGCACAACGGGAGATTCACGCTGAACTTCGAAATTATTCAAGGTTCGTTTGACCTTTTTTATTCGTTAATTCAGTTTTCTAGGCATTTAATGTCCATAATTCAAATCCCAACTACAAATACATGCTCCAGTGCACCAAAATGACTAGAAAAAACGTACATGTTTCTTCAGGGTGCATGTTTAGGTCCCATGGAACGAATTGGAATGAATTCAACCGTCTCGGCGTCCTGGCTTGGCCAAAAACATTGCAAATCTCAGTTTTTAAATCTCTATAAATCCAAAACTCACCAGGAAACCATGAAACTTGGCATGGTGTCACTACATGGCACATATATGTCATGGTAAAATAATTGTCCAATTTGGGCCAAGCTATATTACAAGCCTCTTACAAACCGAAGCTTCTCACAACCCTCATGGTTCTGGTAGGGAAACATGCCCCTCTTGTGGGCGAAACGATAATCGCTACCTCTTCTCACCTTGAAATTTGTTTTCTACATGCAACGTAGAATAATAGGAGTATCGTGCTGAAATTTGAAACAGTTCAGGGTTCTTTTGGCCATTATATATATTAATTAAGTTTTCTAGGCATTTAATGTAGTCAATATTTCAAATTTGAACTACAAGCACATGCTCCAGTGAAGCAAAATTGGTGGGAAATCATACATGTGTCCTTGGGTGCATGTTTAGGTCTCAATTAAGGAATGGGAATGAATTACAAACTTCTCGTCGTCCTGAAACATTGAGAATCTCGGTTTTTAAATCCCAGTAAATCGAAAACTCACACAGAAAACATGAAACTTGGCATGGTTTCATGACATGGCACATATATGTCGTGGTTAAAAAATCATCCAGTTTGAGACAAGGCGCACACATTAATAGCCAACGAAGTCCTTGCCAAACAAATAGCTGACATGTTAATATTGCAAACAGTTGTATTATATGAACCGTGTGTTCCCGTAACCATTTAAGTGCAGCCACTACCTCTGCCAAAATTTAACCATACTCAGTGGCGTGCGTGCAGCTGTTTGATTACACGCGACGAGCGCAAGAAGTCCGTGGTGCAGGCTCGATGGGACGCATGCGAGCAGTCCGCCGCGCAGGTTCGATGGGACGCTTGCATCCTGTCTACCTCGCAGACTCAAAGGGACATGTGCAAGCAGCAAGACCGCCCAGGCTCACTGGGAAGCGAGCTCTTTGACCTCCGTCCACCAGCCCCCCGCCTCGCTCACAACTTCTCCATTAATGGTTGCCGAGCCACTGTTTAACACGCGGTTAATTAAAGCACCTGGACGGAGGGTGTTTGCTTGTGATCCCATGGCAGCATTTCCTTTGTTCGTGTTATCAACTCTTATTCCGTCCTAATTTAAATTGCCACACATGGCAATGGATAATACAACGACAAATAAAATGGCAACAGATAATATGTCGAGGACGTCAACTCCGCCAGGGATGCGCTCAAGCCTGGCCACCACATTGTCAGGATCGAGGTTGACACGGCCGCCTTGGGCAATGATGAAGCCGCATGCTGCCTGTGTCTTGACTAAATCATAGAGGTCCTCTGCCCATTCCTTGCGGGGCATCAGGCTCTCGATGAACACTGGTGACGGCTGCTCTTCGGATGGGTCATCGATTATGCTGCCAAGTAGCTCTAGATCTTTTGCATGGTGGATGGAAAACTGCTCATCACACCTCCTCTACAATATGTTGATTGTGTGCCCAAGGACTGTCATGCCGATATCGCTGCCGATGGGTCGTGGTGCCTGCATCGGTCGATGAACCTCTTGCTCCCCGACCTACTCCACCTCGTTCTTCTTGCCGAAGATGTAGCGCAGGTAGGGGTCGACGTCGAAGCTTTCGTCATTGCCTGGCATGCTTGGAATAACTAATGGTAGATGGGTGAGGACTAGATCTGCGCAGAGTGTCGCAACGGTGCATTGCCGCCTGGGTTATATGCAGCAAGCCATTAGTTGGTGGCGGGAAACCCACGAGGGAAGTGGCACGGATTTTACAATGCACCCATGTGGAGCGCGGGAAGCATTCGCTGGAGCGCGGGAAGACTAAGTTGAGCACACACACAACCCGAATACCATATGCGGTGCCACGTGTTATTTATCACACACGTGTTAACATAAGGAAACCTATGTGTAACTTACTAATCATCGCACACGAGTACTCGCAGACGCATCGTGTGTGATACTCCTAGCCACGGCAAGCAACTAGTTTGCATTTTTCAAAGTTTTTTGTATGAACCGAGTCGCACATGAACTAACTATAGTAACTGTCTGTGTTATAATTTCTCATCACAAATAGTTCATCCGAGTGGGTTGTTTGCTGCGTATCACACTCATCTTATTTACACAAATCATTTGTGTTCTTTTGGCTCATAGCAAACAGTTCATCTATGTGAACTGTATGTCGCATATCACACACATCTTGTTAAATTGAACCATTTATGTTCTCTTCCCTAATTGAAAATAGTTCGTCCGAGTGAACCATATGTCGTATATCACACACACCTTGAACTGGCTGACCATTTCTATTGCATTCCCTAATTGCACATAGTTCATCGAAGCGACTATATGCCATATATCGCACACACATCGATATGGCTGCTCATTTTTGTTGTTCTGCCTCATCACAAATAGTTCTTATAGATCAACCGTATGCCCCGCATCGCACACGTAACTAAAATCTGAACCATGTTTGATGTCTCTGCCATTGCAAACATTTTGCATATTTTTTCATGGTTTTTTACATCCCTGTTTGTGATTAATGCATTGCACAAAACGGTCTTTGATCATAGTGTCGCATTAGCAGCATCCTACAGTAGTGATCGAGGCGGCAAACGGTGACGAAAAGGTCATGGCGAACTGGTTTTCCATGGCTCTCAAGGATGGCGAACTGGTTTGCTTCGGGAACGTTTCATCACCAACTTCTGAGCCATTGGTGACCGTGTCCCTACAATGGGAGACCTGCGTCGCCTGAAGCAGCAACCAGGCGAAACCTTGCACAAGTACATACAACGCTTCACAAACTCCCTCCTCGAGATCCCGAAGGTGTCGCACGAGGCCATCATCTCAGCTTTCACTGACAGCGTCTAAGACGTCAAGATGAAGGAGGATCTCGCCATCCACGAGGACCTATGCTAGGCTCTGGAAATGTCCAACCTAGCGAACAAGTGCGCAAGGGCCAAGGAAGGCCGCCTCTCCCTCATCGAGCTCTCGGAGGTTGATCCTAAAGACAAGAATGCCAAGGCTAGGGAGGCAAAGCGCAAGGGCTCTGCCGTGCTCATAGCCGAACCTGAAATGAAGCATGGTTGTGACCACAACAAACCTCCCAGGGGCAACCGCCCATTTTGCGTCTTCCACAACGTACACAACCACAACATCAATGACTGCCAGGAACTCAGGGCCCTCCGTGATGGATGCCTCAGCCGCTGCCCCGAGCATGGTGATCGTGGCTATGGCCGTGGAGGAGGCCGTTGGGACAACGGTGACCCTCGTCAGGACTGCTGCGTCCAGCCTCGCGAGGACCGCTGGTGCATTGAGCCTCATGATGGGCCATGGTGCGATCATCCTCATGAGGTCCGTCCTCGTGGCAATGCCGGCCTCCCTCCACTACCGCCACAAAGGAGGAATGACGACAACTGGCGGGATGAAGGGGCTAGGGGCTTCCAAGAACCTCGTGCAATCGCTTGCAACCCGGGTGGCGCTCAGGCCCCAGCCTCACATCACATCTTCAAGCAGTTCGCTCGTGAAGTAAACACAGCTTCTCGAGGCTTGAGGGCATGCGTCGCCTCAAGTGGTCATGGTGCACCATCACCATTGACTCCAAGGACCACCTCAAGTGCTCCACCGCCTCAGGCACGTTCCCCATGCTCTGCAGGCCCATCATCAACAACGTCCTCGTCACCAAGACCCTCGTCGATGGTGGTGCGGGGCCCGATGTCCTCTCTGTCGAGACATTTGAGATGCTCCAAGTGCCTTATGATCAACTTCTGCCCACTAAACCCTTCTCAGGGGTGACTGATGGCTCCACCATACCCCTGGGGCATGATAACCCACAAGCATAGGGGATCACAACAGTTTTCAATGGTAGAGTATTCAACCAAAATTTATAAATTTGACACAAGGGGTGACAAAGAATATTTGAAGGTATTAGTAGCTGAGTTGTCAATTCAACCACACCTGGATATTAATTATCTGCAACAAGTAATCACTAGCAAATAAATATGATATTTTTGATAGTAGTGGCAGCAGTAATAGTAATGGTAACAGTGATAGCAGTAATTTTCTAACAAGTGCAACAGTAACGATACCAGTAGTAACTTAAAAAAGAACAATATAAGATAAATTCGTAGGCATTAGATCAGTGACTTGTTGGATGATATTCATCATGAGATAGTTATAACCTAGGGCGATACAGCACTAGCTCTAGTTCATCAATATAATGTAGGCATGTATTCTATAAATAGTCATACGTGCTTATGGAAAGAACTTGCATGACATCTTTTGTCCTACCCTCCCGTAGCAGCGGGGTCCATATTGGAAACTAAGGGATATTAAGGCCTCCTTTTAATAGAGAACCGGAACAAAGAATTAACACATACTGAATACATGAACTCCTCAAACTACAGTCATCACCTGGAGAAGTCCCAGTTTCTGTCACTCCGGGGTTGACGGATCATAACACGTAGTAGGTGACTATAACTTGCAAGATCGGATCTAGAACATGGATATAATGGTGATAACATAAACGGTTCTGATCTGAAATCATGGCACCCGGGCCCAAAGTGACAAGCATTAAGCATGGCAAAGTCATAGCAACATCATTCTTTGAACATAGTGGATACTAGGGATCAAGCCCTAACAAAACTAACTCGAACACTGTTGGGGAACGTAGCAGAAAAACAAAATTTTCCTACGGTTTCACCAAGATCCATCTAGGAGTTCATCTAGCAACGAGTGATTAGATGCATCTACGTACCTTGTAGATCGCGAGCGGAAGCGTTCAAAGAACAGGGATGAGGTAGTCGTACTCGACGTGATTCGAATCACCGAAGATCCTATCACCGAACGGATGGTGCCACATCTCCTTCTTCTTGATCCAGCAAGGGGAAAGGAGAGGTTGAGGGAGATGGCACCAGCAGCAGCACGACGGCGTGGTGATGATGGAGCTGCAGTACTCCGGTAGGGGTTCGCCAAGCACTATGGAGGAGGAGGACGTGTTGGAGAGGGAGAAGGAGGCAACCAAAGGCGTGGGATGAAAGCCCTCCTTCCCCCACTATATATAGGAGGGCCTAGGGGGGGCGCCGGCCCTAGGAGATCCAATCTCCTAGGGTGGGGCGGCGGCCAAGGGAGGTTTCCCTCCCCCCCAAGGCACCTAGGGGTGCCTTCCACTAGTGGGACTCCTCCCCTTTGGAAACCCTAGGCGCATGGGCCTATTGGGGCTGTTGCCCTTGGCCCATGTAGGCCAAGGCGCACCCCCTACAGCCCATGTGGCCCCCCGGGGCAGGTGGCCCCACCCGGTGGGCCCCCGGGACCCTTCCGGTGGTCCCGGTACAATACGATAACCCCGAAACTTGTCCCGGTGGCCGAAATAGCACTTCCTATATATAATTCTTTACCTCCGGACCATTCCAGAACTCCTCGTGATGTCCAGGATCTCATCCGGGACTCCGAACAACATTCGGGTTACTGCATATACATATCCCTACAACCCTAGCGTCACCGAACCTTAAGTGTGTAGACCCTACGGGTTCGGGAGACATGCAGACATGACCGAGACGACTCTCCGGTCAATAACCAACAGCGGGATCTGGATACCCATGTTGGCTCCCACATGCTCCACGATGATCTCATCGGATGAACCACGATGTCGAGGATTCAATCAACCCCGTATGCAATTCCCTTTGTCAATCGGTATGTTACTTGCCCGAGATTCGATCGTCGGTATCCCAATACCTCGTTCAATATCGTTACCGGCAAGTCACTTTACTCGTACCATAATGCATGATCCCGTGACCAGACACTTGGTCACTTTGAGCTCATTATGATGATGCATTATCGAGTGGGCCCAGTGATACCTCTCCATCATACGGAGTGACAAATCCCAGTCTCAATCCGTGTCAACCCAACAGACACTTTCGGAGATACCTGTAGTGCACCTTTATAGTCACCCAGTTACGTTGTGACGTTTGGTACACCCAAAGCACTCCTACGGTATCCGGGAGTTACACGATCTCATGGTCAAAGGAAAAGATACTTGACATTGGAAAAGCTCTAGCAAACGAACTACACGATCTTGCGCTATGCTTAGGATTGGGTCTTGTCTATCACATCATTCTCCTAATGATGTGATACCGTTATCAATGACATCCAATGTCCATACCCAGGAAACCATGACTATCTGTTGATCAACGAGCTAGTCAACTAGAGGCTTACTAGGGACATGTTGGTGTCTGTTATTCACACATGTATTACGATTTCCGGATAATACAATTATAGCATGAATAAAGATAATTATCATGAACAAAGAAATATAATAATAATGCTTTTATTATTGCCTCTAGGGCATATTTCCAACAGTCTCCCACTTGCACTAGAGTCAATAATCTAGTTACATTGTGATGAATCGAACACCCATGGAATTCTGGTGTTGATCATGTTTTGCCCTAGGGAGAGGTTTAGTCAACGGATCTGCTACATTCAGGTCCGTATGTACTTTACAAATCTCTATGTCTCCATCTTGAACATTTTCACGAATGGAGTTGAAGCGACGCTTGATGTGCCTTGTCTTCTTGTGAAACCTGGGCTCCTTGGCAAGTGCAATAGCTCCAGTGTTGTCACAGAAGAGTTTGATTGGCCCCGACGCATTGGGTATGACTCCTAGGTCGGTGATGAACTCCTTCACCCATATTGCTTCATGTGCTGCCTCTGAGGCTGCCATGTACTCCGCTTCACATGTAGATCCCGCCACAACGCTCTGCTTGCAGCTGCACGAGCTCACTGCTCCACCATTCAACATATACACGTATCCGGTTTGTGACTTAGAGTCATCCAGATCTGTGTCGAAGCTAGCGTCGACGTAACCCTTTACGACGAGCTCTTCGTCACCTCCATAAACGAGAAACATGTCCTTTGTCCTTTTCAGGTACTTCAGGATATTCTTGACCGCTGTCCAATGTTCCTTGCCGGGATTACTTTGGTACCTTCCTACGAAACTTACGGCAAGGTTTACATCAGGTCTGGTACACAGCATGGCATACATAATAGATCCTATGGCTGAAGCATAGGGGATGACACTCATCTCTTCTTTAACTTTTGTCGTGGTCGGACATTGAGCTGAGCTCAATTTCATACCTTGCAAAACAGGCAAGAACCCTTTCTTGGACTGATCCATTTTGAACTTCTTCAAAATCTTATCAAGGTATGTGCTTTGTGAAAGACCTATGAGGCGTCTCGATCTATCCCTATAGATCTTGATGCCTAATATATAAGCAGCTTCTCCAAGGTCCTTCATTGAAAAACTCTTATTCAAGTAGGCCTTAATGCTGTCCAAAAGTTCTATATCATTTCCCATCAAAAGTATGTCATCTACATATAATATGAGAAATGCTACAGAGCTCCCACTCACTTTCTTGTAAACACAGGCTTCTCCATAAGTCTGCATAAACCCAAACGCTTTGATCATCTCATCAAAGCGAATGTTCCAACTCCGAGATGCTTGCACCAGCCCATAAATCGAGCGTTGGAGCTTGCACACCTTGTCAGCATTCTTAGGATCGACAAAACCTTCCGGCTGCATCATATACAATTCTTCCTTAAGGAAACCATTAAGGAATGCCGTTTTGACGTCCATTTGCCATATTTCATAATCATAGAATGCGGCAACTGCTAACATAATTTGGACGGACTTCAGCTTCGCTACCGGTGAGAAAGTCTCATCGTAGTCAACTCCTTGAACTTGTCGATAACCCTTAGCGACAAGCCGAGCTTTATAGATGGTCACATTACCATCCGCGTCTGTCTTCTTCTTAAAGATCCATTTATTTTCTATGGCTCGTCGTTCAACGGGCAAGTCAGTCAAAGTCCATACTTCGTTTTCATACATGGATCCTATCTCGGATTTCATGGCTTCTAGCCATTTGTCGGAATCCGGGCCCGCCATCGCTTCTTCATAGTTCGAAGGTTCACCGTTGTCTAACAACATGATTTCCAAGACAGGGTTGTCGTACCACTCTGGTGCGGAACGTGTCCTTGTGGACCTTCGAATTTCAGCAGGATCTTGATCAGAAGTATCTTGATCATCATCATTAACTTCCTCTCTAGTCGGTGCAGGCACCTCAGGAACATTTTCTTGAGTTGTGCCCTTTTCCGGTTCAAGAGGTAATACTTCATCAAGTTTTACTTTCCTTCCACTTACTTCTTTCGAGAGAAACTCTTTCTCCAGAAAGAGTCTGTTCTTGGCAACAAAGATCTTGCCTTCGGATCTTAGGTAGAAGGTATACCCAATGGTTTCCTTAGGATATCCTATGAAGACGCATTTTTCCGACTTGGGTTCGAGCTTTTCAGGTTGAAGTTTCTTGACATAAGCATCGCATCCCCAAACTTTTAGAAACGACAGCTTAGGTTTCTTCCCAAACCATAATTCATACGGTGTCGTCTCAACGGATTTCGACGGAGCCCTATTTAAAGTGAATGTGGTAGTCTCTAAAGCATAGCCCCAAAAAGATAGCGGTAAATCGGTAAGAGACATCATAGATCGCACCATATCTAATAGAGTGGGATTACGACGTTCGGACACACCATTATGCTAAGGTGTTCCAGGCAGCGTGAGTTGTGAAACTATTCCACATTTTCTTAAGTGTGTGCCAAATTCGTGACTCAAGTATTCTCCTCCACGATCTGATCGTAGGAACTTGATTTTCCTGTCACGTTGATTCTCAACCTCACTCTGAAATTCCTTGAACTTTTCAAAGGCTTCAGACTTGTGTTTCATTAAGTAGGCATACCCATATCTACTTAAGTCATCAGTGAGGGTGAGAACATAACGATAGCCACCGCGAGCCTCAACACTCATTGGACCGCACACATCAGTATGTATGATTTCCAATAAGTTGGTTGCTCGCTCCATTGTTCCTGAGAACGGAGTCTTGGTCATCTTACCCATGAGGCATGGTTCGCACGTGTCAAATGATTCGTAATCAAGAGACTCTAAAAGTCCATCAGCATGGAGCTTCTTCATGCATTTGACACCTATGTGACCAAGGCGGCAGTGCCACAAGTATGTGGGACTATCATTATCAATCTTACATCTTTTGGTACTCACACTATGAATATGTGTAGCATTACGCTCGAGATTCATTAAGAATAAACCATTCACCATCGGAGCATGACCATAAAACATCTCTCTCATATAAATAGAACAACCATTATTCTCGGATTTAAATGAGTAGCCATCTCATATTAAACGAGATCCTGATACAATGTTCATGCTCAAACTTGGCACTAAATAACAATTATTGAGGTTTATAACTAATCCCATAGGTAAATGTAGAGGTAGCGTGCCGACGGCGATCACATCGACCTTGGAACCATTCCCGACGCGCATCGTCACCTCGTCCTTCACCAGTTTCCGTTTATTCCGCAGCTCCTGCTGTGAGTTACAAATATGAGCAATGGCACCGGTATCAAATACCCAGGAGTTACTACGAGTATTGGTAAGGTACACATCAATTACATGTATATCAAATATACCTTTGGTGTTGTCGGCCTTCTTGTCCGCTAAGTATTTCGGGCAGTTCCGTTTCCAGTGACCCTTCCCTTTGCAATAAAAGCACTCCGTCTCAGGCTTGGGTCCATTCTTTGACTTCTTCCCAGCAGCTTTCTTGCCAGGCGCGGCAACTTCCTTGCCGTCCTTCTTGGAGTTCTTTTTACCCTTGCCCTTCTTGAACTTAGTGGTTTTATTGACCATCAACACTTGATGTTCCTTCTTGACTTCTACCTCTGCTGATTTCAGCATAGCAAATACTTTAGGAATGGTCTTTTCCATCCCCTGCATATTGAAGTTCATCACAAAGCTCTTGTAGCTTGGTGGAAGCGACTGGAGGATTCTGTCAATGACCGCATCATCCTGGAGATTAACTCCCAGCTGAGTCAAGCGGTTATGTAACCCAGACATAGTGAGTATGTGCTCACTGACAGAACTATTTTCCTCCATCTTACAGCTGAAGAACTTGTCGGAGACCTCATATCTCTCGATTTGGGCATGAGCTTGGAAAACCATTTTCAGCTCTTCGAACATCTCATATGCTCCATGTCTCTCAAAACACTTTTGGAGCCCCGGCTCTAAGCTGTAAAGCATGCTGCACTGAATGAGGGAGTAGTCATCAGCACGTGTCTGCCAAGCGTTCATAACGTCTTGGTTCTATGGGACGGGTGGATCACCTAGCGGTGCTTGTAGGACATAATCTTTCTTGGCAGCTATGAGGATGATCCTCAGGTTCCGGACCCAGTCCGCATAGTTGCTGCCATCGTCTTTCAGCTTGGTTTTCTCTAGGAACGCGTTGAAGTTGAGGACTACGTTGGCCATTTGATCTACAAGACATATTGTAAAGATTTTAGACTAAGTTCATGATAATTAAGTTCATCAAATTATTAATGAACTCCCACTCAGATTAGACATCCCTCTAGTCATCTAAGTGTTACACGATCCGAGTCGACTAGGCCATGTCCGATCGTCACGTGAGACGGACTAGTCATCGTCGGTGAACATCTTCATGTTGATCGTATCTTCCATACGACTCGTGTTCGACCTTTCGGTCTCCGTGTTCCGAGGCCATGTCTGTACATGCTAGGCTCGTCAAGTTAACCCTAAGTGTTTTGCATGTGTAAAACTGTCTTACACCCTTTGTATGTGAACGTAAGGATCTATCACACCCGATCATCATGTGGTGCTTCGAAACGACGAACTTTAGCAACGGTGCACAGTTAGGGGAGAACACTTCTTGAAATTGTTGTAAGGGATCATCTTATTTACTACCGTCGTTCTAAGTAAACAAGATGCAAAACATGATAAACATCACATGCAATCAAATAATAAACGTGACATGATATGGCCAATATCACATAGCTCCTTTGATCTCCATCTTGGGGCTCCATGATCATCTTGTCACCGGCTTGACACCATGATCTCCATCATCATGATCGCCATCATCGTGTCTCCATGAAGTTGCTCGCCAACTATTACTTCTACTACTATGGCTAACGCGTTTAGCAATAAAGTAAAGTAATTTACATGGCGTTTCTCAATGACACGCAGGTCATACAAAAAATAAAGACAACTCCTATGGCTCCTGCCGGTTGTCATACTCATCGACATGCAAGTCGTGATTCCTATTACAATAGCATGAACATCTCATACATCACATATAGATCATTCATCATTCATCACAACTTTGGCCATATCATATCACAAAGCACTTGCTGCAAAAACAAGTTAGACGTCCTCTAATTGTTGTTGCAAGTTTTACGTGGCTGAAGTAGGGTTCTAGCAAGAACGTTTTCTTACCTACGTGAAAGCCACAACGTGATTTGTCAACTTCTATTTACCCTTCATAAGGACCCTGTTCATCAAATCCGCTCCAACTAAAGTAGGAGAGACAGACACCCGCCAGCCACCTTATGCAACTTGTGCATGTTAGTC
This sequence comes from Triticum dicoccoides, assembly GCF_002162155.2. Lineage (NCBI taxonomy): Eukaryota > Viridiplantae > Streptophyta > Magnoliopsida > Poales > Poaceae > Triticum > Triticum dicoccoides. The sequence goes on along the minus strand of NC_041386.1, from coordinate 262,906,532 downwards.
AGTGGAACCGGTCTCACGTAAGCGTACGTGTAAGGTTGGTCCGGGCCGCTTCATCCCACAATACCGTTGAAGCAAGATAAGAGTAGTAACGGCAAGAAAGTTGACAACATCTACGCCCACAACAAATTGTGTTCTACTCGCGCAAGAAGAACAACGCATAGACCTAGCTCATGATGCCACTGTTGGGGGACGTAGCAGAAAAACGAAATTTTCCTACGGTTTCACCAAGATCCATCTAGGAGTTCATCTAGCAACGAGTGATTAGATGCATCTACGTACCTTGTAGATCGCGAGAGGAAGCGTTCAAAGAACGGGGATGAGGTAGTCGTACTCGACGTGATTCGAATCACCGAAGATCCTATCACCGAACGGACGGTGCCTCCGCGTTCAACACACGTACGGAACAGCCACGTCTCCTTATTCTTGATCCACCAAGGGGAAAGGAGAGGTTGAGGGAGATGGCACCAGCAGCAGCATGACGGCGTGGTGATGATGGAGCTGCAGTACTCCGGCAGGGCTTCGCCAAGCACTATGGAGGAGGAGGAGGTGTTGGAGAGGGAGAAGGAGGCAACCAAAGGCGTGGGATGAAAGCCCTCCTTCCCCCACTATATATAGGAGGGCCTAGGGGGGGCGCCGGCCCTAGGAGATCCAATCTCCTAGGGTGGGGCGGCGGCCAAGGGAGGTTTCCCTCCCCCCCCAAGGCACCTAGGGGTGCCTTCCACTAGTGGGACTCCTCCCCTTTGGAAACCCTAGGCGCATGGGCCTATTGGGGCTGGTGCCCTTGGCCCATGTAGGCCAAGGCGCACCCCCTACAGCCCATGTGGCCCCCCGGGGCAGGTGGCCCCACCCGGTGGGCCCCCGGGACCCTTCCGGTGGTCCCGGTACAATACGATAACCCCGAAACTTGTCCCGATGGCCGAAATAGCACTTCCTATATATAATTCTTTACCTCCGGACCATTCCGGAACTCCTCGTGACGTCCGGGATCTCATCCAGGACTCCAAACAACATTTGGGTTACTGCATATACATATCCGTACAACCCTAGCGTCACCGAACCTTAAGTGTGTAGACCCTACGGGTTCGGGAGACATGCAGACATGACCGAGACGACTCTCCGGTCAATAACCAACAGCGGGATATGGATACCCATGTTGGCTCCCACATGCTCCACGATGATCTCATCGGATGAACCACGATGTCGAGGATTCAATCAACCCCGTATGCAATTCCCTTTGTCAATCGGTATGTTACTTGCCCGAGATTCGATCGTCGGTATCCCAATACCTCATTCAATCTCGTTACCGGCAAGTCACTTTACTCGTACCGTAATGCATGATCCCGTGACCAGACACTTGGTCACTTTGAGCTCATTATGATGATGCATTACCGAGTGGGCCTAGTGATACCTCTCCATCATACGGAGTGACAAATCCCTGTCTCGATCCGTGTCAACCCAACAGACACTTTTGGAGATACCTGTAGTGCACCTTTATAGTCACCCAGTTACGTTGTGACGTTTGGTACACCCAAAGCACTCCTACGGTATCCGGGAGTTACATGATCTCATGGTCAAAGGAAAAGATACTTGACATTGGAAAAGCTCTAGCAAACGAACTACACGATCTTGCGCTATGCTTAGGATTGGGTCTTGTCCATCACATCATTATCCTAATGATGTGATCCCGTTATCAATGACATCCAATGTCCATAGCCAGGAAACCATGACTATTTGTTGATCAACGAGCTAGTCAACTAGATGCTTACTAGGGACATGTTGGTGTCTGTTATTCACACATGTATTACGATTTCCGGATAATACAATTATAGCATGAATAAAGACAATTATCATGAACAAAGAAATATAATAATAATGCTTTTATTATTGCCTCTAGGGCATATTTCCAACAAATACATGATGAATCTCATCCAACTCCTCACCGACCAGTGAGCCTATGAAGGAATTACTGACTCCCGGTGGGGAGTATCACGGAATTGGTGATGGAGAATGGTTGGTGATGAAGAAGAACGAAGATCCCCTTCTCCGAAGCCCTGAATGGACTCCAGATCTGGCCTCTCGATGAATAACAGGAGGTGACGGCGGCTCCATCTCGTGGATCGCAATAATTCTTTCTCCCTAATATTTTTCTAGAAAAATAGGTATTTATGGAGTTGGAATCAGGGTCTGCAGGGGCACCAGGAGGGACAAGGCTTCTGGCCGCGCTAGGAGGGGGGCACCCTGGCGGGTTGTGCCTACCCAGGTGCCCCACTCTGGTGGTTCTTCGCTCCAGAAATTCTCCTTATTTGTATAAAAATTCCTCACAAAGTTTCGTTCCATTCCGAGAACTTTTATTTCTGCACAAAAACAACACCATGGTAGTTCTGCTGAAAACAGCGTCAGTCCGAGGTTAGTTTCATTCAAATCATGCAAATTTGAGTCCAAACCAAGAGGAAAAGTATTCGGAAAGGTAGATACGTTGGAGACACATCAACTCTCCCAAGCTTAAACTTTTGTTTGTCCTCAAGCAATTCAGTTGATAAACTGAAAGTGAAAAAGAAAAACTTTTATGAACTCTTTTGCTCTTGTTTATATAAATAAGCTTAAACAACACCCAGGTTTTCAGCCAACATTATAACTAACCATGCCGACAATAACTCTTAAAGATTATATTATCTCATATCAATGACATAATTAGCTAGCGAGCAATAATAAGATATCCCAAATGACAACACCTTGTCAAAACAACCATGGTATAACATGACAATAGTGGTATCTCGCTAACCCTTTCTGAGACCGCAAAACATAAATGCAGAGCACCTCCAAAGTCCAAGCAGCGACTAAAAATTGTAATTCATTGTAGAAAAGATATAGTCATGGTGCACCCAGCATTAGCTACACACAATGTATAAGTCATGACAGCTATGCTCTCAGGTTCTAACGCTTGTTTTAGAAGGTGATGCCACAACTTAAAAGTAAATAGATAGTCCCTTCGCAGAGGGAAGCAGTGATTTGCAGAGGTGCCAGAGCTCAAGTTTTTAAAACAGAGATAAATGATATTTTGAGACATGCACCCTTCTCATTTACTTCACGACTATCAGTTATCAACATCTTCCATGCTAAGCACACTAGTGGAGGTTCCCAAGCGATAAAAGTAAATGTTTACTCCCCCTCCACCAACAATCACATTCCACGGCTTGTCCGAAACAATGGGTGCCGTCCAAACCAACAACAGTCTCGGGGGAGTTTTGTTTAATTATTTGCATTATTGAGTTCGGGACTGGGAATCCCTATTACCGCCCTTTTCCCCTGCAACGGCGAGTGAATAAACACTCAATCTAAAAATAACCTGCTTAGGATGGAAGATATCGTCCTCCTCCGGTCGTTCCATGAACGATCCAGGCACACAAAAAGGATATATTTTTTATAAGTTTTTAGAGGTGGCACATGCAAATTTACTTAGGATGGCAGGGTACTACCGCATATAGGTAGGTATGGTGGACTCATCTGAAATAACTTTTGGATTCAAGGTTTTTGATGTACAAGCAGAATCCCCACTTACTACAGGCGAAGGCTAGCAATTAGATTGAGAAGCGGCCAGCCAGAGAGCAACAATGGTCATAAACATGCATTATGCATAAGTAACATTGGACACTATCATGAGTAGGATATGAACACCATGAACATAAATGTCATAGAGGCTATGTTGGTTTTGATTCAACTACATGCATGAACATGTGCCAAGTCAAGCCACTCGAACATTCAGAGGAGGATACCATATCATCATACTACATAACAATCATTTTAACGCAATGTTGATATCCAAAATAAATCATTATCCACTCCCAGCTACTTATGCATGGCATGAGAAACTATAATCTCTAATTGTCATTGCAAACATGTTTAATCATAATGGGCTGAATCATGGATACTAGGTTAAACATATTTACATAAACAGAATAAGTCGAGTTCATACCAGTTTCTCTCTGCCACGGACAGTTCACCGAATGTCATCATTATTGCCTTTCACTTGCACGGCCGAATGATATGAAAAATAATAATAGTGCAAGAGTACCGTGGACTAAGCTGGAATCTGCAAACATTTTATTCAACAAGAGAAGACAAGGTAAAATGGTCTCTTTATTAGATCAACAGGTATTCATAGGAGAGCCACTCAACATTTTCATCCTGGTCTTTTCCTTGGTACAACTCAAATAAAAAGAAAAAAAGAAATTGAGAGAAACACATTGATTTTTTTTGGAGTTTTTGGTTTCCTTGAACAAGCAAATAAAAAAAGGGAAAAGCAAAAACAAGAAAAACTATTTACACGGGAAAGCTCCCAACAAGCAAAAGAAGAACAAGGAAATCTTTCTGGATTTTCTTTTTAATATTACTACTAAGCATGCATAGAAAGTAAATTAGCTACAACTATTTTTTTTTTCTAAAGTTTTTCAAACACACAATAAGAAAGCAAGAAAAATAACCTAAGCACGGATGATACAATGAAAAAGGGTGAACACTGATAAGATGAATAAGTGGACATGAATGTAATATCGGTTAGAATCACGTACTCCCCCAAGCTTAGGATTTCGGCCTAACTTGGTAGTCGATCAGAAGCCTAGATGGTAGTAGTTGGCGTGGTAGGTCACGGAGTCTCTCGGTGTAGATGCCTCGGCCTGCCGTGCTGCCTCCACTTCTGCATTGTGAGCTCGAGCCTCGCTCTCAAGAACAAAATATCTTCCTTTTCTGTGATAGTCAAAAAGACCAGGCGCAGGAAAATATGTGTGCACAACAAATTTTTGGTTAAACAATAGATTATAAGTGAAGTTATCAATTTTTCCTTTAAGGATCTTATCATCTTTTAACGTGTCAAGTTCCAAATATTGCGTGGGTAGGATAGGGTGAAAGGGAAAAGGTGCAACACCTAGCCCTTGTGCTAAACGTGTGGCATAAATTCCACCATAGAACCAGCCACTGTTAGCGTTCTGCTGAAGTCTGCATGCAACAATCGCTCCAAGGTTATAATTCCTTTCACCGGTGAGAGCGGTGTGTATGAGGATCAAGTCTGGAGCACAAAGTGTACTACAGTATTGCTTGCCTACAATACATTTCCCGTTAAATAATGCAAAGTACTGAATTGTGGGAAAATGAATGCTCTGTATTCTGCCTTGTGTCACTCCCCTCGTCGCACCGTGGCAAATGCTAGTCAAGAAAGATTGGTATTCAGCCCTTGGCGGTTCGTGAAGCGAACCCCTAAATGGGAGTTTGAAGTGGTAAGCAAAATTTTCTAGTGACATGGTAAATGGATTATCATAAAGCATAAACGACACCCTAGGCACACATGGATGGAATTTAAATCCTTTGACAAACGATTCAGTAAGAATGTGCGGTTGTTTGCACTTATCTGAAATGTGGGGACCGAGACCGGAATTGTGAACATATTGCTCAAATTCCTCCTTAATGCCCACATGCATCATATACTCATCGCAAGGCCATAAGCATGTTTTGGTGGCGGCATCTCGTGTGGAACTTTCACTCGGTTCAACATATGACCATCGAGCGGAGCTGTCACTAGAAGATGCCCCCAAGGATCGCCTCCTTGAGGAACTCCTTCCTCAAAGGTTCATCGTGTTCACGAACAATTTTCTGAAAATTTTTGAGTGACAAAAATTTATCAACAAAACTTTATGAGATTGATAGCAACTACTCATAGGGATAGATAGAGGCCATAGAAAGCATTCAAACTACTTATAAATCTAAGAATTCAACATGCAAGCTCATCTATAGTAGCACCAAGAGTAGCTAATTATTGAAAATATAAACCACTAAAACAAAAACTAATTGGACAAACGGTGGAGTCACATACCAAGCAATAGTCCCCCGAAACAGTTTTGGAAACGGAGCTTCGAGCAAAGAGATAGAAATCCGCGGGTTTGAGAGCAAGAACACGGGAGAGAGAGCAATGGAGATTTTTTCTGGAGGTAAGTGATGATGTGTGACGCCCCGAGACCGACGCTCCAGATGCCTTCCAGTTGCCTTCCATGTTTTGCGTGTTAGCCGTGTGTTTTATTTGTTTGTTGCATTTCATCATGTCATCATCTGCATTGCATCCTCATGTTTTCAAATCTTGCATCCGTCCGGGTCTTCGAGTTCTGCCCATTGTCCGCTCTGAGCTCAGACACACTAGCATGCGCCTGCGACACCTCCGAAATGTTATTTTATAAGTGGCCGGGAAAATGTTCTTGGAATGGGATGAAAGTTGGTGTGCGATGTTCTTGTGTTGTAGGTAGACCGCCTGCCAAGTTTCATCGCATTCAGAGTCCGTTTGATGCCCCAACGGATAACTATAGCGGCACCGCTGTCGGGCTAACGTCGGACGTTTCCGGTCTCCGAAAACTGCTGTCGGGCCTCTCTTGCTCTTCTCTTCTCTCAGCCCAAGGCCTTCTTTGCACATCCCACTAGCCCCACCTAGGCCCGCTTGTCTTTGTCGACCTCTCTCAGACCCCCTCGCGTGCACGTCCGAAACTTCCCCGAACCCCGAATCGGGCTGTCGTTACCGATGCGTCCGGATCATCCCCTAACATCCCGAAAACACCTTTGTTTTATAATTTGGACTCCCTAAGCCTATTTATTCTCGATCGCCCGATTACGATCAGATGGACCAAGTTAATCCCTACCCTAATCCCCTACCTATTTAAACAGACCAACCATGAATTCTATGGGATTTGTCCCTGCCGCCGCCGCACTCATCTCCCGCCTTCGGATCCATCTCCATCCAATCGTCATCTTCCTCGTGTTCTCCCCAATCCAAAAACCATCGAGACCAACCACGCCGAACCATATCAAACACCCTCCAAATCCAACGCATAGCAGCCAGCCGCAGTGCCTCCCTGCTCGACCCTATCCTCGAGGACGCACCCGAGCTCCATTCTCTCGAGCCATGGGACCTCTACGACAAGGTACCCGAGTTCCATGCCTGCTGCCCACCAAAACAAGCGGGAGCTCTTCCATGGCGCCTCCTTCCGCTTTTCCCTACTGTAGGACCCCGTCGCCCCTCTGCTTTCCTTCTCCTTCGCACGAGCTCCCTACCGTCTCTCAGATCTCCCTCACCTCTGCAGGAGCTCGTCAACCGCTCTCATGGCACCGTCGCCCGAGTTCGCCGAGCCTCCAGGAGCCCGCATCAAGTCCCACAACATTCGAGCCGACCCTGAGCTCCGTCCGTGCCGTCGTTGCCCGGATCCGGCGCCGGCCAGCCGGATCCGCCCCGTCCCCACCTCGCCGGCCTTCCCTACAGCCTGCCACTGCTCCCCTTCATGTCCTGTGCCGCCACGCTGCCACGGCCGGGTTGACCTTCGGTCATCGCCAGGAGAGGACGACCGCATGAGCTCGCTCGCTCCCGTTCTCCTCATGGGCCACACACAGGCCCAGTGCGCCCAAGTCGGCCTCCTTTGTAGATGGGCCAAGGCCCGCTGCGTGAGCCTCCAGCGCCCACGTTCCTATCGGGCCAGTCAGTTTCGGCCTGCTACATTTTTTCCATGTTCTATGGATTTCCTAATTTCCAGGGAATTGGCAGTTTTACAAAAAAGCCCTTCAAGTCCATGCATTTAATAACTAAATAACAATGCACCATATGTAAAAACTTCAAATATGAAAAATGCTTAGAGTTGCGTCTAGATTCATAATATCCAGCTTTCATCCATGTTTAAAATGTTTAAAATGTTGTTTGCATTAATTTCCATAAAGAGCATGTTAAAATGATTTAATTCATAACTAATTAACCGTAGCTTGGATTTAAATAAAATTTATATGCAAATTGGGTATAAAAATGCCTAGTTTAACATGGTGCACTCTTCTTGCATGTTTAACAACTCTAAAATATGGTTTAGGGCAGAATAATAGCAAATTCATAATATGCATATGGGGATTTTTCCGGAATTGTTGCTTGTTGTTTTCGGCCTCATTTAAACTTGCCCAACTAGTTAGTTTACTTATGTTTCACCTCCTTCCATGTTTAACATATTTAATATTGTTGAGTACCTAACCGGGAGTGAACTAAATAATTGAATGTGGTGTTTCGTCAACATGCATCTTGTTACATGTTGAGCTCCACTTAACTTGTAGTCTTGTTTGTGCACCTTGCCATGCCATGCATATTTAAACCGGACATGCATCATCCTTGGTTGTGCATCATCCCATGTTTATGCTTGTGAGTTTACCATGTTGCTTGCTTCTTTCCAGTATGCTTCTCTCGTTAGCTTTGGTTTCGTTCCGGAGTTGTGAGGATTCATTCGACTATGTTCGTTTGTCTTCTTCATGGACTCGTTCTTCTTCCTTGCGGGATCTTAGGCAAGATGACCATTACCCTCGATATCACTTCTATCTTTGCTTTCTAGTTGTTTGTGCTATAACTATGTCGCGCTACCTACCACATGTTTATCATGCCTCCCATATTACCATGTCAAGCCTCTAACCCACCTTCCTAGCAAACCGTTGTTTGGCTATGTTACCGCTTTGCTTAGCCCCTCTTATAGCGTTGTTAGTTGTAGGGTGAAGTTGAAGTTTGTTCCATGTTGGAACATGTTTATGTTGGGATATCACAATATCTCTTATTTAATTAATGCATCTATATACTTGGTAAAGGGTGGAAGGCTCGGCCTTATGCCTGGTGTTTTGTTCCACTATTGCCGCCTTAGTTAACGTCATATCGGTGTTATGTTCCTTGATTTTGCGTCCCTTACGCGGTTGGGGTTATGGGACCCCCTTGATAGTTCGCTTTGAATAAAACTCCTCCAGCAAAGCCCAACCTTGGTTTTACATTTTCCTAACAACCTATAACTTCCCCTTGGGTTCTGCAGACCCGAGGGCCATCTTTATTTTAAAAACCCCTGGGCTAGTGCTCCTTTGAGTGTTGGTCCGAAATGAGTAGACTGCAGGGCCACCTCGGGGAAACTTGAGGGTTTGTTTTACTCATAGGATGTCTCATTCGGTGTGCCCTAAGAACGAGATATGTGTAGCTCCTATCGGGATTTGTCGGCACAGTCGGGCAGTCTTGCTGGTCTTGTTTTACCATTGTCGAAATGTCTTGTAACCGGGATTCTGAGACTGATCGGGTCTTTCCGGGAGAAGGAATATCCTTCGTTGATCGTGAGAGCTTGTGATGGGCTAAGTTGGGACACCCCTGAAGGGTATAAACTTTTGAGAGTCGTGCCCGTGGTTATGTTGCAGATGGGAATTTGTTAGTATCCGGTTGTAGAGAACATGACACTTGACTTAATTAAAATGAATCAACCGCGTGTGTAGCCATGATGGTCTCTTTTTGGCGGAGTCCGGGAAGTGAACACGGTTTGGGTTATGTTTGAATGTAAGTAGTTTCAGGATCACTTCTTGATCACTTCTAGCTTCACGGTCATTGCGTAGCTTCTCATCTTACTCTTACTTGTGAATGTTAGCCACCATACTTGCTTAGCGCTTGCTGCAGCTCCACCTCATTACCTTATCCTACCCATAAGCTTAAATAGTCTTGATCTCGCGGGTTTTGAGATTGCTGAGTCCTTGTGACTCACAATTACTACCAAAACAGTTGCAGGTGCCGATGATACCAGTGCAGGTGATGCTACCGAACTCAAGTGGGAGTTCGATGAGGATCTTGGTCATTCTTGTGTGCCTTTTCCGGATGACCAGTAGTGGTGCCCAGTTGGGACGATCCAGGATCTAGCATTTGGGTTATATTCCTTTTATTCAGATTTGACCGTAGTCGGTCTATGTGTGTATTTTGGATGATCTATGAATTATTTAAGTATTCTGTGAAGTGGCGATTGTAAGCTAACTCTATTTATCCCTTTCTTGTTCATTACATGGGATTGTGTGAAGATTACCCCTCTTGCAACAAAACCACTATGCGGTTATGCCTCTAAGTCGTGCCTCAACACGTGGGAGATATAGCCGCATCTTGGGTGTTCCAAGTTCGTAATCAACTGACTTAGGAGCCCCCTGCTTGATCGAATCGCTGAATTTGTTGAGATTAGAACAAAAATGTTTTGAGTCTTAGGATTATGTATATCAGAGAGTAGGATTCTTTTTACTCATTAGTCCCTTCATCGCTCTGGTGAGTGTCGGTGGAACGACACCTATGGGATCACAAGAATCCCTACTGTGGTTAGCGGGGCGCGGGGTCGTGAGAAGAGCGGATCTAACAGGTAGCACACAGTTCGTTTATCCAGGTTCGGGCCGCGAGGATGCATAAAACCCTACTCCTGCTTTGGTGGATTTTATATATGTGTTCTTGAGCTAGCTATGGGGCGTGAGGAGCTCCAAAAAGCCGAATCCATCTCCTGGTCTCCTCGGTCCTCCTTTTATAGAATATAGGGGTTGCCACAGTGGCACACAGGAGGTGGAAAGGGTACAGTGATGCGAGGTTATCCCTCGCATTACATGACAAGGTGCATTTAATGTGTCTTGCTTAGGTGTCCTTGCTTTATCGGGGACGGGGGAGAGATCTGTCTCATCCGTCGCTGCTCCTTCTTGCGTCGACACGTGCCCTAGCCAGCGATGCCTGAGATGCCATGTAGGTAGGCAGGCAGCTGAGGTGGCGTAGTGATGGGTCTTCACGAAGATCTGCATGCCGCCACGCAGGTGCCTGCCCAGCTGGTTGGGTCGGCAGCTGCATGCATGCGGTGCTGGAGGTTTAGTTGGCGTGGGCCTGATGGTGGCCCCGCGGGTGTCCTCGGGAAGGGCCTTGCCGGGGCCCCGGCAAAGGTCTTGCCGAGGCGCCTGCTGTCATCCCCGGCAAGGCGCTTGCCGGGGGCCTTGTGGTCTTCCTCGGCTGGGATCCCGCCAAGGGTTGTCGTCTCCTTAGTGCGTATCTGATCTTGAATGTCTTTACAAAGATCTGCATGCCGCCACGGGGATGTCTCCCGAATCCTTGCCCTTTGGGGGTAGTGGACTCAAGGGTGATTTGCTCCGTAGGCGCGGGACGAGTCGCCGCGGCAAGGGTCTTGCCGGGGCTGCTAGAACTGTCTCTCGGCAAGGATCTTGCTGGGGGAGTCCGCTTCATCCCCTTTGCTCTTTGTGGTCTTGGCCTTGGCGTCATAGTTCTCTTGAGCTTCGGTCTAACCCTGGCTCACCTCCCTTGCCTTGCTTGGTGTGGTGGCCCGTGGCTCAGACTGCCCGTGCACAGTTATAGGGGTACAAAAAGTGTACCCCTCTTTTTGTACACCTACAGGAGCCCCCCGGCCTGGGCCACACATAAGCGCAACGCGTTGTTGGGCTAGGCCCAAAAACGGTGCGTGGGCAGGCGGGGAGGTTTTTACCACGGTAAGATTCTTCGCGCGCTGCGCTTCCCACGACTCCCGCGCGTGGCGCGGCATGGGGAGGTGCGTGTGACGTTGGAAGCATGCGTGGAGTTGGTTCCCGTTGGCATGCGTCACATTGTAGTAAAGGGGCGGTTCGCGCCTTCCCCATAAACGGAGGGAGGCGTGGAGGCGCGGCCCATTTACTGAATGGGGTTGAGGCGCGGTCTTCAAGGCGTCCACTCCCCACGATCATGGGGTGGGGAGTGGTCGTCTCACCCGTGCCCTCGGTTCTGCATGTCTGCCACGTGTCTCCCATGCACCTAGGGTGGCAAATGGTGGAGGCGGGAATTCGGGCCGTCGCTGGTTGGGGCGGCAGGTTGGCCCTAGCTCCCTGCGCCTTTCGTATCTTGATTGGCCGAGCGGGGCGGCCGAGCCCCAACCCCGATCCTTTATAAAGAGCGGGAGGGGGGGGATGGCGTCCCGCATTCTTTCATCTTCTTCTTCCTTCAGCTTCTGCTCCTCCCTTCCATCCGTCATGGAGAGAGGGAATCCCGGTCCTTCAACAGTGGCGGCGAGGGTCGCCGCTCGACAACGCGTCCCTCCTTCCCCTGCGCACTACTAGGAAAAGGGCTATAGATGGAATTGACACTAATGGCGCACCAGACATGTGGTGCGCCATTACTATATACTAATGGCGCACCATGTGTTGCTACGCCATTAGTGTCCAAATACTAATGGCACACCACATCCACAGTGCGCCATTAGTAAAAAAATTTTTTTTTTTTCAAAACTACTAATGGCGCATTGTGGGAGTGGTGCGCCGTTACTATTTGAACTAGTAATGGCACACCACTCCCACGGTGCGCCATTAGTAACTTGGCCATCACTTCCA
>NC_041386.1:262893449-262894182 GCF_002162155.2 Triticum dicoccoides | reverse complement strand
TTTTCAGTTTAAAAAAAATAAAAAATATGATGGAAATGTCAAAAAAATAAAAGAAAATAAGTTTCCCATGTGATATGTGGTCTAGTTGTTGTGAAAATTTACAAATATGAATTTCGACTTTATTTGTGAAATCTCTCAAGTATTTGTAAAATGGGCATAAATTTTGCGTACGAACTCGGATGAAAAAGTTTTTTATATGAAAAATCATCTACTAATGGCGCACCTATCCGTTAAACATTTTCAAAATCCTTGAAAACCTAACAGAAAAAAAGATACGGGGCTTTTAAGATCTGGAGAGGCAAAAAAAATCAAAAAAATTCAAACTTACTAATGGCGCACCTACCCATGGTGCGCCATTACTATCTTCCCGCCTTCAAAATTCAAAATAAGTCAAAAAAATAAAAATAAAACGTTACTAATGGCGCACCTGCCCATGGTGCGCCATTAGTATCTTCCCGCCTTCAAAATTCAAAATAAATAAAATAAAATAAAAAAAGTTAGTAATGGCGCACCTGCCCGCGGTGCGCCATTACTATGCCATATATATGGCTGGGCGTGGTCCTCTCCTCCTTACCTCTTCATTCTTCTCCTCCACTCCACCTCTCCTCCACTCCATCTTCCCTTATCTCCTCCACCATACTACCCTCCTCCTCTCCGGCGACCTCCTCCTCCTCCTCTCCGGCGACCTCCTCCTCCCTCCTCTCCTCCCCTCCCCTCCCCTCACGGTTTCTCC
>NC_041386.1:262875960-262893173 GCF_002162155.2 Triticum dicoccoides | reverse complement strand
CTCCTCCCATCCCCTCATGGTTTCTCCTTCCTCCTCTCCGATGCTCCGGTGAACTCCTCTCCGGTGACCTCCTCCTCCTCCTCTCCGGTGAACTCCTCCTCCTCCTCTCTGGCGATGTAGGCGAGCGCCTCTCTGGTGACCTCCTCCTCCTCCTCTCCGGCGAACTCCTCTCCGGCAAAAGAACACGGCAAAAGAACGTACAAGATCCAAAAACAGGAACAAAATTTGAAATAATATCGTGCCAAAAAACGAGAAAAAAATGAGCAAAAAATGGGCAAAAAAATCATGATCCAGATCCAAATTCAAAATTCAAAAATAGCAATGGCGCACGATGGGGGTTAGACGGTGCGCCACTACTATTTTCCCGCCTTCAAAATTCAAAAATACTAATGGCGCACCAGTGGCCTATACTAATGGCGGACCAGTGGCCTATACTAATGGCACACCATGGCCTATACTAATGGCGCACCAGTGGTGCGCCATTAGTGTACCAGATACTAATGGTGCACCAGTGGTGTGCCATTAGTAAAAAATACTAGTGGCGTGATACTAATGGCGCACCAGTGATGCGCCATTAGTAGGTAAAACTGGTGGGCCATTAGTAGCCCTTTTCCTAGTAGTGGCGCCTGCGGTGGCAGAGCCAGCCATGAGGGGAAGGGGAGGGGGCGAGGCCGTGGGCGAGGCCGGGGCGCTCGGGGAAGAGGAGGACGGGGCGGCGCGCCGGCCTCGCCTCCGCCAGCAGCCCCTCCCCCAATGGAGGGCCATGTTGGGGATGACCCTTGTGAGTTCTCCGTCAGGCTGTGTCGGCCGCCGCGCCGTCGCCTTCGTCTCCCGACTCCATTTGCGCGGGAGATGGAGCTGGATCCGCCGGAATCGTTGCGGCTGCACATGAGGGGCTGCGGGATCAGCGGCACGTGGGTCCGCATCGAATTCCCCGCCCCTCACGTGATGTATCTTCATCGGGGATGGAAGACGTTTTCTCATATCCACCGCTTGACGGAGGGGCTCACTCTCCATTTTAAGCTGATTGAGGGTGGCCTTCTCTCCGTCAAGGTCTTCGGGTGCTTTGGGACCCATGCAAGGTGCTGCGTGGAGAGCTCTTCTGATAGTGAAGACTCCTCCTCGGGCGGGAGTGATGAGGAGGACAGTGGCAGCGACGACGAGGGTAGTAGGCGGCAGGATGACGGGTCCGATTAGGTGTCGGGTGCCGCTCCGTGCGGCACCGGCGACCCCATCATCCGCGTCGCCGGCTCCCTGAACTTCTCGGGGTCGTCTCCTTGGGCGGCTGGCGTTCGGAGGCTGCTGAAGAGGAAGAGGGCGGGCGGCAAGGCCGTCAAGTCGGAGTACGCCGGCACCGACGCCTTCGACGCATGCTGACGTCCTGCCGCCTCGTCTTCGAGCTCTTCTTCCGGCGTCGTCATCACCGTCCAGCCTTTGGACGGCCACCAAGATGTTCTCTTGGTGTCTTCTTCCATCCGTAGCTCGCCTAGGCGCTCCTTTTGTCCCTTTCGTCTCCTTGACCTACCTCCTAAGGAGAGGGACAAGAAAGGGATTATGGGCACCTTATCTCTTTTTAGTTTGTAAGCCTTCGGGCCTTTGTTGAATTTAAAACTTGTAATCCCATCATTCATGTTTTTCATTCCCTATGGATTGTACCTGAGTGGAATGTTTTTTTAATGAAAAAGGGATGCTTGTCGGGTCATTTGTTTGCGGGTGGAACCCATGACAAGGAGTGAATCCTTGATATCTTCAAGATAAACATTTCTTTGCCCGGCAACAGGCCTTGCCGTCTCCCCACTTCGCTCGACCTTCCTCACGCCTTCGGCGGAGGCAGGGATGAGGCGGGTTCAGGCTCCTTGTTTCATCCTTTCGCTACTGCGACTACGACCAAACTTGGCCCCAGGAACGAGCCCTAGGGCCTAGAGTCATGGGAACAAGGTAGCTTAGGGGAAAATGAGGTTTCACATACCTCAGTCCATAATGGAATGCATGATAAGGGATGAAGAACTTATCTAAAGCTGCAGTCCCCGGCAACCCTGGTTCGCTGTGGGTGAATCTTTGCTCTTGCGGCCCCCGGCAATACTGGCTTGCCGGGGGCTAGATGCTGGTCTGTTCCTCTTCTTTTCTCCAAGTGGTTCGACACGGATATCTGTGTGTCCTGTGAACCAAAGCAGACACAAGAAAGACAAAGAGACGCACACTCGACCTCAAACCAGGGGTTAGTCGCCGCTAAACACTATCAACCCTAACCAAGGACGAGACTCGACCTAGCATGCATGTTATAACTTAGGGCGCCAGCGCTTCATTTACTTATGCTCAGGGTCTGCGCCTGGCTTTGTACAAAGGGTTACATGCGTCATTGGCAAGGCTCGTACAAAAGGTGGCTTGCCGGGGGGCCCGGCAAGCCGTGCCTCATGGGTAAAACTTGCGAAGATGCTCAATGTTCCAGGAGTTACTCACCGGAACGGCATCTTCGATCTCCAGGCGGACTGCGCCGGGCCTGGTGACTCGTATTACCCGATAAGGGCCTTCCCACTTTGGCGTCAACTTGTTGGAATTCTTGGCCGATTGAACGCGCTGAAGAACAAGGTCGCCTTCCTCAAAGCTTCGGGCATGAACCTTGCGGCTATGGTAGCGGCGCAAGGCTTGCTGGTAGCACGCTGCTCTCACAGCCGCCTGAAGACGATCTTCCTCAAGGAGCGTTGCGTCATCTTGCCGCAATTGCTCTTGCTCAAGCTCGTCATAAGCGAGTACTCGACGTGACCCATATATGAGTTCCGTGGGGAGAACTGCTTCTGCCCCGTATACCAGGGCAAAGGGTGTCTGGCCGGTGGCTCGATTTGGTGTCGTTCTGATTGACAAAAGAACTGCCGGCAATTCATCAATCCAGCGCCTTCCA
Organism: Triticum dicoccoides; assembly: GCF_002162155.2. Classification (NCBI taxonomy): domain Eukaryota; kingdom Viridiplantae; phylum Streptophyta; class Magnoliopsida; order Poales; family Poaceae; genus Triticum; species Triticum dicoccoides. The sequence continues at coordinate 262,890,274 of NC_041386.1, read as the reverse complement.
CTCTTGCGCAGTCTGTCAAAGGTTTTTGTCCTTAGGCCTCGCAGTACTTCAGCATTTGCCCTCATAGCTTGACCATTGCTTCATGGGTGAGCAACGGAAGCGAAACAGACCTTGTTGCCGAGGTCTTGAATATATTGCATGAAGGTGTGTCTTGTGAACTGCGTGTCATTGTCGGTGATAACCCTATTGGGTACACCAAAACGGCACACCAGTCCTGTGAAGAACTTGACGGCTAACTATGTTGTGACCTTCCTCACTGCTTCCACTTCTGGCCACTTTGTGAACTTGTCGATTGCAACGTACAAGTACTCCAAGCCCCCGACAGCGCGGGGGAAAGGGCCCAGTATGTCGAGCCCCTAGACCGAGAAAGGCCAGGAGAGAGGAATGGTTTGAAGGGCTTGAGCTGGCTGATGAAGCTTCTTTGAATGGAACTGACACGCTTCACACCTGGTGACTAGTGTCGTCACATCCTTGAGGGCGGTGGGCCAGAAGAAACCTTGCCGAAACGCTTTGCCGGCAAGGGCCCTTGACCCGATGTGGGATCCACATATGCCTCCATGTATCTCCGCCAACAGCCCCAGTCCTTCCTCTCGAGGGATACACTTCAATTTCACGCCGTTTGGCCTCTTTCTGTACAGGACGTCTGTAGGATCGAAAGTAAGTCTAGAGGGGGGGTGATTAGACTACTTGACCAAATAAAAGCTTAACATTTTCCCAATTTTAGTTCTTGGCAGATTTTAGCTATTTTAGGACAAGTCAAGCAATCATCACACGATTCAAGCAAGCATGCAAAGAGTATATTGGCAGCGGAGAGTAAAGCATGCAACTTGCAAGAATGTAAAGGGAAGGGTTTGGAGAATTCAAACGCAATTGGAGACACGGATGTTTTTCCCGTGGTTCGGATAGGTGGTGCTATCCTACATCCACGTTGATGGAGACTTCAACCCACAAAGGGTAACGGTTGCGAGAGTCCACATAGGGCTCCACCCACAAAGGGTAACGGTTGCGCGAGTCCACACAGGGCTCCACCCACGAAGGGTCCACGAAGAAGCAACCACCCACAAAGGGTCCACGAAGAAGCAACCTTGTCTATCCTACCATGGCCAACGCCCACACAGGACTTGCCTCACTAGCGGTAGATCTTCACGAAGTAGGCGATCTCCTTGCCCTTACAAACTCCTTGGTTCAACTCCACAATCTTGTCGGAGGCTCCCAAGTGACACCTAGCCAATCTAGGAGACACCACTCTCCAAGAAGTAACAAATGGTGTGTAGGTAATGAACTCCTTGCTCTTGTGCTTCAAATGATAGTCTCCCCAACACTCAACTCTCTCTCATAGGACTTGGATTTTGTGGAAAGAAGATTTGAGTGGAAAGCAACTTGGAGAGGCTAGAGATCAAGATTCATATGGTAGGAATGGAATATCTTGGTCTCAACACATGAGTAGGTGGTTCTCTCTCAGAACATATGAGTGGGAATGGTGTATCCGTTCTGATGGCTCTCTCCTCGAATGAAAAGGAGGTGGAGGGGTATATATAGCCTCCACACAAAATCCAACCGTTACACACAGTTTTCCAATCTCGGTGGGACCGAATCACAAACTCGGTCGGACCAAAAATGTAAACCTAGTGACCGTTAGAGATTTTCGGTGGGACTGACATGCAACTCGATAGGACCGATATGGTTAGGGTTTGGGCATAACGTAATCTCGGTGAGACCGATTACACAAACTCGGTGAGACCGAATTTGGTAATTAGCTAACCAGAGAGTTGGTCAGGCAAACTCGGTGGGACCGATTTTCTCTTTCGGTGAGACCGAAAAGTTACAAAGGGGAAACACTGAATTTACATTGCAATCTCGGTGGGACCGATTCGCTCTTTCGGTGAGACCGAAAAGTTACGAAAGGGAAACAGAGAGTTTGCAATCCCATCTCGGTGAGACCGAGATCCCTATCGGTAGAACCGAATTGCTAGGGTTTGGCAGTGGCTTATGACAAGTGAAACTCGGTGGCGCCGGATAGGAAGAATCGGTAGGACCGAGTTTGGCTTAGGGCTTAGGTCAAATGTGGATACGGGAAAGTAGTTGAGGGTTTTTGGAGCATATCACTAAGCACATGAAGCAAGAGGCTCATTAAGCAACACCTCATCCCTCCTTGATAGTATTGGCTTTTCCTAAAGACTCAATGTGATCTTGGATCACTAAAATATAAAATGAAGAGTCTTGAGCTTTTGATCTTGAGCCAATCCTTTTTCCTTAGCATTTTGAGGGTTCCACTTTCACATCCATGCCATGCCAATCATTGAGCTTTCCTCAAATAATCATCTTGGAATAGCATTAGCTCAATGAGCTATATGTTGTTATGAATTACCAAAACCACCTAGGGATAGTTGCACTTTCAACGTCATCGACGAACTGGTACATAGTAGAGCGACAGGCTACTTTTTCCGCTTCTTCCTGCTCCTCAGGAAGTTCCCCTGTTTGGAGGAATCGGACGGTATGCTGTGCCCACGCTGGAGCCTGGGGCTCGACGGCGAGGACTAAAGGCATTTCCTCCGCTACAGGAGCGTCTGTCTCGATGGCAAGAGCTTGATGCTCTATCGGAGCTAGCCGTCCTGTGGCGGGCTCAGTGTCTCCGGCAACATCCTTGTCGGCGGCTTCGGAGAGCTCGGCGGGAAAGTACTTGTCGGGCCCTGATTTTCTCCTCTTGTTCTGCTCTGTTGATGGATCAATGAATGGCTGAGTTAGCCGAAGCACAAAGGTACCTGGTTCCACAGGTAGCTTGAGGGCAGCGTGTTTTGATAGGTAATCGGCGATATCATTCTCTGCTCGGGGAACGTATTCTGCCTGTATACCATCAAAACGCTCTTCCAGCTTTCTCACTTCATCGACGTAGGCCTTCATCAACGGGCTCTGGTAATCCTTGTTGACTTGCTTCACGACAAGTTGTGAGTCGCCTCTGACGATGAGTTTCTTGATTCCGAGGTCCGCCGCGATCCTAAGACCGGCAAGCAGACCTTCGTCCGAGGTCCGATGAGTTTCTCTCCATTCTTTTCCTTCATGTTCTTACCCGGTGATTCTCATGAAGATTCTAACGGAGCTTCAAGTTATCATTATTCGTTCTTTTTCTTCTTCGGTGGAACCAATTCAAGCCTTGTTGATCATATCATTTCCTCGTTTCAAATACCTTCTCTTGCCGGTGCACCTCATATTCAGTCATTTCTCGCTATTCAACTGTTCCGGAGTGCTCAAGATATCCCGAATATTCGTGCTTACACTCTGCTTTCGTTCAAGCTCTTTCGAGGATGTTATCTCATTCAAGTCATTTAATTCAACCGGTGCAACCTCTTTTTTTAATCATTTCAACGGTGTTTCTTTTGAGTGGGCCCTAACCCACAGGTCTTTTCCCAGGATCTTACCTAACTCTTCTTATTTTTCCCGGAGCTATCCTAAATTCTTTTCAAAGTTTGACGTAAGAATGAATTATCGTCAGTCAAATGCCTTTCTCCAAGATCTGTCAAATTCTTTTCATCGTTGGCTCAACCTCTTCACTTTTGATTCTTTCGGAGTATCTCAACTATTCATGGTGGTGTTCTTGTCGTCATTCTCGGATTTTGAAGACCGAAGAAGACTTTTCCTCCATATCTATCCGCTCTCTCAGAGATTCAGTACTCTAGCTTGATGTCATCCTCTCATAACTGTTTTTGATAGTGAGAATTCTTTTCACCTATCCGGAGCAATTCAAGAGTCTTCTCAGTTTGGTTATCCGGAGTCCAACAATTCAGGTTTATTCATTCTCAGCCTTCAGTTATCATTCTCCAATCTTACCGGTGCATCGTTCAAGTGATCGCTAATCAGTTCGTGATCCCTTTGTTCTCATGTATCTAGTTTGTCTCAAGCGCCTTCGTTCATTTGCTAATTCTTACCGGTGATTCACCCCTACTTCGATCATTTTCAATTCTTATGATGGTCCGTTCAAGAGTTCTCTTCCTTTGTCACCATATCAATTTATTCGTTGTTTCAACCCTTCCGGTGGTTCGTTCAATACCTTCTCAAGTTTATGTTATATCTCTCTTAATTTTTTTCTACGAGAATAAGTAATATGCCAAATCCGTTGATTGTCATCAATTTAATTGGTGAAGGATACTCATAACATAATTCTTATTCTTGTTCCATCCAAGTGATCAATTCCTTTTTCCGGAGTGGTTCATCATATCACATTCTCAGTTCGAGATGCTTTATCTTTTCTTTTCCCGGAGTTCCAAGCTCTCTCAATTATATCGTCACAGAGATCCATCTAAATCATTGCAAGGATTCACCTTGTGTTTTCAATTTCTCTTTCTTTTTATTCTTTTGTTATCGGAGTTTCTTCATGGAGGCTATACATGATGGTTCATCAAAGATTAAATTCCTTCTCGAAGGGTTCATCAACATTCTTTTCAGAGGAGCTCAAGCATTCTTCATCTTGCAATCTGGGGTACAATTCTTTCTACCTTATCATTGGAGGTGGTATTATGTCATTCTTGATAATTCGAGTTCATGTTTCATGATTCACATGTTATTAAGAATGAGGTATTTTAAATCCACCAACCAACTAGTTGGAGCTATCTTGTGTCATGTTTCACCTAAAGCCTTCCCTAAGGATTGTTGCTATCTATGGTGCTCATAAGTGACCCAAGTTCTTCTTTTACCCTCCCGGTGAAATATTTTCGTCTCCTTGTTCATATCAATCCAATTCTTTTTCCCATGAGTGGCAGGTTGTCACCTCATAATTTGAGATGTATTCCATAAGACCATATCAAGCTTATTCTTTTCGTTGTTGGTTTTTCCAACAACTCTGTTCTAGCATTTGTTGTAACCGTGCTCTCTCAAGATCTTGTTTCCCTGCGTTACGGAGGCATTGTGATGTTGCTCTCCTCAACCCATCTTCTGGATTGTCAGGACCATGTTTTGATCGTGCTTATCCTTTTAACTGGAGTATTGTGTCCCTTTTCTCAAGCTCTTTCATTTTTATCAAGTTTTTTTCATCTCTTTTAGACCGCGGAGTGCTGTCCGAATTTGTAATTCCTTGTTTCCTCTTCCCTACCGGAGTGCTTTCAACTTTATTTATCTCTGTTGTATTCTTTTCTCGTTATGGCTTAACCTTTTCAAGGTTATTTGGTCTCACTCGTTTGTCAAAGGAGCAACTAAGTTTTACCTCTCCTCTTTCTCTTCCGTTGTCCCTCCGGTGCCATTCTAGATCTCGGGACGAGATCCTTTCATAGTGGTGGAGTGTTGTGAAGCCCCGAGACCGATGTGCCAGGTGTCCTCCAGTTATTCGCTGTTGTTGCCTTGTCATGTGCTAGCGTGTCATGCATTGCATACCATGTCATCATGTGCATTGCATCATCATGTTTTAAAACTTGCATTCGTCCGGGTTCCCCTAGTTCCATATGTTGTCCGTTCTGAGCCCAGACACACTTGCACGCGCCCGCGGCATGTCCGAAATATTATTTTATAAGTGGCCGGAAAATGTTCTCGGAATGGGATGAAAGTTGGCGTGTGGTCTTATTATAGTGTAGATATACCGCCTGTCAAGTTTCATCGCATTCGGAGTTCGTTTGACGCCCCAACGTTTAACTATAGTGGCATTATAGCCGGTCTAGTGTCGGACATTTTCGGTCTCCGGAAATAGTCGCCGGGCCTCCCTTCCTTCTCTTCTCTCAACTCGAGACCGCCTACACAGCTCACTACCTTCCTCCAGGTCCAACCTAACCTCTCTCGTCAGCCCGACCCCTCGCGCGCGCGTCCGAAATCTGTCCCGGGCCCGACCCGGGCAGTCGTCACCGTTGGATCCGGATCAACCCCAAACATCTACAAAACATCTTCGTTTTGTTCATTGAACCCCCTAGCCTATTTTTTCCGCCCGTCCGATTACAATCGGGGGGCTAGATAGCCCCTACCCAATTCCTACCTGCTATTTATAGTAGATGAAACCCTACCTAAACTAGCCAACCCTACAAATTAGGAGGTTTGTCCCTTTCCCCGCTGCCGCACTCTCCACCAAATCCCCTATCGGGATCCTCCCTGATCCAATCCACCAACCAGCGCTCCCCCATGTCCCTCCTCGATCCCCATCACTCGCAGCCACCCAAAAATCCTTCCAGTCACCGGGAAGCTCGTCGGTGCAAGCTCCTCCTATGCCCTTCCTGAGCCGAGCGCCATGGCCCCGTCGTATATCGCTGGAGCAGAAGCCCCTTGCCCAATGCGCCGGAGCTGTGCCTCACCACCACCACGGTCAGCTAGGCCACAGAGGACCAGGTCGCCATGCCCCTGCCTTCCCTTCTTTTGCATGCCGTGCTCCTGTCTCTCAACCTCTCTAATCTCTCTCGCCTCTCCCTTCTCTAGCAGAGACTCGACGCCTTGGACGCTCACATCCCCGATCTTGCAGCGCCGCCACCTAGAGCTTCTTCGCCGGAGGCCTTCGCCTCGTCCGCGTCGTCGGTGTCCATCCCCTCCTGAATCCTCGCGTCCTCTCCGAACCTTGCGACTGCTGCTTCGCCTCTGCATCGAACGAGTCTCTACCTCCTCCGCCCGAGCACCCACACGAGAGATGCCCGGCGCTCCACCCCAAGAAGGAACATCGCCCAAGCGCTCCTTCCTCCTGCGGCCCTCCAGCCGCCCGCCACGACCTTCGTCATGCCCTCAAGCTTCGCCTGCACCTCGCCTCCCCGACATGAACCCGTCCCGATCCGGCCATCTCCGGTGGCCTCCTCCTCGTCGTGGCCTAGGCGAACTACAGACCCACCGTGACCTCGCCCTCCGACGACCTCCATCGCCTAGGGCCCCGGCGACCTCTCCACCCTAGCCTCAGCCACCGCACCGACGAGTGCGGCGCGGGAGCACCGCCTGCGATGCTGCTGCCATCGCGAACCTCTCCTGCCGCTCCTTCGTGGACCCCGCACCAAGTACGTGCCTCACCGGAGTGGTCCTTGCCGCCGCCCTTCTCCCTTCGCCTTGCCCGCTCGCCGGAGCTCGGGCGCTGCTCTGCTTCGTGCTCGCTGGCCCTGTCGTGCGCTGCTCTGCTTCGGCCAAGCCTCCTCGTTGAACCGTTCAATCGCCAATGTGGGCAGCCACCTGGGCCTCAAGCCTTCCCGTGGCCCAGATCTGTTAGCCCAGCTGCGGGCCTGCCTCCTCCTCTCCACAGTTTCGGGCCAAGGCCCATGGTGAGCGCCCAGTCGCCCCTGTTTTGGTCCAGTTCCTTTTTTTCAGATCTGCGTTTTAGTATTTTTCGAGAGACAGCAGTTTTGCAGAAAGCCCCTATTGTTCATGCATTAATAACTCTTGAACCATGCTTCGGATTAAAATGGTTTAAATATGTAAAATGCTTAGAATTTCATATAGTTTCATGATATGTCTTTTTCATCCATGTTTAAAATGTTTAATATGTTGTTTGTTTAAATTTGCTTAAATAACTTGCTAAAATGGTTTAATTCATAACTAAATAACCGTAACTCGGAATTTAATAAACTTTATATGTAAATGGGGTGGAAATGCCTAGATTATCATGATGGCTTTACTTTGCATGTTTAACTACCCTAAAATTGTGTTCAGGGCAGAACAGTACCAAATCTATTTTATGCACATGAGGAGTTTCCGGATTTGTTGTTCGTTGCTTCCGGCCTCATTTAACCTTGACTTGTTAGGTAGTTTTACTTTGCTTCACCCTCTTGCCATGGTTAATCAACATTTAATATTGTTGGGTACATAAACGAGATCGAACTAAATAATTAATGTGGTGTTCCATCAATATGTAACTCCGTTGCATAATGAGCTCCACTTAATTTGTAGTATTGTTTGTGCACTTTGCCATGCCATGCTTCATTAAACCGGACATGCATCATACTCGATTGTGCATCATGCCATGTTGATGTGTTGGTTGTTTACTATGTTGTTTGCTTCTTTCCGATGTTGCTTCTTCGGGTTGGTTCCGATAATGTCGTGTGTGTGAGGATCCGTTTGACTACATCCGTTTATCTTCTTCATGGACTCGTTCTTCTTCCTTGCGGGATTTCAGGCAAGATGACCATACCCTCGAAATCACTTCTATCTTTGCTTGCTAGTGGCTCGCTCTTTTGCTATGCCTATGCTGCGATACCTACCACTTGCTTATCATGCCTCCCATATTGTTGAACCAAGCCTCTAACCCACCTTGTCCTAGCAAACCGTTGTTTGGCTATGTTACCGCTTTGCTCAGCCCCTCTTATAGCGTTGTTAGTTGCAGGTGAAGATTGAAGTTTGTTCCTTGTTGGAACATGGAGATGTTGTTCCTTGATGGAACATGTTTACTTGTTGGGATATCACAATATCTCTTATTTAATTAATGCATCTATATACTTGGTAAATGGTGGAAGGCTCGGCCTTATGCTTGGTGTTTTGTTCCACTCTTGCCGCCCTAGTTTCCGTCATATCGGCGTTATGTTCCCGGATTTTGCGTTCCTTACGCGGTTGGGCTATAATGGGAACCCCTTGACAGTTCACCTTGAATAAAACTCCTCCAACAATGCCCAATCTTGGTTTTACCATTTTCCACCTAGCCTTTTCTTTCCCTTGGGTTCTGCAGACTCAAGGGTCATCATTATTTTAAACCCCCCGGGCCAGTGCTCCTCTGAGTGTTGGTCCAAACTTTCAGCCGCCGGTGGCCACCAGGGGCAACTCTGGGCTGGCCTACCGAAAGTTTGGACAATCTGAGTGTGCCCTGAGAACGAGATATGTGCAGCTCCTATCGGGATTTGTCGGCACATTCGGGCGGTGTTGCTGGACTTGTTTTACCATTGTCGAAATGTCTTGTAACTGGGATTCCGAGTCTGATCGGGTCTTCCCGCTAGAAGGAATATCCTTCGTTGACCGTGAGAGCTTGTCATGGGCTAAGTTGGGATACCCCTGCAGGGATTTGAACTTTCGAAAGTCGTGCCCGCGATTATGGGCAAATGGGAACCTTAACTTCATTTTTTCTGCGTAATAACAAGGCACTTCCTTGCGTGCGAAGATATAGCTGATGGCTCCGACCTGTCAGCGGGGGAACGTTTTTTGCGTGAAATACAGAGGCCCTTATGGTGGGTCCCAGCTGTCAGGTGGAGGAATCATTATTTTGCGCGTAATAAGGAGGCATTTCCTTGTGTGCTGCCGTGGACCCAACTACCAGCCTTTCCACGTACAGTCCACTTCCAATGCATGTCGTTCGTTGACCACGCCGCGCCGAGAGCACCAGGGCGGTGGACAACGGCGAGCAGTGGCGGACCTATAGCAAGGCCGAGTGGGCCATGGCCCGCCCAGCACATGAGTTTTTTCTATTGTATACCTACTGTTGGGCCATGCAAAATAAGCCCAGATATGTATTTCCTTCATCCAGCCTGCCCAAATAATTGGGCCAAGCTCCGCCACTGACGGTGAGGCCTAGGAAGGGAACAACACTGAGCCAAGGAAAACTTGGCAGTTGTTTCTCATGCGCAGGGGAGTGCGAGGGTTTACTCGTTCGTCTGCCGTCGCTGGAGAATAACAGCAGGTGTGGGTGAGTAGAGGGATGGATAGGCCAGCGATGGGAGAATGATGGGGCGGCTAGGCCTGCGCAGCAGCATAGCCGGCCACGGGAGGAGGGAGCAGGCAGCCTCGCTGGCGCTTGTTTGAACGGCTGGAGCAGGAAGAGCAGAGATTGAAGAAGCACGACGGCCGTTGGATGGACATCCAATAGTCACTGCTCTCGTGTGTTGACTAAGTTGACACGGCGTTGCGTGTGCATCAACCTTATTTTTTAGGAAAGCATACGCGTCAACCTGTATTAGGTGCACAAGTCGGCCCCAAATCTGTCCAAAACAACATACAACCCATCTGCCATTATTACTAATAATTTACAGCCCATTTGCCAATTCTTAATAATTTTTTTGGAGCCCATCTTCTTTTTCGTAGCATTACACCCCATATTGTGGCCATGGTTAAAAATTATACGAAATTTTGCATATTTCGGTGCGGTCAACTGTTTTTAATCCTGAAATATCGAGTCACATTCAAACAATTTTGAAAAATAATTTATATAGATATAAAATCCAAATAATTGTCTAGGCATAAAAATCAATGGAATTTAAAATCTTGTAATTAAAAAAATGAAACTAATTCCTAGTTTGATGTGTTTTAAAAATGTACAACGCATTTCTGGGCAAACCAAATGAAACTCTCTCCTCGTCTTGAAAGATTTGCAGCCCAGCAGGGCTGATAAGCAAGTAGGCCTTGTTTGGGTATTTCTTAAAGAAAATAGAACTGGGCTTGCCATTTTCAGCAAGAAAAAAACACAACTGGTCTCATGATGTGGTAAAGATAAATAAAACCCTCGCTAGACAGGCCACAACCCCCGCACAGCCCCATTGTTACCCTGATCCGTCCCTAAAACTAGTATAAATAACAACTGCTTGTTCCTAAAAAAAGTAAATAACAACTGCGCGAACTATTGGGTCCCTGGTTTCTGCCGCTCGTTGTGTAATTCTCTTGTTTATTGATTACATTGACTATGGCGTCAGCCCCAAATGTCCAACCATTAGGAGGAACCATTTTTTGGGGCTTGTAATAACGAAGCACTTTCTTGCATACTGCCATGATGGTGGTGGGTCCCTACTGTCATACTCTCCATGTACAGTCATATCCTTGTTCCTCTCGGTTGTTGACGGCGTTGACAACGTAGGAGGGTGGCGCACCGCGCACGGCGAGCGAACCAAGGCCGAGGACGATGGCGAGGCCTCGGACGGAACGAACAGGAGCCGTGGAAGATGCGCCGGTCCAGTCGCAGGCGGAGGGGAATACGAGGGTTGACTGGTTTGGGTGCAGGTGCGTGTTGGGGCTGACGTCGCCGGAGAATAACAGGACATGTGGGGGAGTAGAGGGAGGGACTGGCCAACGTTGGAGGGTACGGTAGGGCAGCGGAGGCGCAGCCAGCCATGGGAGGCGGGAGCAGGCAGAGCCGACAGGGTGGTCTGGTCTGGTTGGCTGGAGGAAGAAGACTAGAGATAGAAGATACATGACAGATGTTGGATGTCAATCCAACGGCTGGTAGGCAGAAACGTTGGTTGAGTACTAGTATGTCAACAGCACCTTGGATAGGCTATTCCTTGTGGGTCCCAAATGTCAGAATCCAAATATGTCACGGTCATGCAGGCTTTCCTATGAAAATTTATAGCCCATTTGGTGTGGTAGTTCGAAATAATTTGTGGGTGCAGGTGGGGGCTAATCACTTGGCTTCTGTAATGTACAGTGAGCTCAAGCAGCCGGCGAGAGTGATGTTACTTCCCTTGGTTGGGATTTGTTACAATATTTCACTCTAAGTTAAACGAATGGCAAGCCATTTGCCTTGTTTCAAATAAAATAGGATAGTCACAGCCGAGTTGAAATGGGCAAGAACATCTAACTCCAGCTTACAAACTGTACGAAAGCACGAGGGTTAATTGTTCATCAGGTTTAGACAAAACCCAGGTTGAAAAGGGCAACAACATCTAACTCCAGCACTATTTTCGGCAGTCACAGACAAATGGATCGTTCAGGTCCATAGAATGAACATCTCGGGTCGTAAAATTTACTGGATTATGACCACAATATGTTGTAAATAGAAGCCCGACATGTTTAGAAGCTCTTTTGCCCACCTGAAACTCCATTTTTTGCTCTTCGACATACCCATCCGTCAAAACCATGCTGCTAATAAACTTAAGCCTGATGGACAATAGTAACCTCGCATTCAGCATGAAGAATGTGACAAATCTAGTGTTTGCATGGTTGGCTACATATCGTTCTAGCGTTATTGTCTTCAATCGAATGTCATGAGAAGTGAGAAAATCCCAGTGCTTACGAATCCATTGATATGTTATAACTTTCTTACACCGTCATGTTGCCTAAATAGATATGAAGATTGAAAACAGTGAAGGTCTAAAAAAAGAGTGTGGAAAGAGCAACAACTGAACGGTTAATTCTAGTACACTATATGTGGGCTTCCAATGTGCGTGAAATTATCACCTTTATATACAACTTCTCTAGACATGGAAAGCATTGCAGCAAGCCCATAATCTTGTTCAGATCAAAACTATTCATTTGGATATATAAGATCTTGACAGAATCTAGCACCATTGATAGGCTATCCATGGAGAAACTCTTCATTGAGCATACATCATAATATTAGTACAAAATGTGTACTCCGAGATGATATATAACTTATGCGCAGAAATTTAAAATGCAGCTTATGGTTACAAGTGTAGATGATAATATAAAGTACCTGAAGAACTATGGAGCCAAACACCGTCTTGAAATGAGCACAGAGATCATATATTACACCCAAGGTCTCTAGTTTAGGCGCAGAGAGGACAGTTATTTGCGACAGTGAATAACTAGAATCAAGGATCAACGTTTAAAGTGAAGGGGCATCTTGGATGATGAGCTGCCTTCCATCAAAAGAAATTCCAATTCTTACAAGGCTAGGCGACTTTACTTGGAGACAACCGATTCTCACTGTGAAAACAAGCACCAAGCACTCCAGGGAAGGGCAACTGGAGTGGATGATGTTGTGCAATAAGGCCACCGATATATGAACCCGCACAAGTGAAACTTTCTTGAGAAATGGGAGTTGAAGGTTTAGTACCAGATTGTCTAGTAGGTAGCATAGCGCAAAGGTGGCGGTGTGGAGAGAGGAGGAAAACCGTGAGATGGACATCGGTGCTGAGGGCATAGGTAGATGGCGTTAGGTATCTAGTAGGTGATTTCCAGGGGAATAGTAGAACTCAAGCAGCTGTAGTTCTGTGAATTCACAGGATTTCAGCTAGGCGTCCACCGTGCAGGGCATGGTATGATTGCTCAGGTAGAATGATGGGATGCAGAGGCTTTGAATGGAGCCCTGGTGGGAGGAGATGATGGCTCTGGGAATTTCAAAATCATTAAAGAGAGATAGCTGATGATAGTCGAGATTAAGGGGCACGGCACGCCATACAGGGTACCACTGAATTGAGAGGACTTGGGTGCGGCAGCAATCCTTGGTGGGGTGAAGCGAGATGATCTCCCCAAAGACGGCGTCCGGGAGATCGCTGACGCAGTCCACCAGAGATTCTACAGGTTCCTGGGATCCGGTGGGGGTGGGGTTGCTGCTTCTCCCCATGCTGCCGGTGCGGGATCTGCAACAGGTGTCGCCGCTGGCGGGAGCCTCATCTTCTTGGCGCTGGGGTCAGCCGACTCCATTTTCCTCGAGGGTGCCACGTCGCGCTCAAGGATTTGAGCAGAGCAACGAATGACGAGCCTAGTTGTAGTGCGAGTGAAGAAGAAGGGGAGCTGAGGTTTTTCTGTAATAGTGAGGAAGAAGGGGAGTTGGGGTTTTCTGTAGGAGTGAGGTGAGGAATTTGGGGGTACGAGTGGAGCGAGCTGACGTGAGCTGGGTGGGGGTGAGGAGGAAGAAGAGCACCCAATTTTTGGGGGGCGGTGTGCTCGGTGTGGGTAGTGCCTCTCATTAAGTAAATATATGGGCTTTTGAATTGATTTTATTATTTACTAGGGTGGATGGGTTGTCTTGTCTTGGGCCCAGAGAAACAATTACTACTAGTACAGTAGAGATACTCTACAGCTACCAGAAAAACAATTACTACTAGTACAGTGGATACACAACCGCTTCTGGCTCCTCCTAGGTCATCAAAACGTCTCCCTCTACTGAATGCCGTTTTACTTTTCTTCACCGACGTGCGGGCCATGCCGCGCGCGGGTCCAAATGACGTCCACCAAATTAGAAGGTAGTATGCAGGCGGAGAGTCACCCCGGTCATAGCGCGATAATAATGAGTCGTTGTATCACAAAACCCCACCTCCCCACAGTCTAAGTTTGACGGACGAAGTAGCCATCGTTTCACTCTTCGTTGAATCCCCTTCTCTCTCACCATCTTCAAGAAAGCCAACACTTGCATCTGCCACTGTTCTTCTCTCCCAACGAAGGGCAGACAAGTAGATCCGTGATATTGGTATATTTTCGTTCAGAGAAAAAAGAACTTTTGCAAAGCAGTAACCGATCCTCACTCTCTTTTTTGTTTCATTGTCATTGCGATTGTGTTTTCCTTTCAATGGTCTCCTAGTATTCGTCAATTTCATGATGGACCAAGGAGACCCAGGAAAAGATCTGCCGATATTGGAGCAGACGTGGGAGGCTGATCCCCACGAGACAGAGAGCTCCAATAAGATGGAGGCAGCCACCGAGCCGACCCTAGATACGGTCACGACCACTACTGAGATGGTCAACGCCCCGTTTGAGGTTACAGCCCCCTTGGCACTACAGC
>NC_041386.1:262839816-262875595 GCF_002162155.2 Triticum dicoccoides | reverse complement strand
TGAGCTGCCCAAGGAGATTTTCTTCTTTGCCGATCTCGATTGTGATTTTTCATCTAAGTATGTGGTGATGAATAATGCAAAATTTTATTAGCTTCGATGCCATGCTATATATAGTGGTTTAAAGTGATTCAGAATTTATTTCTGTTTCAATTAGAGCCTTGATGCAGACAAGGATTGTGTAGTTGTACACGTCACTTGCTATGAGGCGGATGACCTGAATATACGCACTGGGAAAACAGAGTTCTTAGGCTGTTGGATCCTGGAAGCCATTTGCGCTTAGTTGTATTCCAGCCTCACTGTTGTCAGGTGTGTTGTCCAGGGTGAACTAAAGCACCAAAATTTCAAAGCTACTCCTTCGTTTGTGAGGCATATTGTTCTTGTCAAGCTTACGCAGGAAGATGATGTGGCATGCCTCCACAAACAAGTTTATGAGTGGCAAGGCCACAAGGTTATCTTCATGAAGGTTCACAAGATTGAGCTGCTGCCGGACGTCCTCGATGATGTTCATGGCAAGGTCCGTCTTATGTCCAGCCCAAATTAGATCGAGGCATGAAATAGTTGCCCCAGCTAGTGTTTAATACTAGTTTGTATTGTGTCTACTTACCCAAACCTAGCCTATTATCAAGCCCTCGGGGCTAGTACTCTGTTTGAATCTGTCTATGGGAACTGCTGCTACTTTTGTGTGCCCATGAATCATGTGAGAACGATCATAATTGTTGCCGAAACAGATGCACCCTCACTAGTTTTTTCATGAATATGGCATGGTAAGACATAAGTCGTCACGGTTTATCATACGAGCAGTGTGTGTTTGATGAAACAGAGTACTCGTTTGAGAAATGTATGCCGGCGTATACATAAGTACTTGTAAACACTGTTGGTGCTACCCCACTTGTAAGTAGTTGTGCAAAACACGGCACATTGGCTCAGCTCGCTTCAACACTAGGCTATCGACCAACTAACAATCAATAATATGATGTCTGACATATAAGCAACTATGTATCTTGTTACAGTGGTTCATGCAGTTAACCGAGGTCACAATGTAAATTCCAAACGTTCACACACTCCAGCGTTCATGTGGAACACTCACATTAAACTCGGCTTCATAAAAAACTTGAAAAGCATAAGTTAAGCAATTTTATACATCTCAATGATTCATAGAACATAACAAACATATACTAGTTCACAGCAAAAGACAAAGTTGTGAGAAGGTTTACAAATCAGGAAAAAACAAGCAAGGCTTGTCTGAGCAAACGGCTTCCCGGCAGGCTTAAATTTCCTGGAGTTCACTCTGGTATTTTCTTGTTGGCACCATCCAGGGTTAGGTTCTCTCATTCCAGAATAACCAATTACAATTGTGTTCTCAGCTGGAATGCTGAACTATACAATGTAGTGTACTGACCAGCTAAAAGTCTTGTGCATTCCACTAAATTTAAGCGCCGCTATTTGCAGAAATAAGCAGACCACAATGCCTCTTGTTCGTGCACATGTCCCAAAAACCTCCGTGCAGCCGTGCCAGCTAGTCCTCGGTCCATGGATGAACTAGAAGAAAGTGCATTTTGGACTAGGATGCAGTTGTTTTCGCTCGTCCCTGCACTGCAATCAGGAAGTAAAACGTACGACTCAGCTTCTTTTAGATTGCGTTGGTCATTCTACCTAGTTAGAACCAATGTAGGAATACCTGGAACAATGGTAGTTAGAGAACGACAGCTAGGAATAGCCATCTCATTTTGTGCAGTTGTAGTAAAACTGAGGTGTGTATTTTTGATTGCGCAGATAGAAACGATATGGAGACAAATATCCCTGTTTGCGCAAATACGAAATATGGTTATTTAAACAGTGACAGATATTTGCAGTGTCGTATGATTAACAGCAGCATCTATTGTGTTATAATTGGCACTAGATTGACAGTGTGAAAGTTCCCTTAAGTAAGTAGCATCACATTCACATCAACACTGCCACTAGATTAACATGCAGAATAATAGCATTAGTATTACTGTCATGAGAGTAGCACATGGTCAGTAAACGTGCAATCAAATTTGTGCAGTTCCACTAGGATGAAGCAATGTTAGCGGTGTGAGATTTAAGTGTCACTGCAAAAACACAATTCATGGGAAATAAAGCAAGACGGAAGCACTTTATAAAATGGTGGTGGCATTGCTTCAATTTATCGATGGCACTAGACCATTACTTATAGTGACATTAGGTGGCACTGCTTAATGCTTCATGTGATTTTACATTAACAGTAGCGATATGGGCATAGGGACAGCAGGGCCATAAAGTGGTGAGGCAGATGTGGTTGCCGAGAGCGGCAAACACTTAGGCAACATGTCTGCATTTGTCCCATTTTTATCTCCTCAGCGACATTTTCCTATGTGAGCACGGGAAATCTAGACCTGCTCATTATCATTTGCGTTGTCCCCCAACACCCCTCACTTTCTTTCCTTTTTCAACCAAGAGACAGGTCCACTTCCCCCCACCCTTCGCCATCCACCATGATTTCTTCACCTTTTCAACCAATAGACTGGTTGGGTAGCCAGTATCTACTACTTTCCCACGTTTCCTCTAACCAAGTCCAAGATTCGTGCTACAACTTTCCCAGTTTCATCCCTGTTTGAACCAACTCTTAGATTCGACTATATGAACTAGCTTTACCTCTAATAATAGTAAAAGTCTAGGTGGCTTTGGAACAGCCGACTGAAGTAGCAAAAGATCCACACGTAGCCACGTGGGGAGCTAGGGCAGTAGAGCAAGGCAGGTTTCGAAGGAATATACACCCGAGGGTCGTCGGCATGTGGCAAAGACGGCGTCGGGAGGCCGCATCTTGGCCACAATACCGCAGGGAGAAAGAAGGGGTCGGAGGCCCTCCCAAGCAGGTGTGGCCACCAATCGGGGCATGCGGGCAGCCGTTGGCTCCTTCCTTGCCACCAACGACAGTGTGAATGATGCACGTACACCCCTGCTCCAGTCGAGGTGGTCCGGCTGGATTTGTGACCAGCCGTGAGCAGAGAGAGAGTTTGGCCACCTATGTCTTGCTTAGATCTGGAGAGCATGAGAGAGTGAAAGAGAGGAACCCTAGTAAAGCAAGCGCTAAGGCTCCTGTTTATATATATAGTGGAGTGATTTTGCTATACCAGCTTCAGAAAAATGCGCTCCTACGTGTACCCGCAAGTGGATCTGAGAGAACTAGTACGTGCGTGCCCCGCTTCTTTTCGTGAGAGTACAATATACTATGCCCAAAGAACGTTCGCCACAAGAGTAATAGTATAAATGTGTGACGTGTGAGCTAAAATAAAACGTGCATGACATCTTTTGTTTTTTAGATGTTCTGAGTGTAGGGTGTGAAGAGCACATATGTGTGTGACATCTACCTGCAGATAGACGGTGGGTGCGAGAGGACTCGGGAGAGTCGTGACTCGTGAGAGTGCGTGTGTGCGTGAGAGAGAGGGGGCACGTATCAATGGAATGCATGTGTCCGTAAATCATTATCTGACAAACGTTCGCCAAAAGCCGTTTCCCGACGAACGCCGTAAGAACCGTTAGATCGGCATCCGACAGTGTCAGTTTTGCCATGTCATTTAACAGAGCAGCCACTCCTCCTACACACAAAGCTTCCACGTGAGTGTTAGCAAGTGTCGTATGCTCCTCCCTCCATTCCAAAATGCAATCCATATAGCTTTATTGAAAATTCGAACTTCACAAACTTTTACGGAGTTTTCGTGTACCAAAATCCACATATAGAATACCCAATATATATCATTTCATTCATCTTCGAGAGGTAACTATAAAGATGGAGGAGGAGTCTACAAAGAAAGACCGCCGTATCACCTGCAGCAATTTCAACCATCCTTTGGTGTTGAGGAATATCATAGGAACTCTATATGATATGAGTTTTATAGGATTTTTTTCCTTTAGACCCAATTGGTTCATAGGAATAGATTCATATATCCACATTTCAAAGGAACAAAACATGATATCATTTTTATAGCTTTAGAGCCACTTGGTTCATATGAATGGATTCCTATACTCCCATAATTTCAAAGGAAAATAAACATTAGCGTATATTCAATAGAAAAGTTCCTATGTGAACCAAATGACATCTCTTTTCTAATCCCTCCTCATAGGAATTGAGACACATGTCATCTCTAGATTCAATAGAGAAGTTCCTATGATGTGAACCAAATGACATATCTTTTCCAATCCCTACTCATGGGAATTGAGATACATGTCAACTCTTTCCCTACAACTTCCATGTATACATCTTCTATTCCTAAATAGCTAGTACAACCCACTAGTAGATTTTTTCTTATACATGCAACTATGGCACAAGAACCCGTTGAGGGAGTCCTGGATTAGGGGGTCTCCGGACAGCCGGACTATATCCTTTAGTCGGACTGTTGGACTATGAAGCTACGAGATTGAAGACTTCGTCCCGTGTCCGGATGGGACTCTACTTGGCATGGAAGGCAAGCTAGGCAATACGGATATGTATATCTCCTCCTTTGTAACCACCTTGTGTAACCCTATCCCATTCCGGTGTCTATATAAACCGGAGGGTTTTAGTTCGTAGGACAACATACAATCATGCCATAGGCTAGCTTCTAGGGTTTAGCCTCTCCGATCTCGTGGTAGATCAACTCTTGTACTACTCATATTATCAAGAATAATCAAGCATGACGTAGGGTTTTACCTCCATCAAGAGGGCCCGAAACTGGGTAAAACATCGTGTCCCCTGCCTCCTGTTACCATCTGCCTTAGACGCACAGTTCGGGACCCCCTACCCGAGATCCGCCGGTTTTGACATCGACATTGGTGCTTTCATTGAGAGTTCCTCTGTGTCGTCATCATTAGGCTGGATGGCTCCTTCGATCATCGATAGCGATGCAGTTCAGGGTGAGACTTTTCTCCCTGGACAGATCTTTATGTTCGTCGGCTTCGCACTACGGGCCAACTCGCTTGGCCATCTGGAGCAGATCGAGAGTTAGGCCCCTGGCCACCAGGTCAGGTTTGGAAGCTTAAACTACACGGACGATATCCGCAGAAACTTGATCTTGGACGGATTCAAGCCCCTGCCTAGTGCCCCACACTGTCATGATGAGCATGATTTAGCTCTGCCATCGGACAGTGTTCAGGAGATCGCTCCGGCAATTGCTACGACCCTCAATTCGGGGCCAATTGCGCCATCCATGGACAGGTGGATAGACCCTGCCACGGAGGCCACACTCTCATCGGTGATCGAGCCGAATATCGACCTTACCCTTCACGGCAGCCGAGACGCCGAACTACCGGATTCTTCCCCGGCCACGGACTCCCAACCGTCTGCACCCGTGCCTATCTAATCCGACTGGGCGCCAATCATGGAGTTTACCTCCGTGGATATTTTTCAGCACTCGCCCATCGGTGACATACTGAACTCATTAAGGTCTCTCTCCTTGTCAGGAGAGTCCTGGCCGAACTATGTCCGGCAGGATTGGGATGCGGATGACAAAGAAATTCGCCGCCCACCCACCACCCACTTAGTAGCCACTGTCGATGATTTGACCGACATGCTCGACTTCGACTTCGAAGACATCGACGGTATGGACGAAGATGCAGGAGACGAATAGGAACCACTGCCCACAGCGCACTGGACGCCCACTTCATCATATGATGTATACATGGTGGACACACCCAAAGAAAACGATGACGAGGAACGGAAGGACGCAGCGAAGGGTTGCTCCCTCGAGAAGCAGTCAAAGCGGCGGCCTAAGCGCCACTCCAAATCCCGCCTCGGCAGAAACAGCGGTCATATAGACCTAGCGATAGAGCAGGGTGAACCATCGCCCGACCAGGGCAACACGAAGAATCAAACCGAACAACCCGACCCCGTTGAAGATAACAATCCGGTGACATCACACCGGACAGGCACCCGGAGCAACAGAACGCCCATCAAAGGCTGGTTGCCACTGCGAGGAGTCTGAAAAAGCAGAAGCAAAGGCTCAGGGCTGCACAAGACACACTCAGAATCAGATGGAGTGAAGTACTCAACACTGCAGCGAAATATGGCGGCAATCGCCACACCAAGAGCTACCCGAAGCGAAAGTTGCTACCTGAATTCGATGAGGAGGCCTTAGATCCCCCGCAATCAAAAAACAAAACGGCCATCCAGTCGGATAGATGACCTCGTGGCCAACATAGAACGGCAAACAACGCCGCACATAAGCCGGTACGTGATCCACGTGAGGACTCGCATCAAAAGTACGTCGCAACCGGATCCATCTATGGGCCACGCAAGCGCACTCCAGCACGCAATGCAACACAACAAACATCCCAATACCATGGTACTCCCAAATACAGGGGTGCCGCACACCCCCTATGTTTCACCGATGAGGTGCTGGACCATGAATTTCCAGAGGGATTCAAACCCGTAAACATAGAGGCGTACGATGGAACGACAGACCCTGGGGTCTGGATTGAGGACTACATCCTCCATATCCATATGGCTCGAGGAAACGATCTCCACGCCATCAAGTACTTACCCCTCAAGCTCAAAGGGCCAGCTTGGCACTGGCTTAAAAGCCTCCCCGGAAACTCCATTGGAAGCTGGGAAGAGCCCGAAGACGCCTTACGGGCAAATTTTCAAGGAACCTATGTCCGACCACCGGATTTAGACGATTTAAGTCATATAACTCAACAGCCCGGAGAGTCAGCCCGAAAGCTTTGGAACAGGTTCCTCACTAAAAAGAACCAAATAGTCGACTATCCGGACGCCGAAGCCTTAGCAGCTTTCAAGCACAGTGTTCGAGACGAATGGCTTGCCAGACACCTCGGCCAAGAAAATCCGAGAACAATGGCAGCATTAACAAGCCTCATGACCCGCTTTTGCGTGGGCGAGGATAGCTGGTTAGCCCGATGCAGCACCAGCGACCCAAGTACATCCGAAGTCAGGGACGGAAACGGGAAATCACAATGCAGCAAAAACAAGTGCCGGAATAAAGAAGACAACCCGAAGAGCACAGCGGTAAACGCCGGATTCAAAAGCTCTAGGCCAGGTCAGCAAAAGCTGCCCTCCAAAGGCAATAGAGACGAATTGTCCAGCCTAAACAAGATTCTGGACCAAATATGTGAGATCCATAGCACCCCTGATAAACCTGCAAATCATACCCATAAAGAATGTTGGGTCTTCAAGCAGTCTGGAAAGCTCAACACCGAACACAAGGGGCAGGATACACCAAGCGAAGACGAGGATGAACCTCGCAAGCAAAGCACTGGGGAACAAAAGAAGTTCCCACTAGAAGTCAAAACAGTAAATGTATTACACATGACAAAGGGGAGAAACAAAGAGGCACTCCTAGAAACACATGCCCCAGGGCCTATCACAGCGGAGTTCTGCCACTGGTCGTCCCAACCGGTCACCTTCGAACATCGAGATTACTCGGCAAGTATCCGGCGGGCAGGATGGGCTTCCTTTGTATTAGACCCAATAATTGACGGATACCACTTCACACGAGTCCTGATGGATGGTGGCGGCAGTTTAAACCTGATATATCAGGACACAGTCCGCAAAATGGGGATAGACCCAACAAAAATTAGCCACAGAAATACTACCTTTAAAGGAGTAACGCCAGGCCTAGAGGCCCATTGCACGGGCTCCCTGCAACTAGAGGTTATATTCGGCTTTCCCGATAACTTCCGCAACGAAAATTTAACGTTCCACATCGCTCCGTTCCAAAGTGGCTACGAAGCACTACTTGGACACGAAGCTTTCGCTCGCTTTAACGCAATACCGCATTACACTTCCCTCAAGCTTAACATGCCCAGTCCATGTGGCATCATTACAGTAAATGGAAATATTGAGCGCTCCTTGCGCGCGGAAGATCGTGCGGCTGCCTTGGCAGCCGCACACTAAACGGCCTCACCAACTAAAGCATCTGACAGGTCGTTAAGACCACGGACACGGTTGGACGAGTCCCGTACTGCTATATGTAATTGTCACAGGTTTGATGGCTATACCCCTATTACAATACAAGGGGCTCAATGCGTGCGCACAAGTGACAATCAGACTCAACTTTACTCATATTGTTTATTTAGTATAACTTACGTTTTGCACGACAACTTTTCAATTAAGTTCCTCTCTTTTTCAGATGACCATCGTGCTACACCCGTCTAGAATACGGCACAACGGAGACACAGGCGCAGACGTGCAGTAGGGACCCGTTCCAAGGATTCTTTTCAAATTAAGACCCTGCATAAACCTTTTTTACTGTCTCTTGTTGATACACATCCCTCGGATTCTCAGTACAACTAAGAAGGATGCTGACGTATTGGCATGTGGCCACGTCAGAATATTGCACGTACCTGGACACCAGGGGCTTATTAAAAAGGGCACTGTTTAGGCCCGGTTTAACCATAAAGACCGAATACCTTAGGGAGTGTTTGGCGTCGCGAGTTTGGCCTTATATGCATCAGCTCCGAATCCTGTCTTTGGTCAAATGTTGGGTTTGCGCGGCTCCTGTGTTTAGTTGCCTTACGTTCCACTCTATCTGCTAAGGCGGCACCAGGAGAACTACTGCAATTATGCCATGGTTCATCCGGATGAGCACCTCAGTAGAGAAAGCCGAAAACTGACTGTCATGATATAGCGTGAGACTGGTCAACCACTCGATGACCTATCGGAATCTTCGGGATTCCTCCACCTTAATGAGGGGTCATTTCCCGGCCAGGAATGTACGCACCCCGAATTCAGATGAGTGCGGAGCCACCAGGGGCTATATAGTAG
Source organism: Triticum dicoccoides (assembly GCF_002162155.2). Lineage (NCBI taxonomy): Eukaryota > Viridiplantae > Streptophyta > Magnoliopsida > Poales > Poaceae > Triticum > Triticum dicoccoides. The sequence goes on along the minus strand of NC_041386.1, from coordinate 262,866,840 downwards.
CCCCACTATCAAACTCCTCTGGCTAGTGAAAGTATTAAAGCATTATAGTCTGGTTGCCTAGTTCGCTGCGCTATCACCTCCTTAATGGACCAAGACGTTGGGTCAAGTGTGAACATGCATCTTCTGCGAACACCCCCGCATTATATGCGTGGGGGCTGAAGCCGACGACTGCAATCTTTCAGGTTATATACATTTATACATAAACGGCCGCACAGGAGGCATCATAATACTTTCAGGCAAAAGTATAAATACAGCCTTGATAAACTTAATAAAACATTGTTTTTACAATGGGAATACATGTCACTCAAACATAATATTCTTCGAGCACTGGGCCTCTATCGAACAAGCGCCTTCAAGAACTTCTTCAAAATAGTGCTCGGCAGCCACTCGGCCTATGGCCGAACCCTGTGCCGCAATAGTGGTGGCATCCATCTCCGCCCAGTATGTTTTGACACGGGCAAGGGCCATCCGTGAGCCTTCTATGCACGCCGACCTCTTCATCGCATTAATGCGCGGCATCGCACCAAGGAACTGTTGTACCAAACTAAAATAGTTGTTCGGCTTTGGACTTTCCGGCCACAGATGGTCCACAATAGACCTCATGGCGAGTCCGGACAATCTATTCAGCTTGGCCCATTCAGCAAGCCGATCAGTCAATGGGAGCGGACGCTCTGGAACGTTAAATTGTGACCAGAATAGCTTGCCCACTTCATGATCTGTTTGATCCCGGAAGTATTCGTCTGCATCGACATCACTCGCCGCCAAGTCCAGATATGCGTCCGCCGAACTCCACAACCGGTCCAGAGGGGCATACCGAGGATCTCCAAACTTCCTTCGCAGCATAAAGGGTTTCCCAGCCGCAATATACCCGGCTTGACACAGCTCCTCCTTTTTCGCTCTCATCACAGAGCGGGTGTCTTTGGTCGCCATTGTGGCCTTTTCCAGGTCCGTCGCCTTCGCCCGGTTTGCTTCTTCAAGAAGCTGGCAACGGTCGGCGGTATCTTTTAACTTTACAACCACCTTGGCCATTTTCTCTTTGCTCTCGCAATGTGCTGCCTGTTCGGCCCTTAACTCTTCGGCCGCTTGCAAAGCAGCCGCATTGCTACTCCTTGCTTGCTCCTTGGCTCGGGCAAGCTCCGCCCGAATGGTCTCCACGGTGGCCGCTCCATCTGCAGTCACAACATATTAAAGATACTGGCATCATGCTGCTCTTATTATGTGACGATCACCAGAAAGGCCACTCACCCTGTGCCTCGTCAAGATGCTCGTTGACAAGCACGATGTCGGCATCTGCCGCATCCAGCTACCGCTTTAGTTCGGCATACCCATCAGTCCGGCTAGCCACTGAAGCCTCCACCACCTGCACATAAAGGTAGTCTGGTTATTGCCTGGGACTATGATCCTCTGTTTGCCGCCGTTTTCGACGACAACCAGAGTCTCAGGGGCTACTATCTACACATGGCACATCTAAAAATGTGCGGTACTTTCAAAAATATACATCATTTCACGTACCTCAAAACCCGTCAGTAGACTCATAAAGGCTTCATGCAGCCCGCTTTCGGCGGACGAAATCCTTTCAGTCACCATACCCATCAATGCGCGGTGCTCTTCTGAGATAGTCGCCTTCTCCAGCAGATCCCTCTGTACATCCGACCGTGCACCAGATGGTGCCTGACTCTTTTGATTGCTCTCTTTGAGAGCCGGATATTGAGGACTTTGGGTGGCTATAGGATTACCTTCTGGCCTTGCCGGATCAGGAGAAGCCCTCCGCGACAACACCTCAGGGTCACCCGCTTCGTAAGGCGGCATGGCGGGGGAGGCGTTTCGCTCTCCATCATCTCTGGAAGAAGATCCCCCGAAGACGAGCTCAGCTGAGAAGGGCTAAGATCCGAACTGCAAGATAAATACTTCGGTTATTTTCCTCAGAAGTAAGGTAGGATACCTTCACTATTAAATACCTTTTGATTACTTACAGCTCGTTAGAGGGCTGATCCCCACGAGGACATTGTGCGGTAAGAACACCCTCCGAGGCAAGACCCTCTGGCGGAGATTTCTTCTCCCGTTTGGAAACCTTGATATCCGGATCTTCGAAGGTAGTTCTCTTCCTTCCCCGGGGAGAGAGAATGTCAGATTCTTCCCCTTGGTTATCCTCCCTCGCGGAGGCGCTCATTCCCTCAGTTGGAATAGGTAGCGATGGAGGCCCGCTTTCATCTTCCTTTGAGGGCACCGGACAAGGTGCTGGCTCGAGCATCTTTTCCAACACCGGATTGTCCAAGCCTTCAGGAAGGGGGCCGAACACCGGATCATCTTCGCCTTTGTTATCCAGTCCTAGTCAAAGAGCGATTCTTCAGAATGATGTCATGATAAATAAAAGGACGGTGTGTTCGGCCATGGGATTACTTACTTGGGCAGGGGTGCGGTTGCTGCTCAGGCCCACGTCCTCGGTAGTGTCCGAACACACTATTTGGGGTCCGAAGAACGATTTGTACATATCCTCGTGCGTCATGCCGAGGAAATTCTGAATAGTGCGCGGTCCTTCTGGGTTGAATTCCCACATGCGGAGGAACTGGCGTTTGCAAGGCTGGACTCGACGAACCAGCATGACTTGCATTACCATAACCAGACTGAAATCTCCCTCAAAGAGATCTCGGATACGGCTCTATAGTATTGGCACGTCCTTGGCTGGACCCCAGCTCAGTCCCCTGCTGATCCATGACATCAGTTGTGGTGGAGGGCCCGAGCGAAAGGTGGGGGCAGCTACCCACTTGGCACTTTGGGGAGGTGTGACGTAAACCCACTCCCGTTGCCACAATACGGACACCTCTGGAAAGGAACCCTTTGTCCACGGAGCATCAGCAATTTTGCTTATTAAAGCACCTCTGCATGCTGCGTACTGTCCCTCGACCATCTTCGGCTTCACATCGAAGGTCTTGAGCCACAAGCCGAAGTGAGGGGTAATGCGGAGGAAGGCCTCGCACACGACAATAAATGACGGGATATGAAGAAGGGAATCCGGGGCCAGATCGCGAAAATCCAGCCCGTAATAGAACATGAGACCCCTAACAAAGGGATCCAGAGCGAGGCCTAGTCCTCGGAGGAAGTGGGAGACGCACACAACGCTCTTGTTGGGTTAGGGAGTAGGGACGACCTGCCCTCGGGCGGGCAGTCTATGCGAAATTTTGGCGGTCAGATATCTAGCCTCCCTCAACTTCTTGATGTTCTCCATCGTGACGGAGGAGGGCATCCACCGGCCTTGAAGGCTGGATCCGGACATGATTGAAGGTCCGAAGCGCCTGACCTTGGCTTTGGGTGTTAGAACTCGAGGCGGGGGAGGGATTCGATTGAGCACGTGAGGGAAAAAAAGTAACAGCCTGGTCCCTTTATAAAGAGGCTGAATATCAAGCATCCTCCTCATGGCCGTTTGGGACTTGCCTAAAATCTAGGAGTCCTAGGCACGGTTGGGTTACCCACATCCATATTGATGAGAATCCCGTAATAAGGGGAACACGATCTCTGCTTTGACAAGACGTGTCAAGAAACCGCCTCGCGTTATGTGCGGGGCTGGTTAAAGAAAAACAGTTCAAATAATTACCGGGCCGTGGCGTGATGTCATGCTGCCAAAACATGTCAGCAGATTAGATTTGTGGAAATATTATTCTCTCTACGGTAGTATGTGGAACTTCTTTTGCAGGGTCGGACACTATCCTTGTATTCAAACTCTTCTATGGTGTATTCGGAGGAGGAACCCGCCTTGCAATGCCGAAGACAACACTGCGCGCCGGACTCATCGTCATTGAAGCCTGGTTCAGGGGCTACTGAGGGAGTCCTGGATTAGTGGGTCTCTGGACAGCCGGACTATATCCTTTGGTCGGACTGTTGGACTATGAAGATACGAGATTGAAGACTTCGTCTTGTGTCCGGATGGGACTCTACTTGGCGTGGAAGGCAAGCAAGGCAATATGGATATGTCTATCTCCTCCTTTGTAACTAACCTTGTGTAATCCTAGCCCCTTCCGGTGTCTATATAAACCGGAGGGTTTTAGTCCATAGGACAACATACAATCATACCATAGGCTAGCTTCTAGGGTTTAGCCTCTCCGATCTCGTGGTAGATCAACTCTTGTACTACTCATATTATCAAGAATAATCAAGTAGGACGTAGGGTTTTACCTCCATCAAGAGGGCCCGAACCTGGGTAAAACATCATGTCCCCTGCCTCCAGCTACCATCCGCCTTAGACGCACAGCTTGGGACCCCCTACCCGAGATCCGCCGGTTTTGACACCGACACCCGTCATGCTTGCAAGTCTAAATCACATTGTTTTTCTACTCTATGCATGCAAGCACCACATCATCAATTCGTGCATGTTACTCATAAGTTATTTCTTGCATTAAATTTTGCATTGAAAATGTATGTGCTAGTCACGTGCACACATATGTAGTTCACATTCACATTTTTGTTAGAAATGCCATTCTTTTAACTGCAATTCATTTTTTCTCTTTGTACTCCTCCATCTAGCTGTGTAAGTCATCTTCCGAAAACCAAATAATCCCAAAACACTTTGGCACGGTACATTAACTCACTCCTCGTTTCTTGTTTCGTGACATATCAACCAATAAGAGATGTGGGCCGTGCATGCTTTCCCAAAACACAAGCACTTCTCCTTTGTTCTAGAATCTTCTGTATCATAATTGCCCAAACTTTTTTTTCTAAATGAATTGCCATTATTTGTTTTTTACTTTATGCTTTACAATGCGCAATCCCATGAATCTTAACCTTTTTATAAAACTAATTGATTTTGAATGAGATTAACTATAAGAACTAAACGAACATCTACATCATGCATATATGACTCAAAGCTTTACATGCTATAGTGTGTATTTATTCATAATTTGATTTCCAAATCTCACGCGTTCAATGCATGTACCTTACTACTTTTGAGTAGAGTATATCAAAATGCAGGGCCCATGCATCATTGCCTTTCGATCGAACCTACGTCCACAATTTTTTGTACGTATATCCCCACGGGTCCCCAAACCCAAAATGCTTCCTCATTCCCGTAAAACCAAGCAGCCCACACATATCAAGGCGTCGACTCAAACTCAATCCCTCTCCCATTTACTAAGATGTGGCCCCGCACGCAGTAGTACTCCTACAAACCCTACCACCGCACGCATCATCGATTTTCTTCAAGAGGACGAGGGAGAAGCAGATTTGTAGTGGAGGCGCTTTAAAAAAAGATTTGTAGTGGAAGCCCCTACATTAGGGTGCCCTAGGTAGCTGCCACACACATCATTGGTTTTCTCTTTTCTTTGTGCTCTTGCTCCCTAGAGTGAAATGATGGTTGCTTCGTCCGTCCAGCTTAATGCAGGAAAGGTGGGGCTTTGTGGTTTGACCCCTCATCGCTCATTTACTACTACTATGGTGCTACGACCGGGGTGCCTCCAAGTCCAACAGCTGCTCCGAACTGTAATTTGGTGCATCACACGTGGAATAAGACGGTGGATGAGCCACATGTCGGCCAAAGGGGTCCTGTTAAGTGTGTCACCATTTCGTGTGCGGACTGACCCTGCTCGAGTTGCTACGTACTGTACTACCCTCCCCGTCTTGGTTTATAGGGTGTGCACGTAGTTCTCGGTCATCCATTTGACTAACTAAATATGAGTTACTATGTCACAAAAAGTATATCATTCGATTCTTAAGCAGACGTAGTTTCTAAACATATACTGTTCATCACATATATAGCCAGTTAAATTTTCAACCTAGAACGACATGCATGCCCTGTAAACTGATACAGAGGAAGTACTAGTAAAAATGAGGTGATTTTACCGAGCGATGGGTGGGGGAGCATGGCCTATCATGCGGTCCCACGTGTCATGATGTACCAAGGTGATGCGCGTGTCCCTCTTGAGGCAGAACAATGGCAAAGGCAATACTATACATGGTTTTCTTGAAGGACATGATGGCGAAGTGAAGTGTGAAATAATGGTTGCTTCATCCGTCTGGGAAGGTGCGGCATTGTGATTTGACGTCTCATTGCTCATTACTACTATTGGGGCGGTACGACTGGGGTGCGTCCCCCTCTTGTTCTGCACTGTTAGTTGGTGCATGGCACGTCGACCTGGTTGCTATATGTCCCACATGTCGGCGAAAGGAAGTACAGAATTCATGAAAGCGAGCGTCAACGGAGGAGTACAAGACACGGCTTTGGTTTTTGCTGCTTCGCGCAATCCATTGATACAAACCCGGACTAAAAAAGGCGAGGGCGGGTCTTTTCTCCCACGGCAGGCAGGGGAGTTTGGCATAGTCTGTCCGAGGCAACGAGGCAGGAAGGGAAACAAGAAAATAAAGGTTGAGCGACTTAGTTTTGGGAAAATCTGATTTTGCGGAGTACATACCCACTATGGAGGTAGTATACTACTTACTACTTCCTCCTTTCTGGTTTATAGGGCTCGTCTAAAAAAATTCGTTTTTCCATATTATAAGTCTCAATTCTACTAGTAGTAGTAGTACCATCACATGTAGCCCGATGCAAGCATTATCAAGAGAAAACTCACCAATGCATGTAGAAGTTCATGGAAATTTAGTGGTCATGCATGCATTCGTTCTAATTAATGCCTCGGTAAACATAACTTCTTGAGAAAAATGAGTGTACATTACTTGTGCACACTACGAAATTAATTCCACCACTCACCATCTACCTTGGTTGGAGAGATTATGAAATTGATCCATAAACTAGAAATGAGGGAGTAGTAACATAGCCTAGGGTAGCTTGCTACACCACGGACTCCAAGGAAATTGTTGTAGTAGTACTATTCATATATACTACTCCAAGGAAATTGAGCCATAAACTGGAAAGGAGGGAGTACTACTAAAGGACATATATTCCAAACAATATGATAATCTCTCTAACCAAGGTATGGACGAGGAGTAAACGGAGGGAGTAGTAAAAATTTCTCCTCGTCCTGCGAGCCACCAGGCGAGGCAGCGGGCGTAAGGCGTAGTACTATTACCCCCGTCCTGGTTTATAGGTCACCTTTGTAGTTTGTGCCAAATTTTTACCAAATATTTAGCTAACAAAACGTTAATGCATGTCAACAAAAATTATATCGTTGGATTCGTATTTCAACCAAGGTACACGGGGACGGCTGCAAACAGAAATGGCATATGCATCTTGATCAACAAGAGCCTCAAGTATGGAGTGGTAGACGTCAAGAGACATGGGGACCGGATTATCTTGGTCAAGCTGGTAGTTGAGGACTTGGTTCTCAATGTTATCAGCGTGTATGCCCCACAAGTAGGCCACAATGAGAACACCAAGAGGGAGTTCTGGGAAGGCCTGGAAGACATGGTTAGGAGTGTACCGATTGGTGAGAATATCTTCATAGGAGGAGACCTCAATGGCCACGTGGGTACATCTAACACAGGTTTTGAAGGGGCGCATGGGGGCTTTGGCCATGGCATCAGGAATCAAGAAGGAGAAGATGTCTTAAGCTTTGCTCTAGCCTACAACATGATTGTAGCTAACACCCTCTTTAGACAGAGAGAATCACATCTGGTGACTTTTAGTAGTGGCCAACACTCTAGCCAGATTGATTTCATCCTCTCGAGAAGAGAAGATAGGCGTGCGTGCCTAGACTGTAAGGTGATACCTGGAGAGAGTGTTGTACCCCAGCATAAGCTGGTGGTTGCTGACTTCCGCGTTCGGATTCGTGTCCAGCGGGATAAGCGTGCCAAAGTCGCTAGAACGAAGTGGTGGAAGCTCAAGGGGGAGGTAGCTCAGGTGTTCAAGGAGAGGGTCATTAAGGAGGGCCCTTGGGAGGAAGGAGGGGATGCGGACAATGTGTGGATGAAGATGGCGACTTGCATTCGTAAGGTGGCATCGGAGGAGTTTGGAGTGTCCAAGGGAAGGAGAAGCGAAGATAAGGATACCTGGTGGTGGAATGATGACGTCCAGAAGGCGATTAAAGAGAAGAAAGATTGCTTCAGACGCCTATACCTGGATAGGAGTGCAGACAACATAGAGAAGTACAAGATGGCGAAGAAGGCCGCAAAGCGAGCTGTTGGTGAAGCAAGGGGTCGGGCATATGAGGATCTCTACCAATGGTTAGGCATGAAGGAAGGTGAAAGGGACATCTATAAGATGGCCAAGATCCGAGAGAGGAAGACGAGGGACATTGGCCAAGTCAAATGCATCAAGGACGGAGCAGGCCAACTCTTGGTGAAGGACGAGAAGATTAAGCATAGATGGCGGGAGTACTTCGACAAGCTATTCAATGGGGAGAATGAGAGTTCTACCATTGAACTAGACGACTCCTTTGATGAGACCAGCATGCGTTTTGTGCGGCGAATCCAGGAGTCTGAGATGAAGGAGGCTTTAAAAAGGATGAAAGGAGGCAAGGCGATGGGCCCTGATTGTATCCCCATTGAGGTGTGGAAAGGTCTCAGGGACATAGCAATAGTATGGCTAACCAAGCTTTTCAACCTCATTTTTCGGGCAAACAAGATGCCAGAAGAATGGAGACGGAGTATATTAGTACAAGAACAAGGGGGATGTTCAGAGTTGTACTAATTACCGTGGAATTAAGCTGATGAGCCATATAATGAAGCTATGGGAGAGAGTCATTGAGCACCGCTTAAGAAGAATGACAAGCGTGACCAAAAGTCAGTTTGGTTTCATGCCTGGGAGGTCGACCATGGAAGCCATTTTCTTGGTACGACAAATTATGGAGAGATATAGGGAGCAAAAGAAGGACTTGCATATGGTGTTCATTGACTTGGAGAAGGCCTATGATAAGATACCGCGGAATGTCATGTGGTGGGCCTTGGAGAAACACAAAGTCCCAGCAAAGTACATTACCCTCATCAAGGACATGTACGATAATGTTGTGACAAGTGTTCGAACAAGTGATGTCGACACCGATGACTTCCCGATTAAGATAGGACTGCATCAGGGGTCAGCTTTGAGCCCTTATCTTTTTGCATTAGTGATGGATGAGGTCACAAGGGATATACAAGGAGATATCCCATGGTGTATGCTCTTTGCGGATGATGTGGTGCTAGTTGACGATAGTCGGACGGGGGTAAATAGGAAGTTAGAGTTATGGAGACAAACCTTGGAATCGAAAGGGTTTAGGCTTAGTAGAAATAAACCGAGTACATGATGTGCGGTTTCAGTACTACTAGGTGTGAGGAGGAGGAGGTTAGCCTTGATGGCCAAGTGGTACCTCGGAAGGACACCTTTCGGTATTTGGGGTCAATGTTGCAGGAGGATGGGGGTATTGATGAAGATGTGAACCATCGAATCAAAGCCGGATGGATGAAGTGGCGCCAAGCTTCTGGCATTCTCTGTGACAAGAGAATGCCACAAAAGCTAAAAGGCAAGTTCTACAGGACGGCGGTTCGACCCGCAATGTTGTATGGCGCGGAGTGTTGGCCGACTAAAAGGCGACATGTTCAACAGTTAGGTGTGGCGGAGATGCATATGTTGAGATGGATGTGTGGCCACACGAGGAAGGATCGAGTCCGGAATGATGATATATGAGATAGAGTTGGGGTAGCACCAATTGAGGAGAAGCTTGTCCAACATCGTCTGAGATGGTTTGGGCATATTCAGCGCAGGCCTCCAGAAGCTCCAGTGCATAGCGGACGGCTAAAGCGTGCGGAGAATGTCAAGAGAGGGCGGGGTAGACCGAATTTGACATGGGAGGAGTCCGTTAAGAGAGACCTGAAGGATTGGAGTGTCACCAAAGAGCTAGCTATGGACAGGGGTGTGTGGAAGCTTGCTATCCATGTGCCAGAGCCATGAGTTGGTTGCGAGATCTTATGGGTTTCACCTCTAGCCTACCCCAACTTGTTTGGGACTAAAGGCTTTGTTGTTGTTGTTGTTGGACTCGTATTTCAACATAGTTTTCAATGATATAATTTTTGGTAACATGCACGAATGTTTTTTTAGTTCAATCTATAGTCAAAATTTGACATAATATACAATGGGGACCAATAAAGCAATATACAATGAGGAGTAGTAAGCAAGATTGACCTCGCCCTGCGAGCCACCGTGCCCGTGGGTGGAGGAGACGGCGTAGTGAGCAAGCTTCTCCTTGTTTTGCGAGTTGACGGGACACATCAAAAGTAATACGTACAGAGCATCTGGAGTGTATAGAACCTTGCCTCTAAGGTAGGCCCCACATGGTTTGCCCCTTTTTTTAACATAACGCGTCAAGTTGCAATTTGTTTGTTCAACTGTGGTAGATGATCCTCCATCAAGTGGAGAACCAGTACACGTGTCAAATTACCACGTGGGCTGCCTTTTCGTTCAGAAATGAGCTCCATCGTATACCTGCGCGGGTGTGGTTGGGAAAGAGACGGTAGTATGTGCACCGTGCATGCACCTCTTCTCTTCATGCACGCCCCCCACCTATGTGGGTGTGTGAGAGAGAGATACAAACCTAGACATAATGCGCCGTCCATCCCCATGCCTCCGCCCAGTCCGACCACCAGTCACCACCACGCCCTACTCCTCCTCACCTTATCTCTCATCTTTCTCGAGACTAGCAATGTGCCCGTGTGTTGCAACGGATCCAAAGTAGAATAGCACTTGTTCACAAACTTGAAAGAAAACACTCTTGTTTTGATATACATATATACCACTAAAAATATATTATCACTACAAAAAAAATACACTTCTGTGATGATATGTGTTTATCACAGTAGGTCACGTTTTCTGTCATGCATGTACATCCATGACAATTTTATGTCAGAATGAAGATAGTCATACATGTGCTGTCGTAGAAGTGTTCCATGACATTACCAAAATTATCATCACAGAAGTGTCCACTTCCATGATGATAAATCACGCGTCGTAGAAGTGCTTTCGTCAAGGGTGACCGACACATGGCATCCACCGTAACGGGACGCCGTTAAGCTATCGGGTCCGGTTTTGGATCCGATAACCCGCTAACAGCCACGACCAATGCCGATTTTCCATGTGTAAAATTCTCATTGGCCGATAGAAGCACACGCCATCTCTACGTTGGCACATGTGTCACTCATCCAACGGTCGAGATGGGCCTATGATATGTTGACACATGGACGGGCCCAAAAGTGGCCATAAAGTTTAAATGGGCCGGCCCAACTAAAGGCCCACAAGATTTAGTGGACCATAATGGGCCGGCCCAGCTAAAGGCCCACATGATTTTGCAGACCATAATGGGCCGACCAAGCTAAAGGCCCAACATTCTCAGTTAAGGCCCGTACGACTAGTGTCAAATAGACCCGTCAACGGCCTGTCCTAAACTTGTCATCATCGCGGCCCATGGTCACTTCTGGCCCGTTAATAGTCCGCTAAGTATATGGGCTGAATTACGGCCCGGTGTATTTTCGGCCTGTTAAAGGTCCTGCTTCATTTGGGCCCATTTACAGGCCATTGAAACTTTCGGCCCATAAATGACTGTGAAGGATTTGGGTCATATTCGGCCACGTATGACATTTGTCCTGTTAGAGGACCACTATAGATTTGGGTCACTTTCGTCCTGTTGTGATTTTTGACCAGTTAACGTCGGACGAAATCCATGGGCCATATGTGGCCCAACGTCACATCGGCCCCATTAACGGCCCATATAAAAATGACGATAATCTAGCCCGACTGAACTTCCGACCTGTTAAAGGCCCATGTATTAGGTCGACGCATTTATGGCCCGTCCGAATTTCGGCCCATGAAAGATCTGCATCGTAAATGGGCCACCATTTCGGCCTGCTAAGTCCAGTGGGTTATTTGGCACAATCAGGGCCCAATCTCACTTTCGATCTATTAAAGGCCCATGTTTTTGTGGGCTCGAAATATTTACACCTATAAACAGCCCATTGTTACTGAGGGCCCAAATTATGTTTAGGCCTATTAAAGGCCCACTATGGGCACAGACTTACCAGAAAAATATGAGAGCTTATGCTGATTTAGGGCTAGATATTTTTAGTGGGCTACATGCAAATTTCGGCCCATAGTCGTTTTTAGCCCAATTGGAATGGGCCCGATGAATGTTGGCATGTTGGGCTCCTAAGAAGCTTTCGGCCGAATACATTACTAAGATAAACCTACACTATACAAAAATGGCGTCGTAATTACTGCAGCCTTTGGAGGCATCATAAATGTTGTGTCACAACAAAACAAATTCTAACCATACAACAAAAGGCCTGTTGGTATAAAGTTTACAGTCCTTGCAGATAAAAGCACCATCAGATGTATAGAAGCACATATCATTTGACCTGAATGCTAATGTTTCAGGCTGTAGAATCTGATGGAACAACATGATCTTCACCTTTTTCCGCCATTCCTCTTGAACAACGAAGCGAATGTCTAATAGTCTGGTTTCAAAAACATTCATATCTTGACGACATTTGTCAACCACTATTCTTGTTTCCAAAACGACGTCCATTAGGGATTGGACTTGTGTCTGGAGCACAGATATATCACTCTGTCTAGCAGGAAGATTTTTTTTCAGTAGGCGATTTGGACGAGGTTACCTTGATAACCAACCCAGAATTATGTAGGAAGGTGCTTTTTGCACTGTTAGTGGAGAGATACTAACGTACTGCAGCAAGAGGTGACATTGTGCATGTGGTAGCCTCGTCACCTTCAGGTGGTTGTGGCTGTTCAATCATTTGTTCGATAGCTTCCTAAAAGTTTGAACTTGTAGATTAGTGTACCAGATAAGTTACTAATGGGACAAAAACAAACAAAGTAGGTTACATGTTTATACATAACTTATTTTGGTGAACTACTGTAATACATTAGGATGTATTGTAGTGCCAACTACATAATAAAATCACTTTCGGAACATATGTCCATGTAGCATGCCTACTGTATTGTCTATGTCCTCACATTCATTGACATCTAAGGATAAAGAGACGTGGTTTAAAGTAGGATCAACATAGTATGACATCATTCATATCATGGACAAACAGATATAAAACAAATAGGCTATTTTATCATTGTGTGAGCACGTGAACATAACAACTAGATTACAGATCAAGACCAAAAGAATATCCTTCATCTCTTTTAAACCATGTAAGGTGAAATGATACGTTAAGACAACTGTGTATAAAAGTGAAAAGAGTAACTTACATTAGCTGCAAACCAAGTAGTTAAATGAACACATCACAATACCAATCAGTTCAAAGGCAGGAGGAGCAAGGACTTACAAAAATGGCTTGAACTGGTGTGCTCATGCCCTTCATCTTGCTGGTGTGGCAATCCTTGAATATTTGCACTGCATTTGGTTCAGGTTCTTTTTGGTCCGCACAGGCTTTCCTCTGTATTTGGAACAAGTCAATATAGATATGATAATATGGCACAGAAAAAAGAAGAAAGTAGCAGCTAGTTACAAGAGCCTCGCAGTGTGCAATATAGCTACGAGATCCTGTTGTCTGTTGGAATTTCACTTTAGAACGGTTGGTCTTGTTCTTCAAATAGTTAGCCTAGAAGAAGATACACTTGTAAGGCACATAAATAAATACAAGTTCAATATCTGGTCTGATCAAATACATATAGCCTACCTGATACTTTGGATCAGACCAGTGTTTAACGAGGGTTGTCCAGTATTCATCTATAATATATTCCACTGGAAATGTTTGGGCGATTTCATTGTTAGCCTTGCCTTCAAAGTGATATTTTCTAAGGTGGTACCGATACTGTCGCAGAGCAGACTGAAAAACATGAGTGCATGCTTGTTTAGTTGCATCATCTTTCGGATCCAAGTTGAACCTCATCTATTGAAAAAAGAATGTGAGTCTTATTAGGAGGAAGCTAGAAAGTATGGGGTAGAGCAAGACAATATTACTAATTGCTATGAATAACATTACTTACGGAGAAATGGTCAAGGAAGGTGTTAAACTGGGTATTGTCTTTCTCATTCCCGTACTGGATCCACGTTGAGAGAATACGTGCATGACACCTAACGGCAACGGCTGCCTCTAATACTACCTTGGCTGAATCTATAGCATCACGTGGCCTTTTTAAACTTGACTCAAAATGGATCTCCATTCTTCCTCCTTTAGATTTTGTTAATCTGTCAAGCATTATCCCCGATGTCTGTTTCCGTTTGCGCCGTGGTGCTAGTTCAACAACGAATATGGAAAGTGTTAGTGTACATCAAACTGTGAGAGTACATATAAAGGAGCATGCAACTGCAACTTGACTCGGTCAGGCACCATCTTGGTGTCGATGTTCATGAGGTTCATCTGATCTTGCCAAGTCCTGTTGTGTCAGCAGTGCTTCGGAAGTAGTGTTAGGTGTGAAGGCAGCTTGGGAATGGACAGTTCCGGAGCAAACGAACAAGTAACTTGTTAAGATGCTAGTACAGTTGAAGCGGATGCTGCAGCTTTTGGAGCAGGTGATACTGTGTTTGTAGATTTAGTCGGTGGACTTGGACCTTCTACTGCACTATAAGTACCAGCAGAATCTGGATGGCAGATCCTTTTCCGTTTCTCCCGACGAGTAACACCACTCCCTACTATATTATTTTCCTTGCGCTTTTTTGACTTTGCCATGTCAAGCCGTACCCACAACACAAAAGAATAAAATTGCTCTTTAGAACTCATTGATGCATGATACAGACAAGCAATACTTTGATGTAAGACAACTGTATGAGGATGGAATATGTAAGAAAAATAGGACAGCATGACATATTCACATCTACGATGTGTAAACTAAGCAGAAGGATTTTCAAGAAAATAGAAGTAATGCAAGCTAGACACCATATGAAAGATGCAACCAATATTACTCTACCAAGTTAAAAGTGTCTTGTCATAAGTGGCAATTCGAAAAATTAGAAGCAGTACAACATAGAAATCAATGCAAGATGCAACCACTATCAAACTGCCATGTTCAAAGCGTCCAATCATGAGTGACTGATGCGGGATACACAACAGCAGTACTTTGATGTAAGAACATGGTATGGTAGATAGATGCAGTGTATTCTAGACACAGAACGCCATGTCATATGCACATGTATAACGTATAAACTCAGCAGGTGCAATTTAATCAAAATATAAGAAATACAGGCTAGACAACATATGAAACATGAAACCAATTATAACATTGTCAACTTAGAGCAAGCACCCGCGGTGGTGGAGTACGGGGGATGAACTCATCATGTAGACTTGGGACTTCAACTTCATTAGCACTAGCAGTGGCAAATCTAGAGAGTCTTTGTTTGCATCGATGCGGAGGACCACCAACATCCCCAAACTTACTCTTTTCCTTCCTATTTTCTGATATTTCCTTATGAAGTCAAAACGACAAGAAGATGAATAAAATTAGCTCTGCATAACTGGTTGATGCATGATGCAGAAGAACACTACTTTGATGTAAGGCAAGAGCAGGATAGGAGGATGGAATATATACAAAAAAAGACAGCGTTTCATATTCACACATACGATAGGAGGATGGAATATGTATGAAAAAACAGTAAGTGTTCAACAAAATAATGAAAGCTAGGCACCATATGGACATGCAACCAATATCACTCTATCATGTAAAAAGTGTCTCGTCGTAAGTGCCATTTTAAGAAATTAGAAGCAGTACAAGCTAGAAGACAATGCAAGATGCAACCTACATCACAGTCCCAAGTTAAATGTGTCTTATGGGTAAGTGATCGTTGCAGGTATAAGTTGTAAGCTACGCAGATGCAATTCAACATAATCAGAGACAATACAAACTAGACATCATACGGAGAACGCAACCACATAACAGTTCCAAGTTAGAGCAAGCACCTATGATGGTGGAGTAGGGGAGATGTGCTCATCATGTACACGTATGTTCTAGAAACAGGAACACGTGTCATATTCAGAGGCATTATGTGTAAACTAAGCAGATGCAATTCAACAAAGTTAGAAGCAATACAAGCTAGACATCATACACAACATGCAACCACATATAATAGTGCCAAGTTAGAGCAAGCACCTCTGATGGTGGAGTAGGGGAGATGTGCTCATCATCTACGCAGCTACGTTGACTGTCCAACCTTGTGTTGTCTTGCAAATCTTGTTGGGAGGATGGCGGAGTAGATTCTGTAGAGACCCCCCTGTTTGAGTTGCTCCTAAGGACCACCATCGTCCACTGCTGGACTAATTTCCTTCAGTTGTAATGATTTTGCATTGTGAAGTCAAACCGATAAGAAAAAGGAATAAAATTAGAAGCACTGCAAGCAAGACACCATATGAAAGATGCAACCAATGTCACTCTGCCAAGTTCAAACTATATGGCGTATCAACAAATTATAAGCAGTACATGCTAGAAATCATATGTAAGACACAACCGATATCAAAGTGGCGACTTAAAGGTGCCTTATCATAAGTGACTAATGCGGGATATGCAAGAACAGTAGTCTGAGGTAAGAACATCGTGTGATCAGATATAGTATGTTCTAGAAACAGGAACATATGTCATATTCACACGCATTATGTGTAAAGTAAGCAGATGCAATTTAACAAAGTCAAACTGCACAAAGTTTATTTTTACTCCGCATATAAGATTTGGTCAAAGTCAAACTGCACAAAGTTTGACCAAATTTATATAAAAAATATGAACATCTACAATACTAAAACTATATAGTATGAACATACGTTTCATGGTGCATCCGATAATGTTGATTTCATATTGTGAATGTTTATATTTTTTAATATAAAGTTAGTCAAAATCTACAAAGCTTGACTTTGACCAAACCTTATATGCAGACTAAAAAGAAACAGAGGGAGTACAAGCTAGACATCATATGCAACATGCAACCACATATAATAGTGCCAAGTTAGAGCAAGCACCTGTGATGGTGGAGTAGGGGAGATGTGCTCATCATCTACACAGCTACGTTGACTGTCTAGCCTTGCGTTGTCTTGCGAATCCTGTTGGGAGGATGCCAGAGTAGAATCTATAGAGAACCTCCGTTTCAGTTGCTCAGAAGGACCACCATCATCCAATGCCTTGCCAATTTCCTTCAGCTTTATTGATTTTGCATTGTGAGGTCAAACGAACAAGAAAAAGGAATATAATTCGCTCTTCAGAACTCATTCATGCATGATACTACTCTGATGAAAGGCAAAGTCATGATACGAGGATGGAATATGTACGAAAAAATGGACAGCTTGACATATTCACACCTATGATGTGGTAACTAAGCAGAAGGCACTTCAACAAAGTAGAAGAACTTCAAACTAGACACCATATGAAAGGTGCAATCAATATCACTCTGCCAAGTTAAAATTGTCTCGTCATAGGTGGCGTTCATCAAACTAGAAGCAATACATGCTAGAAATCATATTCAAGACGCAAACCAATATCACACTGGCAACTTAAAGGTGTCCCATCATAAG
Source organism: Triticum dicoccoides (assembly GCF_002162155.2). NCBI lineage: Eukaryota > Viridiplantae > Streptophyta > Magnoliopsida > Poales > Poaceae > Triticum > Triticum dicoccoides. The sequence continues at coordinate 262,849,476 of NC_041386.1, read as the reverse complement.
TGACTGATGCAGGATACACAAGAAGAGTAGTTTCATGTAAGAACATGGTGTGATAGACAGATATAGTATGTACCAAAAACAAGAAAGCGCGTCATATTCACACGTATCATGTGTAAGTTAAGCAGATGCAGTTTACACTAATTAGGAGCAATACAAGCTAGACACCATATGCAACATGGAACCAGATATCACACTGCCAAGTTAGAGCAAGCACCTTGGATGGTGGAGTAGGGGAGCGGAGACTTGGACCTTGTAATGCACTATCAGTACAAGGAGAATCGGTACAGATGCTCCGTTTACATTGCTGCAGAGGACCACCATCATCTCCTTCCTTACTCTTTTCCTTCCTCTTTCTTGATTTTGCCTTGTCAAGTTAAACCCACAAGAAAAAGGAATACAACTTGCTCTTGAGAACTCATTGATGCATGATACTGACGAACACTACTTTCATGTAAGGCAGCCGCATGATAGGAGGATGGAATATGTATGAAAAATAGAACGGCGTGACATATTGACATGTATGATATATAAAGTGTAAACTAAGCACAAGGTGCTTGAACTTGTTAGAATCAATGCAAGCTAGAAACCATATGAAAGATGAAACCAATATCACTAAAAGGGTGCCCTAACAAATGTATTTGACCAAATTAGAAGTAGTACATGGCAACAGGCCAGAAATAATATGCAATATGCAACGAATAAAGGTGACTCATCGTAAGTGATTGATGCAGGATGCAGACAAGAGGTAGTTTCATGTAAGAACAAGGTTAACACATAGATGTAGTGTGTACCAAAAATAGAAAGGCATGTCATATTCATAGGTATAACGTGTAAACTAAGCAGATGCAATTTGCCCTAATTGGAAGCATTACAAGCTAGACACCGTATGCAACATGCAACCACATATCACACTGCGAAGTTAGAGCAAGCACATGTGATGGTGGTGTGGGGGAATTACGGTCATCAACTAGAGAGCTACATTGACTATCTTCATTTAGCATTGTTGTTTCTTGAGAATCATGTGGGGAGAATGACACTGCACTCTTTTGTAACATCCCAAATTTTCAATTTGGAATGTTATACACTAGATCATCATTGCATATCATATTTATTGCATTTTGGTTGATCCTAGAAATTTCAGGCAACTCAAGGACCCTCGGAGAGAGTTGGGGATTTCATTATTTTCATATTTGAGTTGTCTCAAATTTTGAAAATAGGATCATTTGATTTTATTTATTTTATCTTCAATTATTTCTATTATAAAAATTATGAGAGAGGGAATAAAATGACTTTCCCAAAATAAAGAAATATTGAGGATTTAATAAAAAATCAATTAAGATTTTATTTGGTTTTATTTGCTATTTTATTTGAATTTAGGAAAAATGCGTGTTTTCAAAATTGCATTTAGGCCCCAAATAAATGTTCATCCTGTGCGGCTTGATTTTAGAAGCCGGGGAAATTTTATTTCGGGATTTTTGGAGTCCGTTTAGTATTCCTTTTGTTTTTTTTCTGAACGTAACTTTATTTTAAAAAAAACGCAACCGACCTACGGGTCGTGTCCGACCCGGACACTAGGCCCGTCCGGCTTTATAAGCCGGGGAGGCCCAGCCGAACACCCCCGAACCCTAGCAGCCCTAGCCCCGCGCCGCCGCCTTGCCGCCGCTGCCGCCGCCGCCCCTCGCCGCTGCTCCCCGCGCCGCCCCACGCCGCCCCACGCCGAGCCCCGCGCCGCACCGCCGTTCGCCGGACCGCCGCCGCCGCCGTTCACCGGAGGTAGTTTCTTTTCTTTTCGCCCCGGGTTTTTTCGAAAAACCGTTTGGTTTTTCCGACGGTTTTGTTCATTTTTTTAGTTTCGGTTTTTTTAAATAGATCGGTTTTCCGGTTTATTTAAATAGTGACCATTCGCCCGTTCGTACATTTTAACGAACGTTTGTCATTTTTCTTTTTCTCGGATTAAATCCGCGATTTTTCTGACCGCGATCTCTGATTCGATTTTCGTTTTAGTCTAACTTTTCGCTCGTTTATCGGAATTAGGCGATTCAAGCGGCTGGAGTTTCGTCTCAAAACTCTCTTTCCGTTTAACCAACTCAAACAAGTTTTTGCCACTTTAAAAGTTGCCTTAGATACAGAATAGTAAACGAAGCCTGTTTCTTTTGCTGTTTGTCTTTCGTTGCTTCGTTCGATTTGATTCTTTTTGCCAACCAGAGTTCTTAAGTTGAACTTTCTGGTTAGATCTCTTATTTGAGTTTTACCCATGCATTAGTGAGTACTTATTGTATGCTTGTTTTTTTGCGATAGACTACCCGGAGTGCGCCGCTTCTTACTTCGAATCGCTAGGTTTCCCGGATCATCAGCAAGGCAAGTAACACTTTGATCATACCTCCTACTACCAGTTCTATTGCATTAGATCAATCCTCACACATTGCATGATTAGGATCATATTAAAATTGTGGGTTTGGGAAGTAGTTGAGGTAGTACCTATTACTTGTTTATTATCAAACCTTTGGGAGTTACTTCTATGTTTGCTTATTATGCCATGCTATGCTAGTAAACGTGGATTGGGTGAGTGTATCCATGACAGATGTGAGATTGTTAATTAATGGTTTATTTAACGTGGCAACTTAAACACACATCTGGGTGGATTGAGGTACCTGGGTATTCCAGGATTGCCTGATTGTTTTTTGGACCGCCACCCAGGCTCAAAGGGATCATGAGATTGTTCATGCTAGAAACTTCTGTGTGCAACCACAAGCTATTATGGGCTCTAGCATAGTTGACTAAGTCGTGTGAACTCTTACAGTGGTAGACTAGCAGATGTAGGGGATGCAGGTGGTACGGTCTACCCATCGTAAGGTGCTAGCGCTTCTGAAAGACTATGTCTCGATCATCCGTTTCTCAAACACCGTGTAGTGCGAGAAATCCAACGGAGGAGATCGAGACTTGTGGGGAAAAGTGTGCAAACCTCTGCAGAGTGTATAAACTAATCATGGTTAGCCGTGTCCCCGGTTATGGACATCTTGAGTATCTAGTACTTGGATTATCATGTGAATCTCATCATGTTACTCAAAAAAATTAATTTTGATGGGTTTGTTTAATGATGATGCTTAATTGGGACTGAGAATGATGTCAACCTTTCTCAATGTTTAACAACCACCATGATAGTTAAATAAATTTATTCCTTTGCAGTAGGGAAAAATTGGCTTTACGCAAAACTAGTAACCATAGAGCTCTCCACCAGCCAAATATGCATATAGAATAGCTGTTTCATTCCATTATTCTCTATGTGTTACATTGCCAGCATATTCCATGTGCTGACCCGTTTCGGGCTGCAACGTTAATGTTGCAGACTTTTCAGACAATGATTAAGGAGTTTTAGGTCGTGGTTCTATACTCAGTGATGCCGTTGGAGTTGATGGACTCACTTATCTTCCAAGCCTTCCGCTGTTATCGTTATTAGATGGCCTTAAGCCATATTTATTGTAATAAGTTCTCTTTTGAGACACTCAATGTAATAAGTGTGTGATTGCTACTCTGTTATAAATCCTTCAAGTACTGTGTGGTGTCAGCATTACTAATCCAGGGATGACACCGGAGCACAGGGATTGGACTGTTTGAGGTCTGGTCGCTACAAGATGGTATCAGAGCTAGGTTGGCTGTAGGACACGACCACTAAGCTAAAGACCTAGATCACTACTCACTCTCTTCTCTTTCTGACTTCTCATCTTTTGTACTCTTTTAGGATGGCGGATGCAAGGAACAAGTTCACTCAACCGGATGAAGATACACCTTTTGGACGTCATTTGAAGGAAGTCACTAGATACCTGAACATAGGAGTACCAAGCTTCACCGGCACCTACAACGCCACTTTACCTAAATAAGAGCGCTGGATGATTCAATTTCAAGTTCCAGGAAGGACGTTCATGCCAGTCACTGAGCCCATAGAGTGTTCTTTTGATGCACCAACTTGGAGTCTAGGAAAGAGCATGGCAGCTCACATTGCCATGGGACGCATTGGAGAAGTCTACCGCAATGATCTCAAGTATACTATCTACCAGATTTCTGGGCGTCGAGATGAGCACTGGGAGATGATCGGCACCAGAAAGGATAGATCAGTCACAGCTTTTATCCAGGAGTTAAACCAGCACATTCGACGTCAGGAGAACCAGATGTGCGCCGACATGATAGACCTAAAGAAGGCAAAGACAAGGATCAAGGAACAGGAGGAAGAACTCAAGGCTACACGTGAAGATTACGAAGAAGAAATTGAAGTATTAGTAGAGAAGAATGACGATCTGATCAAGAAGATCGGAATATTTATGGGAGGCCCTACACCGGTAGAAGAAGACGAAGAACCCAAGGAGATTCGCCCGGAAGACTACATCATCATCGACGACACCGACTCGGATCCGGATGATAGCGATGATGACTACATTGATGAAGCTGGAGCAGATATCATGGAGTCTGCAACCGAAAAATATTTCTAGTAGACCACCTCATTAGTAGTAGTAGTCCACCATGTAAATATTATAGTCTGAGCACTTTTGCGATAGTTAGATCGATTGTATGCCCTTGTTCGATTGAATGAATGAAGTGAATTGTTTGCTTTTGCCTCATGTGCATATGGGTAGTGTTTTATCTTTAGACCCCCTCTATTCTTAAATCTCATCTTTTCTAAACCCTCAGATGCCTCCGAGACGTGACCCCGGATTTACCTTCCCACCGGAGCTCACCTAGTTGATCCAGCAGCAGAACACATTGATGCAGTTACTAGTCCAGAATCAGAATCAAGGGAACAACAACAACAACAACAACCCACCAGCACCACCACCACCACCTGTTGATCACTTAGCCCGTTTTCTTAGGCTGAATCCGCCGGTGTTTTCCAGTAGCACTGAGCCGATACTAGCAGATGATTGGCTCCGCAAGATAGCTAGAGAGTTGACCACAGCAGGATGCACGAATGCGGAAAAGGTGAAGTTTGCCGCACATCACCTTGAAGGACCCGCAGCATCATGGTGGGAGAATTTCACAGCCACTTTCCCTGTCGACATTGTCACGTGGGACCAGTTTCAGCAGGCTTTTCAAACTGCCCATATTTTAGCAGGAGCTATGGCCATGAAGAAGCGAGAGTTTCGCAACTTGCGCCAAGGAGGACGGATAGTTGGCCAGTATGTGGAGGACTTTAGTAAATTAGCATGTTATGCCCCAGATGACGTTGCTACGGATGCAGCAAAGCAGGAGAAGTTTCTGGAAGGACTGAATGATGAGTTGAGCATGCAGTTGATGGTAGCAACCTTCAACAACTACCAGGAGTTGGTAGATCATGCTCTCATGATTGAAGGGAAGCAGCAGCAAATTGAGAATCACAAGAGGAAGTATGGACAAGGAAAGTACAATTCTAGAGCTCAGCAGAAGCCGCATTTTACCCCTAGACTGGGAGGACATTTCCAGCATACCCATGGAGGAGGTAGCTCGCACCATCACAATGGCCCCAAGACTAGTAATGGGAATGGAGGAAGCAACGGCCAGAACCGCACCAACCCATCGACCCCAACCAAGAAAGACCTGAGCCAAGTCACTTGCTTTAAGTGCCAGAAGACCAGACATTATGCCAACGAATGTCCTGAATCACAGAATGGAAATGGCAATGGAAGCTCTTGGAAGAAGACGAACCCTTTCAACAGGGGACAGGTGAACCACGTTAGTGTGGAGGAGGTTGAAGAGCAGCCGAATGCAGTAATCGGTAAGTTTTTGGTTAAGTCATTTACTGCACTCGTTATTTTCGATACTGGTGCATCGCATTCATACATATCAAGGGGATTTGTGGATAAGTATAAACTGCCAACCCAAGCCCTTAGGTCACCCATGTTAGTAACCTCGCCTGGAGAAGAATATATGGCTAGTCTATGGTGTGATTGGTTACCATTAAGGATTGGTAACTACGTATTTCCATCAGACCTAATAGTGTTGGAATCTCAAGGATTGGATGTGATATTAGGCATGGATTGGTTGTCAAAGTATGAAGGGAATATTGAATGTGCTAGTAAGTCGATCTTTCTTACCACCCCAGAAGGGAGAAGGATCAAGTATGTATCCCGGCATGTGCCGAAGAGGACTCAAGTAAATTGTTTAACAGGAGTTGTGCAGGAGGAAGTACCAGTAGTGAAGGATTTCCCCGATGTATTTCCAAAAGAGTTGCCAGGCATGCCACCGGATAGAGATATTGAGTTTTTGATTGAGCTTTTGCCACGCACAGGGCTAATATCAAAGAGACCATATAGGATGCCCGCAAAGGATTTGGTGGAAATCAAGAAGCAGATTAAGGAGTTACTGGATAAAGGATATATTCGCCCAAGTTCATCGCCTTGGGGATCGCCAGTACTTCTAGTAGAAAAGAAGGATGGACCGTTAAGGATGGTTGTTGATTATCGAGGATTGAATGAAGTAACCATCAAGAACAAGTACCCACTACCGATGATCAATGATCGGTTTGATCGATTGCAAGGAGCTAAGGTATTAACCAAGATTGATCTGCGATCAGGATACCACCAGTTGAAGATTCGAGAACAGGATATACCTAAGACGGCTTTTACCACCAGGTATGGGTTGTACGAGTATACCGTTATGTCATTTGGTCTACTAACGCACCTGCATATTTTATGAACATGATGAACAAAGTGTTTATGGAGTTCTTGGATAAGTTCGTCGTAGTGTTCATTGATGATATCCTGGTTTACTCGAAGAATGAAGAGGAGCATAAGGAGCATTTCCATTTGGTTCTTGGAAAGCTTAGAGAACATCAGTTATATGCCAAGTTTAGCAAATGTGAGTTTTGGTTGAAAGAAGTTGGATTTCTCGGACACGTTATATCCGGAGAAGGTACAGCAGTAGATCCCACTAAAGTTAATACCGTGACCAAGTGGGAAGCACCAACCACAGTTGGAGAGATCCGGAGTTTTCTTGGACTCGCCGGATACTACCGGAGGTTTATTGAGAATTTCTCAAAGATTACGAAGCCTATGACGGAGTTGTTGAAGAAGGATACCAAGTTCATATGGACTGAGGAATGTGAGGCTAGTTTTCAGGAGTTGAAGAAACGTTTGGTTACCTCACCGGTGTTGATTTTACCGGATCAGACCAACGATTATGAGGTGTATTGTGACGCTTCACATCGAGGACTTGGAGCAGTGCTTATGCAGGAAGGAAGAGTTGTTTCATATGCCTCACGACAGCTTAAGCCTCATGAGTTGAATTATGCTATGCATGATTTGGAGTTAGCAGCCGTAGTGCATGCATTGAAGACTTGGAGACATTTTTTGATTGGAAACCATTGCGAGGTATACACGGATCACAAGAGCTTGAAGTATATTTTCACACAGAAGGAGTTGAACCTCAGACAAAGGAGATGGTTGGAGCTCATCAAGGATTATGATATGAGATTGCATTATCACCCTGGAAAGGCTAACGTAGTAGCTGATGCGTTAAGCCGTAAGAGCCATGTCAACACCCTAATGACGGGAGATTTACCAAGGGAGTTAGCCGAAAATCTTCGAGAGCTATGTTTGGAAATAGTCCCGAGAGGCTATGTAGCAGCATTGGAGATTCAATCTACTTTGATGGATAAGATCAGAGAAGATCAAAGGACTGACAAGGAGATTTCTTCTATTAAGGAGAAAATGAGCAAAGGAAAAGCTAAGGGATTTCGTGAGGATGAGCATGACACCCTATGGTTTGAAGACCGTGTTTATGTGCCAAATGATCCGGAGATCAGGAAGTTAATTTTACAAGAGGCACATGATTCACCGTATTCGATTCACCTAGGAAATACCAAGATGTATTTGGATTTGAACGATATTTTCTGGTGGACCGGAATGAAGAAGGATATTGCGGAGTTTGTAGCAGTTTGTGATGTATGTCAGAGAGTGAAGACAGAGCATCAGAAGCCAGCAGGATTGCTACAACCATTGCCGATACTCGAATGGAAGTAGGATTAGCTAGGCATGGATTTTATTACAGGATTGCCCAGAACACGTTTAGGCTAAGACTCGATATGGGTTGTAGTCGATCGTTTGACAAAGGTAGCTCATTTCATTCCAGTGAAGACTACCTATACCAGTGCAAAGTTGGCAAAGATATACATGACCAGAATCATATGTCTGCATGGAGTTCCAAGGAGCATTGTATCAGACAGAGGAACCCAGTTTACCTCAAAGTTCTGGAATCAGTTGCATGAGACTTTGGGAACTAGACTGGAGTTTAGCACAGCTTTTCATCCGCAGACAGATGGACAGACTAAGAGAGTCAATCAGATTTTGGAGGATATGCTAAGAGTTTGTGCGCTAGATTACGGATCTAGTTGGGACGAGAATTTGCCGTATGCAGAGTTCTCTTACAACAACAGCTATCAATCCAGTTTGAAGATGGCCCCTTTCGAAGCCTTGTACGGAAGGAGGTGCAGGACCCCCTTTTCCTGGGATGAAGTTGGAGACCGCCAGTTGTTTGGACCGGATCTGATAGAGGAGTCTGAACAGAAAGTGAAATTAATTCGCGACAGGCTGAAGGTAGCTCAATCCAGGCAGAAGAGTTATGCATATTCTAAACGCAAGGAGACAGTTTACAAAGTCGGAGACCGAGTTTATCTTCGAGTATCACCACTTCAAGGAGTTAAGCGCTTTGGAGTTAAGGGAAAATTAGTGCCACAGTTTGTAGGCCCATACAAAGTTTTGGAGTGTATGGGAGAAGTTGCCTATAAGTTGGAATTGCCCGAAGGATTGTCAGGAGTTCACGACATGTTCCATGTATCCCAGTTGAAGAAGTGCCACACAGAGATGGCTGACATACAGCTGAGAGATACGGTACCACTGGAAGCGATTCAGTTGGATAGTGATTTGACCTATGAGGAGAAACCAGTTAAGATTCTAGAGTATGCCAGTCGAGTCACCCGCAGCAAGGTTATCAAGTTTTGCAAGGTTCAGTGGAGCCACCACACGGACGATGAAGCCACCTAGGAACGAGAGGAAGATTTGCTGAAGGACCACCCTCACCTACTTTCTAGCCAACCCGTATCTCGAGGGCGAGATTCATCTTAAGGGGGGTAGGTTTGTAACATCCCAAAATTTCAATTTGGAATGTTATACACTAGATCATCATTGCATATCATATTTATTGCATTTTGGTTGATCCTAGAAATTTCACGCAACTCAAGGACCCTCGGAGAGAGTTGGGGATTTCGTTATTTTCATATTTGAGTTGTCTCAAATTTTGAAAATAGGATCATTTGATTTTATTTATTTTATCTTCAATTATTTCTATTATAAAAATTATGAGAGAGAGAGAATAAAATGACTTAATTTCACAAAATAAAGAAATATTGAGGATTTAATAAAAAATCAATTAAGATTTTATTTGGTTTTATTTGCTATTTTATTTGAATTTAGGAAAAATGCTCGTTTTTCAAAATTGCATTTAGGCCCCAAATAAATGATCATCCTGTGCGGCTCGATTTTAGAAGCCGGGAAAAATTTATTTCGGGATTTTTGGAGTCCGTTTAGTATTCCTTTTGTTTTTTTCTGAGCATAACTTTATTTAAAAAAATGCAACCGACCTACGGGCCGTGTCCGACCTGGACACTAGACCCGTCCGGCTTTATAAGCCGGGGAG
>NC_041386.1:262817387-262839341 GCF_002162155.2 Triticum dicoccoides | reverse complement strand
CGCCGTCGTTTGCCGGACCGCCGCCGCCGCCGTTCGCCGGACCGCCGCAGGTAGTTTTTTTTTCTTTTTGCCCCGGTTTTTTCGAAAAACCGTTCCGTTTTTCCGACGGTTTTGTTCGTTTTTTTAGTTTCGGTTTTTTTAAATAGATCGGTTTTCCGGTTTATTTAAATAGTGAGCGTTCGCCCATTCGTACGTTTTAACAAACGTTCGTCGTTTTTCTTTTTCTCGGATTAAATCCGCGATTTTTCTGATCGCGATCTCTGATCCGATTTTCGTTTTAGTCTAACTTTTCGCTCGTTTATCGGAATCAGGCGATTCAAGCGCCTGGAGTTTCGTCTCGAAACTCTATTTCCGTTTAACCAACTCAAACAAGTTTTTTCCACTATAAAAATTGCCTTAGATCCAGAATAGTAAATGAAGCCTGTTTCTTTTGCCGTTTGTCTTTCGTTGCTTCGTTCGATTTGATTCTTTTTGCCAACCAGAGTTCTTAAGTTGAACTTTCTGGTTAGATATCTTATTTGAGTTTTACCCGTGCATTAGTGAGTACTTATTGTCTGCTTGTTTGTTTGTGATAGAGTACCCGGAGTGCGCCGCTTGTTACTTTGAATCGCTAGGTTTCCCGGATCATCAGCAAGACAAGTAACACTTTGATCATACGTCCTACTACCCAGTTTTATTGCATTAGATCAATCCTCACACATTGCATGATTAGGATCTAATTAAAATTGTGGGTTTGGGAAGTAGTTGAGGTAGTACCTATTACCTGTTTATTATCAAACCTTTGGGAGTTACTTCTACGTTTGCTTATTATAACATGCTATGCTAGTAGATGTGGATTGGGTGAGTGTATCCATGACAGATGTGAGATTGTTAATTAATGGTTTATTTAAGGTGGCAACTTAAACACACATCTGGGTGGATTGAGGTACCTAGGTATTCCAGGATTGCATGATTGTTTTTTGGACCGCCACCCAGGCTCAAAGGGATCATGAGATTGTTCATGCTAGAAACTTTCGTGTGCAGCCACAAGCTATTATTGGCTCTAGCATAGTTGACTAAGTCATGCGAACTCTTACAATAGTAGACTAGCAGATGTAGGGAATGTAAGTGGTACGGTCTACCCATCATAAGGTGCTAGCGCTTCTGAAAGACTATGTCTCGATCATCCGTTTCTCAAACACCGTATAGTGCGAGAAATCCAACGGAGGAGATCGAGACTTGTGGGGAAAAGTGCGCAAACCTCTGCAGAGTGTATAAACTAATCATGGTTAGTCGTGTCCCCGGTTATGGACATCTTGAGTATCTAGTAGTTGGATTATCATGTGAATCTCATCATGTTACTCAAAAAAATTAATTTTGATGGGTTTGTTTAATGATGATGCTTAATTGGGATTGAGAATGTTGTCAACCATTCTCAATGTTTAACAACCACCATGATAGTTAAATAAATTTATTCCTTTGCAGTAGGGAAAAATTGGCTTTACGCAAAACTGTAACCATAGAGCTCTCCACCAGCCAAATATGCATATAGAATAGCTATTTCATTCCATTATTCTCTATGTATTACATTGCCAACATATTCCATGTGCTGACCCGTTTCGGGCTGCAATGTTAATGTTGCAGACTTTTCAGACAACGATTAAGGAGTTTTAGGTCCTGGTTCTATACTTAGTGATGCCATTGGAGTTGATGGACTCACTTATCTTCCAAGCCTTCCGTTGTTATCGTTATTAGATGGCCTTAAGCCATATTTATTGTAATAAGTTCTCTTTTGAGACACTCGATGTAATAAGTGTGTGATTGCTACTCTGTTATAAATCCTTCAAGTACTGTGTGGTGTCAGCATTACTGATCCAGGGATGACACCGGAGCACATAGATTGGACTGTTTGAGGTCTGGTCGCTACATCTTTAAACGAGTATGGCGTCTCACAGTAACCCACTTGGGTGACTGTCTCATCATAAGTGATTGATGAGGGATACAAAAGAGCATTAGTTTGTTTTAAGAACATGGTTAATAGACATATGTAGTATGTATCAAAAACAGGAAGGCATGTCATTATCAAAGGTATAATATGTAATGTAAGCAGATGCAATTTAACCAAATTGGAAGCAATACAAGCTAGACACCATATGCAACATGCAACCACATTTGACAACGCGAAGTTAAAGCAAGCACCTGGGATGGTTGTGTGTGGCAATTGAGATCATCAACTGTAGAGCTACGTTTACTGTCTCCAACTGCTGATACTGCACCCTTTAGAGCGCTGAAACGCTTAGTGCTTATCTTCAAATTACACTGGAGCGACTTCTGTCTTTTCTTTTCTGCATTCATCAACACTGCGTCAGAGTCTGAAATACCCATGCATAAAAAACAATAGTGTGAGTATGGGTGAAGTGTGTGCACAAGGTAGAAGATAGCAGGTCAGTGAGAAATAAATGACGGGAGACATATGATAGCTCTACAATATGCATGGCACACTAAATTACTATAGGATTCTATGAAAATAACAGTCGACTGAAAACAAATAGGTCACTCCATTTTTTCTGCATCGTCCAATGTACAAAGAATGGGCAGATCACCTTCATCTACCTCCAGCTAGTAAGTGTTGACGATCTTCCTTGAAACGCCAGCGACCACCGGCCCAGTCCCCTACCCGCGCCCTCCACTCGACCTCACCGCACCGCCGTGCTTGGCACTGCCCTCCGGCCATCCGTTCAACCCCACCCACCTCCAGATCGGGCGCAAGCAGCTCCTGCGCCCCACACCCCAATGATAGACACCGATGTGCCGCTTCCCCGGCGAATAGGTGGACTAGGTGCTCCGCGCGCCTAAGCGGGTGCTGCTTATTTTTATTGCGGTTCGACTGACCCTGGATTGAAATCTAGGCAGGCTACTGACCTCTAGCAAAGGTGAAATAGTAAAGGGAGGAAACCTTGTGCATTTAGTATCATGAAGAAGATGCAGTAAGAAGCGCTCAACTAGTTTCTTTCATGGGATGAATACGGTGTGAGCAGAGATGTAAGGTTTGCACAAATAAGGGAAGAGGAGTACCTCTTTCTGCTGGCAGTGTTGTGTCCTCCTTCTCTTTATCCAATGATCTTCTTATGGTTCGCTGGAAACGAGAAGTTGTGGAGGACGATGGAGCCTTGGATGAAGCCATGGTCAAGTTGTTGAGTGTGGTGCGGTGGACGTCTGTCGGCGGCGGGGAACTAGATCCGAGGAGGCGAACGACGACGTAGCGGGAACAGCTTCGGTGCGGTGGACGTTTGTGATAGTAGGGCGGCACCAGTGAGGCGCAGGACGGCGTGGTCGGAGTGGTTTTGGTATGGCGCACGTCGACGTCGGCGTCGTGGAGGCAGCTCTACCTCGGCTTCAGCTGCTAAGTCCTTGAGGGCGTTGCGGTTGCGGTTGCATTGGATGATGACGTCGGGGTACCGGCTCCGGCGTGATGGAGGAGGGCGGCGGTGGATTGGGCACTATGGGGTGGAGGACAGAGGAGGATGGGGTTTCACAGCTGGTGGAGAGGGCGTTTTGGCACCCACGGAGTATGAATGGGGATATGGAGGGAGGCAGGGAACTAAGGGGGAACAATGTTTCGGTTTGCGACGCGCTTGTTTGAAATTTGGGGAAAGTAACAAACTTTGCCCCCATCTAAAATTTCGGACATATTGCGGGTTGGGGGTAGGACAGTAATCTCAGGTGTCCCAAATGTGGGCGGGATAGATTTCGGCCGAGCGCATGGGTGTTTAGGCGCCCACGGCGTATGAATACTTCTCGGAGGCGGTTGAGACTGGAGTCATGGTGGAGTTACAAACCTACCCCGGTTTAGATCTTTGGACATCGGGCCGATAGGCTACACATGCCAGAGTCAGGACAGTAATTTCCTACCACCAAACATTAGTCTCGCGCGATTTCGGGTGACCAGAGGCTTATTTGGCGCTTCGTTCAATATTTGGGAGCAGAAGCAATAACGTTTTCGGTTCTCTTGAATTGAACTTTCAGGATTTGTCAAACTTCACAAATCCTAACTCTTGAAAGTCCTAAAACTACGATTATTTTCGAATGGATGGGGTACATTTGAATATACATTGTACACGAGTATATATTAAATAATATGCAACTTACCTCAGTTCGTGCATGGTTCCAGATATAATCTCCTTGGTTGCAAAAAAATAGTTAGACATGCGTATGAATATATATCATGTTCAAATGCACAACAAAGATTGATGCCCCCTTTTATATCTGATTTACAAATGCCATTATCTTGGGTTCAAATAGATGAATGCACTTCCTATGAATTCGAGTCTTTGAAACCCCCTTTAATGTTGAATTCGACATGTATTCTATTTCGTAGCTCACAATTTGGAATGTATCCATGCAAGTGACAAATGTATAAAGTGCTTCACACTAACAACATGGAGTGCACTAATTGATGTTTATATATGAATTAAAAAAGCATCCATTGCCTGTATTTCAAACCACTCTCACTCTATGGATCGATAATATGAAATAAACACATGCACATGCTAGAATTCAATAGAGTATGGGTGTCTGATAGACCGATTTTCATCCATACGCAATTTGCAAAATTCATGATCTCATCCAAAAATAATAATGCCATTTATATTTTAATTTAATGCATAGAACCGCCTTTTTTACACGTAGATGCACTATGAGTCGGCCCTTTCTCACAAACATGCTATATATCTCTCTATCTACCGCAGAAGTGCACACACTTTATATGCATCGTCATTTCTCTTTCACACATTCTCACAATCTCTCTCGGGGTGTTGGGGAGTCTCACGCACATGCTCTCTCTGTATCTCTCTCTCTCTTTGTGACTACTATGTACCACTCTTTTCACTAATATCAGTTGGAAAACACTATTTCTCTCACATGCATATATACACTTGCACGGTCTCTACTAGCCCTCTATACGCACATATATGTGCCTACGTGTCTCCCGCACGCACATTATCTTTAGGCCTCTCTCGCACACATTGCCCCCCAGACACACCTCTCTCTTAGACTACCGATAGTGGGAGTAACATTGGTAGTAACATCACACATATCTAGGTTAAATAGATGATGTGGCATGTAATAAATGAAGAAAGAGATGAAAGTGGTAACATAGCTAGTTACTACTAGTATGAGTAACATCACACATATCAAGGCAAGATGTGTCTATAACCTAATAAATGAAGTGCTCTATGTTACCACACATATGTTACTTCCCACTATAGAGGTAGTAACATAGACTAGTAACATGGGCATGTTACTAGTCTATTACTACCCATTACGAATAGTCTTAGTAGTTGGCAGATATGATTCCATCATATCATTCTGTAGGATATCCCTGACTGTTAGGCTGGATGATAATACGAGGCAAAGTTTTACCCTAGTTCGGACCCTTGCAGTTGAGGAAAAAGCCTACTCCTGGTACTGTATATTAGTGATAGGGGTGTGTACAAAGTACACGTGAATACCCGACGTTGTGCGTGTGTGTATACTATCGACGAACTAGCCCCCAAGCTTCTATAACATACTGGGGGCCTAGGGTTACAAATCATATATAGTCGGCTTATCACCAGTGGGGACAGAGTCCTCCATGACTCTAGTAGCTAGCTTCGTGTTGTATGCCGAGTCCTCCACATGGGTCTTCGTATAACGCATCCCGGTCCAACCTATGTGGCGCAGGATGGAACCGACCCATGAGTCCTCATGTTGACCCACCACAACTAGAAATGATGTGCCCACCACACCACACACGCAATCGACCACTAAGAAAATAAGCATATACAATAGTACAATGTTATACATGAACGTTAATTGCATGGTGCATCCAAAAATATTTGTTCTGCATTGTGAATGTTTATATATTCTCCTAAAATATTAGTCATGGGAAATAGAAACGAAGGGCATATCTCTCCTTGTCTCAACCGGACACCCCCTATTTCTACACCACTTTCACGTACGCACACTAACTATCTCTCGGCCCTCTAAAAGTATGCATGCCCATGACACATTCACGCGTGACGGTCACTGTATTTCAAGCTAAAGCACTATACGGCCACTGGACTTCAGAATATGCTCATTACGGTCACCGTATACATTCTCGTGGTGATCATACGGTATCTAGCTCACGATACGTCTTCGTATTTTCTTGATGACAGTGACGGACATTGCATTTGATGCGTGCTCCGTATTTTGTAGACGACACTTATGGTCATTGTATTTGAAGAAAAAGCACAATACGGTCATTGGACTTCAGAATAAGTTCATCACGGTCACCACATACATTTTGTCATGCGAACCAACATGTGGTTGGATGGTTAGGAGGACAGTGGTTTCTCGAGCCCACCAGGGTTAAAGTCAAGGTGCTCGCATTTATCCTGGGTTAATTTCAGTATTTTTCGGCGATGTGCATTCAGTGGGAGGAGATGTTCCACTCGACTACGAGGCACCTATGGTGACTTCGTAAAATCTCAAGATCATATGTTGGCTCACTCTCTCGAAGGTGCTCATAGGGGTAGGGTCTGCGTGTATGCGCTTATAGCGGTGAGTGCTTGCGCGTATATATGAGCCCTTGCGCCTGTACCGTGTTAAAAAATACATGTCATGATTATACAGTCACTGGCTCACGTGTACAACTCCGTATTTTGTTGATGACACAATCAATTGACCAGTCAAATTTTCCACGTGGCTCAACTAGTGTTGCACCATCGGGGCGCGTAACCGTGGGGCCCACCTGTCAGCCCATATATGAAAGAAACAAATGGTAGTTTGAGTCTGTACTGTGTTAATAAAATACATTTTAGGGTGATCAGACGGTCACTGGCTCACCATACAGCTCCGTAATTTGTTGATGACACGATCAATTGACCAGTCAAACGATCCACATTCAGCAGCGCACATTACCATAGGGCCCACCCATTAGCGCGTATATGAAGGACAGAAATGGTAATAAATTAGTGGTCGGTGGGTACTCAAAGTCGTGAGACCTCTGGTTGGCAGTCGCCAGTGGTGGGGGCGCATTGATTGGGCGGTGGGGTGGGGATCATCGAAGAAAAAGCTTGGTGCAGGGGGGCTAGAGGCATGGCCGGTGGGGCGGCGGACCGGCGGTGGGCCGCGGGCGGCGCGGGCCGGCAGTTCGGCTGGTGGTGGTTGGTGGCTCAGGGGGGTCGAGTTTCATGATAAACTGCAGGCCCTTGATTTCGTATCCAACGGCTGTAAAATCTAATGACCAGAGATGAAAAAGTCAGTCGACTGATGTGTAGCCTCACCCCGCACGTACACATGCATGCACACAAGACACACACGCATGCAGGTGTGCAACACTGACACGTACACATAACGAACACACGCACGCATGCAGGCGTGCAACACTGACACATACACATGCACTCATGAACACACGCACGTACGCACACGTGCATGCGACACTGAAACGTACCCTTGCGCGCACGCAACACTCGCACGCCTGCATGCACACAACATACGACGCAAGACACATGCTCAACCTATACGTGCATGCACCCTTCGGTAAGGACATGGATTGTTATGGGTATTAATCAATCTTATCTTTGATAAGCAGAACATTGATGTTTGCAGCGGTCTTTATGAAGCACAACATATCGAATGGGCTATCAACATAGTAGGCTTATCTACATGAAAAGGATGATGTCACACTCAATGAACAATCATTGGTTTATGAAATGCCCACTTCTGACCGCCCTGACCCACCAAAGGTTCCTCTGTTGTGCGCTGCCTGCTTGGGTCACTGACATGCAGTCCATGTACCCAAAGAGCCCACATGTCAGTGGAAGAACGGTGCGGTATCCTACGTCAGAGTCGAGGGCGCCACTCGCTGCACGCCTGGCTGAACACGCCTCCTTGCCGCATTCAAACGCCTCCATGAAACCCGCTAGTGTGGAAGCCGAGAAACCCACTCTGGACACACGTCCAGCATTAAACACAACGCCGGCCGAGCTCCTCCCGCCCGCCATCTATTTAATCTCCTATTTAAACGAGGCCAAACGCCGGCCAAGAATCGCACACCTCCGTCGCTCCCCTATCTCCTCCTTCACCATTTTGTCCACTTTTACAATGGCTTACGAAGAGTAGTTATTCCACACAAGCCATTTGTCTAGGTTTGTATCTCTCTCACACACACCCACGTAGGTGGGGGACATGCACTAAGAGAAGAGGTGAACGCACGGTGCAGGTACTCCCTTCTCTTTCCCAACCACACCCGCATGGGTACATGGTGGAGCTCATTTCTATATGAAAAGGCAGCCCACGTGGTAATTTGACCGTGTACTGGTTGTCCACTTGGTGGAGGCAGGATCGTCTACCACGGGTGAACAAACAAATTGTGACTTGACGCGTTATGTTAAGAAGAGGCAAACCATGTGGGGCCTACCTTAGAGGCAAGGCTCTATACACTGGAGTACTTTTCATGTGTCCCGTCAACTCGCAGAACGAGGAGAAGCTTGCTTAGTACGCCGTCTCCCCCGCCCACGGGCGCGGTGGCTTGCAGGATGAGGTGAAGCTTGCTTACTAGTAGTAGTACTGTATGCCTTATGCCCGCTCCCCCGCCCACGCGCGCGGTGGCTCGCATGACGAGGAGAAAATTTTACTACTCCCTCCATTTACTCCTCATCCCTACTACCTTGGTTAGAGAGATTATCATATTGTTTGGAATATATATGTCCTTTAGTACTCCCTCCATTTACTTATACAAGGCCACTATAAAAAAATACATTTTGCATCTATACAAGGCCACAAATAGTAATCGAGACAAAAGTTACTACTCCCTCCTTTCTAGTTTATGGCTCAATTTCAAAATCTCTCCAACAAAGGTAGACGATGAGTGGTCGAATTAATTCTGTATCCTAGTTTGCACAAGTAATTAGTACGCTCGTTTTTCTCAAGAAGTTATGTTTACCGAGGCATTAATTAGAACGAATGCATGAATGATCACTAAATTTCCATGAACTTCTACATGCATTGGTGAGTTTTGTATTGACACTGCTTGCATCGGGTGATCTAACGCACCTCGAAACCCAATATGTGATGGTACTACTACTAGTAGTAGAATTGAGACTTATAAAACAGAAAAACGAATATTTGTTAGATGAGCCCTATAAACCCTAGTGGGTACATACTCCGTAAAATTAGATTTTCCCAAAACTAAGTCGCTCAACCCTTATTTGCTTGTTTCCCTTCCTGCCTCCTTGCCTCGAATAGACTATGCCAAACTCCCATGCCTGCCGCGCGGGAAAAGACCCGCCCTCGCCTTTTTTAGTCCGGGTTTGTATCGATGGATCACGCGAAGCAGCAAAAACCCAAGCCGTGTCTTGTACTCCTCCGTCGACGCTTGCTTTCATGAATTCTGTACTTCCTGTCGCCAAAATGTGGGACATATAGCAACCGGGTCGAGGTGTCAAGCACCATATAATAGTGCAGAATAGCAGGGGGACGCACCCCAGTCGTACCGCCCCAGTAGTAGTAGTAATGAGCAATGAGACGTCAAATCACAATGCCGCACCTTCCCAGATGGACGAAGCAACCATTATTTCACACTTCGGTTCGCCATCATCTCGAACCACGTAGTATTGCTTCTGCCTCAAGAGGGACACGCGCATCACCTTGGTACATCATGACATGTGGGACCGCATGATAGGCCATGCTCCCCCGCCGATCGCTCGGTAAAATCACCTCATTTTTACTACTATACTTCCTCCGTATCGGTTTACATGGCATGCAAGTCGTTCTAGGTTGAGAATTTAACTGGCTATATATGTGATGAACTACATCCGCTTAATAATCCAATGATATACTTTTTTGTGACATAGTAACTAATATTTAGTTAGTAAAATGGATGACCTAGAACTACGTGCACGCCCTATAAACCGGGACGCCTAAAAACGAGATGGAGAGTGTAGTTCAGTACGTATCTTTTTAGATCAATATAGTCGGGATTCACCAAGGAGCAAAACCAATTGGTAGGCTACACCTGTCGTGTTGGCGTAGCAACTCAAGCAGGATCAGTCCGCACACGAAATGGCGACACACTTAACAGGACCCCTTTGGCCGACATGTGGCTCATCCACCGTCTTGTTCCACGTGTGATGCACCAAATTATAGTTCAGTGCAGCGGTTGGAATTGGAGGCACCCCGGTCGTAGCGCCGCAGTAGTAGAAATGAGAGATGAGGGGTCAAATCACAAAGCCCCACCTTTCCTGCATTAAGCTGGACGGACGAAGCAACCATCATTTCACTCTAGGGCGCGAGAGCATAAAAAAGAGAAAACCAATGATGCGTGCGGCACCTACCTAGGGCGCCCTAGGGTAGGGGTCTCCACTACAGATCATTTTTTTGAAAGCGCCTCCACTACAAATCGGCTTCTCCCTAATCCTCTTGAAGAAAACCGATGATGCGTGCATCGGTAGGGTTTGTAGGAGTACTACTATGGCGTGCGGGGCCACGTCGTAGTAAACGGGAGAGGGTTTGAGTTTGAGTCAACGCCTTAAATATGGGTGGGCCGTTTCGTTTTAGGGGAACGAGGCGGCATTTTGGGTTCCAGGACCAATGGAGATATAGTACGTACAAAAAATTATGGACGTAGGTTCGATCGAAAGGCAATGATGCATGGGCCCTGCATTTTGATATACCCGGGGCCACGTGAAATTTGCTACTCTACTCAAAACTAGTAAGGTACACATGCATTGAACGCATGAGAATTCGAAACCAAATTATGAATAAATACACACTATAGCATGTAAAGCTTTGAGTCATATATGCATGATGTAGATGTTCGTTTAGTTCTTATAATGCATCTCATTCAAAATCAATTAGTTTTTTAAAAATGTTAAGATTCATGGGGTTGTGCATTGTAAAGCATAAAGTAAAAAACAAATAATGACAGTTCATTTAGAAAAAAAAATCAATTATGATACGGAAGATTCTAGAACAAAGGAGAAGTGCTTGTGTTTTGAGGTTTGTGCATTATGCTTAAGTTCAACCAGAGAGTCTTCTAAATTGTACATGTGGCAGATCTGGTGGAGTGTTGATGATATCCAATGGCCAGTAGTCCTTGGATTTGCCATCTCTGCACTGTCGGATTAGCTTCATCCAGCGACCATCTTTCAAAGTTATTCGCACACTATATAGTTCTTGTGCCATAGTTGCATGTCTTGGAAAAAAGCTACTAATGGATTGTACTAGCTATTTAGGAATAGAAGACGTATACATGGAAGTTGTAGGGAAAGAGATGACATGGAGTATCTCAATTCCTATGAGTAGGGATTGAAAAAGAAATGTCATTTGGTTCACATCATAGGAACTTTTCTATTGAAACTAGAGATGACATGTATCTCAATTCCTATGACGAGGGATTAGAAAATAGATGTAATCTATTATATAATTAAAACAAGAGTCAAACGAGCCACCACGTTCGTCCACATATGCTACTATTTTTTACACCATTTGATTAGAATAACAATAGTTGAGATTTAAAGGTTCTTACGTAACATGTAAAAATATATGTACCAACAATATTGAACTTTCATGTTGTCACGTTACATCATAATAGAAGCATAACGTACGTGGAAAAAAGAAAGGCGTGCATTGACATGAGACCAGGATTGCAATAAGAAATACATGTTGTGCTTTGTGTCATGTCCAAATAGACTGGACACGTGTTTAAGACAATCACAAGCCAAGGAAATATATGTGTCTTTCCACAGATGCGTGCATGCAAATAAGATCTCGGATGCAACACACAGAATCCCACAACCATGGAAAACTAAACACATCTAGCCGGCCAAACTAGCACACACCCAAGAAAGTACAAGCCAGCCTGAACTATGCGACCAAAACACAACCACAAAATTCAAACTCAGTAGATAGTATGCCCAACAAAGATCGAAGCCAGGAAAAACTAAAGTTTCGCATGCAACTTGGTGCCGGCGCCGGACGAAGTCATGCCCAACCTTTGAGCTTCTCAAAAAAAATTTGAAGCGAACCAAATCTTGGCCATGACCAGCACACATCCAATATTGAAGCTAGCCAAATCTGTTGCCCGGCTAAGCACACCATTAATAAAAGAAGATTCTATAGCAGGCAGCGCAACTTTGCTCGATGTCTGACAAAGTCATGTCGAAGCATGCTCGACGCCCGACGAAGCCACAACCAACTGCTCCAATTGACGTCGGAACAAGTGGCGCCAAAGCACTTTTCCCCTGAATCATCAGATTTAGTAATTGTTATTTAGCAATCTTACTTTTTTGCTTGACACTCGACAAAGTCATGCCCAACCATCCTTCTGAGTTACCTGAATCATAAAGGTGCGTAGTTATTATTCTGGATACATTCTTCATAGGAATATTGACTAAGAAAGTTCTAGCCTTCTGGCAGAGAAAACAATGGCATACAAGAAGCGTGGCGACTTCACAACATGGAAGAAAAACTGGAACATTGAAGTGAAACTAATGAGAATGTGGGAATCAAATCTATAGTCGACGAGCTTATGAGCCTCAATATGATCTAGATGGATGAAGGGTTATTCCATAAGATATTTAATTGCAGATTGTTCCATCATTTTAGAACTAAAACAACTTTTGTTTTTCTGTGGAAGTCCTTCCTCTGGACAAAGATTACATTAGTGGTGCCTCTACCCGAAAGAGCATACAGTCAGTAAGTATATTTTTGTTGTGCTTATAGGGAAACACAATTCATGCTAATGTCTGGGAGAATCTGATACACATAGAAATAGAAGATAAATGAGAAATCTATTTATGCATTTGACAATTTGAAAGCTGAAATAATCAGCACAAGGTTATCCACATTACTACTTCGATATTGCTGGCAAAGACATATTACAAGAATGGACCGAGAAAGATAAACAATGCTCAGTTATGTCTATACTTTGTATGCATACCCATTCTTCAAATATTAATTGGACTTCAACCATTGCTGTAAGCATTAAACTTTTCTGCTTATACTCTTTAGGGGTAATAATCCTTACTGTAACCTCCATAATAGTACAAAAGTTCAGCGGTAAGTCAAGTAACGTTACAAGCTCTTCTTTTTAATTAGTAATAATATCTAATATATTTATCATTGTCTAACTATGGTTGTACCTAAAGTGAACCAGTGCCACAAGAATATATACAAATCTAGAATATCTGAAACTCGGGAACTTCTTGACAAGTATGAGATTGCATCCTTTATTACTTATGAACTAATGAATCATATCTAAACGATATTGATTAGTAGCTTATCCAGTGAATCTAAGGACTATTTTATTTACTGAGATAGAGAAAGCATACTTAACATCTACCAACAACAACACCTATTAGATAAAAAAATAATATACTGAGATAGTGTCTGTCAGCACTATCAAAACCATGTCATGTTCTAAATTTTGAAATACATTCAGACATACACTTTTTTGAATTGTATGTTCTGCAATTTTAAAGTTTTGGAATCAAAAATATGCAATATAAATATATAATAAGATTACTTGATAGCATGTGATATTAGCACTATGTCCTTAATATAGAAAAGATTCAATACTTTCTTTATATTTTTATATATACTTTACTACTATTTTTGCTAAGTAACAATTACCTGAACATATATTAGTTCACCATTACCAGCGCGTTCGTCAAAAGGCTGGACATTCAGCACATATACACCTACCAACCAGAGTTCTACATATTACCTATGCTTTGCTTCACAACTTGAATAAATTATGTTTTCCTAATATGTATGATGGAAGAACAATAGGCGGGAACTTACCTTGCTTCATAAGCTTAATAGCAAAACATGATACAAGTTGATCAGCAGGCTCTCCAGTGTTCCATATAAGGCTAGATTTGCCCCGTGTCGCCATTCTGACTACAAAAAAGCTTCCCACATTTAGACTTAGAAGTAAAGAAAATCCACTTACTAAACAAATTACTTCGAAATCAGTAGTCATCCATCAAAATTATTTTCGCACTAGGTTTTTTAACATCTTGAATAGCAAGAAATCACATTGATATAGGACTATCAAAAGTATTCATATCCACATATGCTAAAAGACTCAATCGTTAATCTTAGATCTTAACAATCCAGATTTTAAGGCGCAAGTTTTACATACAAATATTGTTATATACATAGCTCGGCCCGTCACGTACATGTCCAAATGATTCAACATGCCTTCGATTGCCCTCATGTCTTCCTATTATTAAATATGTCTATTTCGCAGCAATGAATAAGAGACAACAATGAATAGGACTCGAACATGCATACCTAATCAAATAAGCAGCACGTCTCATGTAAAAAAAAAAAGGGCAACCTGGTGCATGTAGCTCCCGCTTGCGCAGGGTCCAGGGAAGGGTCCGACCACTTTGGGTCTATAGTACGCAGCCTTTCCCTACATTTCTGTAAGAGGCTGTTTCCAGGACTTGAACCCATGACCTCATGGTCACAAGGCAGCAGCTTTACCACTGCGCCAAGGCTCCCCTTCAAAAGGGCAACCTGGTGCATGTAGCTCCCGCTTGCGCAGGGTCCAGGGAAGGGTCCGACCACTTTGGGTCTATAGTACGCAGCCTTTCCCTACATTTCTGTAAGAGGCTGTTTCCAGGACTTGAACCCATGACCTCATGGTCACAAGGCAGCAGCTTTACCACTGCGCCAAGGCTCATGTAAATATGAAAAATATATTATCATAACTCTAGATGGTGTCGGCCTCCAACATGCATACCCAATCAAACAAGACGCGCACCTCACGTGCTCAGATATCTAAACACACATATGCAAGCAAATTACGGATCTGATTAGAACTCCAACGGTGTCAGCCACAATAACCCATATAAACATCTCCAACCAACAACACATGCTCACGCCCGAAAGAGTAGACGCCATCCAACAACTACATCATGAATACACCATCAAAGAAATTGAAGTCAGGCAATATGACGAGGCAATCACGACATGGAACTCAACAGTTGACACCAAACAAAGCCACGCCCAACTGCTTCACAGGACAAGCAATTTGGCGTCGGACGAAGTCTTACTCAACTATATCTCACGTAAATCACCAAGTTTGGTAATTATTATGTACTTAGTAAGCTCAATCATTATGGATAAAAGTTTCACAGTAACTTCATCCATTGATAACTATTTGTCCATTCCTTCTGAAGCAAAAGATCTGAGTACAAGAAGTTGAGCGACTTATCGACAAGGGGAGAAAATGGGAACATTCAAGTGAAAGTAATGAGAATGGGATTTGATCAATCCTACAACAAATGAGTTTGTCTGCCTAGATATGATCATGAGTTCCTAACAAAGAACAAGTCTATTCTTTATATATTTAGTTGCAAGTTGTTTTATTCTTTCAAACAAAAATTACTAAGTATATTTAATCATTTTCCCAAGTTTACACAATTCATACTACTATCTGGAAGAATTTGATAGAAACTTTCTAATCAAACATCAATGGGCAGACTATTTACGCATTTAGCAATTTTAAAGTTGCAGAATCCACAAAATGCAATATATTTGCATTGGCAAATACTATATAGCAAGATAAGTTGATAACATGTGAATCTTACCATGATGTCCTTAATCTAGAACAATTTGAATACTTCCTTCATATTGTTATAATTTATGGCTATTTTCGCTAAGTAGCATTCATTTCAGATATACCTACAAACCAGAGTTCTAGAAATTACTTACGCTTCACTTCATACTTGAAGAAATTATGTTTTTCCTAATATGTAGAATGATGGAAGCACAATAGACCGGAACATACCTTGCTTCATAAACTTATTAATAGCAAAACATGATAAACGCCGATCGCATGCTCTCTAGTGTTCCACATACGGCTAGATTAGCCTGATGTCGCCATTCTGACTACAAAAAAACTTCCCACATTTAGACCTTGAAGCAAAGCAAATCCATTAACTAATCACATTACTTCCGAATTAGTAGTCACCCACCAAACTTATTTTCACACCAGGTTCCTTAACATCTCAAATAGCATGAAATCACATTGATAAAAGACTATCAAAAGTAGGGCATATTCTAACTTTTTAAAACATTCATGCATCTTCTTTCATCAGTTTATTGTCCTTACTAACAAAAATTATATCTCTCATATGGCCTTTTAAGTTTAGAGAAATCATGAAAAAAATTCTTCAATATCATACACAGCACCGACAATATATGTAAAAAATTCAACCATTGTACGTCAATTAACACATATGAACGAAATTCCAATTAATAAATGAAAGCATTTACAACAATTATGTACTAGGATATTTCCTAGATTATAAGTACACGTACATACTGAATTCTTCATTTTCAAACCAGGTGTCTAAGAAAAATTAAGCTTTAAAATTCTCAAATTCCTTATAAATAAGTTTTACTCTGAAGCTGAATAACTGATTACGTACATATGTACAACCAAGCAAGAGGAGAATTGATAGAATCATGAGAGAATAGGAAGGGATTAATACCTATCTCTTGTCCACAGCCTGGGCTAATAAGAGAACCACCGTGCTGAGCAGTCCGCGGTGTAAGACTTGCCTACATTACCCCATAGATCTCATGGACCATAGCCACGGTGCCATCCATAGTGCCTTTAGATCCAACCATTCTCCGTTGCATGTGTTCGCATGGGAAATTCACAAATTGGTGCAGCCTTCTCCGTAAGCTCCATCAACGCATCCACCCACATCCAGCACCTCAGCTATGACAGCTCGCTGCCGGCCATGACGAGGTTGAGTAGCACGCCACGTTCTCCCTTGCCCTCCCCGTGGCCGCGCCGGTAGACTCGATCCACATGCTAGAGAATAGGCTAGGAATTAGTTTCCTGCTGGTACCAACGACATCTTCCTTCGCCAGCAGCAAATCAGGAGAAATGACGCATTTGGATGAGCCTGGTGGGGATCGAACCAGATGAGAGCTGGTGGAGGTATCGAACGAGATGAGGAGAGAACTGTATGGGCTGTTTTACTTGGAGAAATAAATGTTATGGAGTGTTTTATTTTTAGCAAGATGTTACGGAGAGTTTTTTTAGGGATGTTACGGAGTGGTGGCTTGCATCAAAACAGATGGCCATGTATTGGCTTGGTACATGGGCTATGTAAAAGTGAGTTCAGATTTGTTTTCCCATATATTACATTCCCTGCCCTTCCCCCAAAAAATTACATTCCCTGCCCACATTTTTTTGTAACATTCCCTAATACTTCAACATCAGAAAAAAGATGTCTCATCCTCAAAAAAAAAAAATGTTTGGCCAAAATGCAAACTGAAGGGTATGTATAACTACAAGAAGCTAGAACGATTAGCTATGGTGATGTTGTGAAAGAAAATTTAGAAGAAAGATCAATGCCCAGTCAATTATTTTTTACAAATAGTTTCGGTTGGTTACCACATGTATCATGTGGTAACTCAAATAATATTATAACCGTAATTTCTAAGTATGCATAAATCTTAGTAAAGAATCAGATCAGACGGATGTAAATCTGTAACGTACAAATAAGTGAGTAAAATATGGATGGTTGCCCAAATACACGTAATAGATCAAATATTTTTTGAAATTCACAAAGCATAAAAAATGTTGCAAATGTATCTTAACAAATAGGAATGTATAATTTAAAATAAAATAAATAAATAATTGAAGCAATAAAAATATCAAAACTAAAATATATGGATTGAAAGGAACTTTTCTATTGAATATACACTAATGTTTATTTTCCTTTGAAATTATGGGAGTATAGGAATCCATTCATATGAACCAAGTGGATCTAAAGCTATAGAAATGATATCATGTTTATTTCCTTTGAAATGTGGAGTATATGAATCTATTCCTATGAACCAATTGGCTCTAAAGGAAAAAATCCGATAAAAATCATATCATATAGAGTTCGTATGATATTCCTCCACACCAAAGGATGGTTGAAATTGTTGCAGGTGATACGATGGCCTTTCTTTGTAGACTCCTCCCCCATCTTTATAGTTACCTCTCGAAGATGAATGAAATGATATATACAGGGTATTCTACATCTGCAATTTGGTACATGAAAACTCGGTAAAAGTTTGGCAGGATCAAATTTTCAATAAAGCTATATGCACTACATTTTGGAACGGAGGGATCATACGGCAGTTGCTAACACTCACGTGGAAGATTTGTGTGTAGGAGGAGTGGCTGTTCTGTTAAGTGACACGGAAAAACTGACACTCTTGGATACAGATCTAACGGTTCTTACGGCGTTCGTCAGGAAAAGGCTTGTGGCGAACGTTTGTAGGATAATGATTTACGGACACATGCATTGCATTGATACGTGCCCCCCCTCTCTCTCACGCACACGAACCCTCACGAGTCACGACTCTCCCGAGTCCTCTCGCACCCATCGTCTACCTGCAGGTAGATGTCACACACATATGTGCTCTTCACACCCTACCCTCAGAACTTCTAAAAAACAAAAGACGTCGCGCACATTTCATTTTAGCTCACACGTCACACACTTATACTATTACTCTTGTGGCGAACGTTCTTTGGGCATAGTATATTGTACTCTCATGAAGAGAAGCAGTGCAAGCACGCACTAGTTCTCTCACACCCACTCGCGGGTACACGTAGGAGCGCATTTTTTTGAAGCTTGTACAACAAAATCACTCCACTATATATATAAGCAGGAGCCTTAGCGCTTGCTTTACTAGGGTTCCTCTCATTCACTCTCTCATGCTCTCTAGATCTAAGCAAGACATAGGTGGCCACACTCTCTCTCAACTCACGGCTGGTCACAAATCCGGCCGGACAACCTCGACCGGGGCAAGGGTGTAGGTGCATCGTTCACGCTGTCGTCGGCGACGAGGGAGGAGACCAATGGCTGCCTGCGCGTCCCGATCGGCGGCGTGCCGTTCTCTCCGAGAGAGCGCCGGCTCGGGAGGGCCTCCGACCCCTTCTTCCTCCCTGCGATATTATGGCGAAGATGCGGCCTCCCGATGTCGTCTTTGCCACATGCCGACGACCCTCAGGTATATATTTCTTCGAAACCTGCCTTGCTCTACTGCCCTAGATCCCCACTTGGCTATGTGTGGATCTTTTTCTACTTCCGTCCGTTGTTCCAAAGCCACCTAGACTTTTACTATTATTAGAGGTAAAGCTAGTTCATACAGTCGACTCTAAGAGTTGGTTCAAACAGGGAAGAAAGTGGTAAAGCTGTAGCATGAATCTAGGACTTGGTTCTAAGAGGAAATGGGGGAAAGTAGTAGATACTGGCTACCCAACCGGTCTCTTGATTGAAAAGACGAGGAAAGCATGGTGGATGGCGAAGGGTGGGGGTAAGTGGGCCTATCTCTTGGTTGAAAAAGGAAAGAAAGTGACGGGTGTTGGGGCACAACCCAAATGAGAATGAGCAGGTCTAGATTTCCTGTGCTCACATAGGAAAATGTCACCGAGGAGATAAAAAATGGGACAAATGCAAACATGCTACCTGAGTGTTTGCCACTTCGGCAACCACATCTGCCTCACCACTTTATGCCCCTGCTGTCCATACGCCCATATCGCTACCGTTAATGTAAAATCACATGAAGCATTAAGCAATGCCACCTAATGTCACTATAAGTAATGGTCTAGTGCCGTCGATAAATTGAAGCAATGCCACCACCATTTTATGAAGTGCTTCCGTCTTGCTTTATTTCCCATGAATTGTGTTTTTGTAGTTACACTTAAATCTCACACTGCTAACATTGCTTCATCCCAGTGGAACTGCACAAATTTGATTGCACATTTTTTTGACTGTACACAGTAGGGCAAAAACCCCACTGCAATTTTTATTTAATTAAAAATAGAAACAACAAAGGTTCCACTAACTCTCATGACAGTATGCTACTCTCATGACAGTAATACTAATTCTATTGTTCTACATGTTAATCTAGGGGCAGTGTTGATGTGATGTGATGCTACCTACTTAAGGACACTTTCATACCACCAATTTTGTGCCAACTAAAACACAATAGATGCTGCTATTAATCATACGCCACTGCAAAATATCTTTCACTGTTTAAATAATTGTATTTCGTATTTGCGCAAACAGGGATGTCTGCCCCCATATTGTTTCAGGATGTCTGACTCTGTATCGTTTCTATCCACACAATCAAAAGCACACACCTCACTTTTAGTAGAACTGCGCAAAATGAGATGGCTATCCCTCGTTGTCGTTGTCTAACCACCCGTCTTCCAGGTATTCCTACATTGGTAGTTACTAGGTAGAATGACCAAGGAAATATAAAAGAAGTTGATTCATACGTTTTACTTCCTGATTGCAGTGTAGGGACGAGCGAAAACAACTGCATCCTAGTCAAGAATGCACTTTCTACCAGTTCATCCATGGACCGAGGACTAGCTGGCACGGCTGCACGGTGGTTTTTTGGACAGGTGCGCGGACAAGAGGCATTGTGGTCTGCTTATTTCTGCAAATAGCGGTGCTTAAATTTAGTGGAATGCACAAGACTTTCATCTGGTCAGTTCACTACATGGTTTAGTTCAGCATTCTAGCTAAGAACACAATTATAATTGGTTATTCTGGAATGAGAGAACCTAACCCTGGATGGTGGCAACAAGAAAAAACTAGAGTGAACTCCAGGAAATTTAAGCCTGCTGGGAGGCCCTTTGCTAAGAGAAGCCTTGCTTGTTTTTTCCTGATTTGTAAATGTTCTCACAACTTTGTCTTTTGTTGTGAACTAGTATATGTTTGTTATGTTCTATGAATCATTGAGATGTATAAAATTGCTTAACTTATGCTTTTCAAGTTTTTTATGAAGCCGAGTTTAATGTGAGTGTTCCAAATGAACGCTGGACTAGCATGTGAACATTTGGAATTTACATTGTGGCGTCAGTTAACTGCATGAATCACTGGAACAAGGTACATAGCTGCTTATATGTCAGACAACAGATTGTTGATTGTTAGCTGGTCGATAGCCTAATGTTAAAGCGAGCTGAGCCAATGTGCCGTGTTTTGCACAACTACTTACAAGTCAGGTAGCACCCATAGTGTTTACAAGTACTTATGTATATGTTGGCGCACAGTTCTCGAATGAGTACTCTATTTCATCAAAACACACACTGCTTGTATGATAAACCATGAAAACTTATGTCTTACCATGCCATATTCATGAAAAAACTAGTGAGGACGCATCTGTTTCGACAACAATTACGACGGTTCTCACATGATTCACGGGCACACAAAAGTAGCAGCAGTTCCCATAGACGGATTCAAACAGAGTACTAGCCCAGAGGGCTCGATAACAGGCAAGGTTCGGATAATTAGACACAATCCAAACTACTATTAAACACTAGCTGGGGCAACTATTTCATGCCTCGATCTAATTTGGGCTGGACACAAGACGGACCTTGCCATGAACATCATCGAGGATGTCCGGTAGCAGCTCAATCCTGTGAACCTTCATGAAAACAACCTTGTGGCCTTGCCACTCATAAACTTGTTTGTGGAGGCATGCCATGTCATCTTCCTGCATAAGCTTTAGAAGAACAATATGCCTCACAAACGAAGGAGTAGCGTTGAACTTCTTGTGCTTCAGTACACCCTGGACAACACGCCTGACAACAGTGAGGCTGGAATACAACTCTTGATTGGTATAAGCGCAAATGGCTTCCAGGATCCAACAGCCTAAAAACTCTGTTTTCCCAGTGCGTATATTCAGGTCATCCGCCTAATAGCGAGTGACATGTACAACCACACAATCCTTGTCTACATCAGGGCTCTAATTAAAATAGAAACAAATTTTGAATTACTTTCCAATATAAGAAACACAAGTTATTTAAACCACTATGTATAGCATGACATCGAAGCTAATAAAATTTTGCATTATTCATCACCACATATTTAGATGAAAAACCACAATCGAGATCGGCAAAGAAGAAAATCA